>NC_135531.1:177681168-177998956 GCF_045843805.1 Urocitellus parryii
ATCTGAAGTGTGTGGAGTAAAGATTTGTTCCCAGGATGTAGGCTCCCTATTTATCTCTCTTATTGTTTCTTTTGCTGAGAAAAAACTTTTTAGTTTGAGTAAGTCCCATTTGTTGATTCTATTTGTTAACTCTAGCGCTATGGGTGTCCTATTGAGGAATTTGGAGCCCGATCCCACAGCGTGTAGATCATAACCAACTTTTTCTTCTATCAGATGCCGTGTCTCAGATTTAATATCAAGCTCCTTGATCCATTTTGAGTTAACTTTTGTGCACGGCGAGAGATAGGGATTCAGATTCATTTTGGTGCAAATGGATTTCCAGTTTTCCCAGCACCATTTGTTGAAGATGCTATCCTTCCTCCATTGCATGCTTTTAGCCCCTTTATCAAAAATAAGATAGTTGTAGTTTTGTGGATTGGTTGCTGTGTCCTCTATTCTGTACCATTGGTCCACCCGCCTGTTTTGGTACCAGTACCATGCTGTTTTTGTTACTATTGCTCTGTAGTATAGTTTGAAGTCTGGTATCGCTATACCGCCTGATTCACACTTCCTGCTTAGTATTGTTTTTGCTATTCTGGGTCTTTTATTATTCCATATGAATTTCATGATTCTTTTATCTATTTCTACAAGATATGCTGTTGGGATTTTGATTGGCATTGCATTGAACTTATAGAGAACTTTTGGTAATATCGCCATTTTGATGATGTTAGTTCTGCCTATCCATGAGCAGGGTATGTTTTTCCATCTTCTAAGGTCTTCTTCTATGTCTTTCTTTAGGGTTCTGTAATTTTCATTGTATAAATCTTTCACCTCTTTTGTTAGGTTGATTCCCAAGTATTTTATTTTTTGGGGGGATATTGTGAATGGAGTAGTTGTCCTCATTTCCGTTTCAGAGGATTTGTCGCTCATATACAGGAATGCCTTTGATATATGAGTGTTGATCTTATATCCTGCCACTTTGCTGAATTCATTTATTAGCTCTAATAGCTTCTTTGTAGACCCTTTTGGGTCTGCTAGGTATAGAATCATATCATCTGCAAATAGTGATAATTTAAGTTCTTCTTTTCCTATTTTTATGCCTTTAATTTCTTTTGACTGTCTAATTGCTCTGGCCAGTGTTTCGAGGACTATGTTGAACAGAAGTGGTGAGAGAGGGCATCCCTGTCTTGTACCAGATCTTAGAGGGAATGCCTTCAATTTTTCTCCATTCAGAATGATGCTGGCCTGTGGCTTATCATAGATTGCTTTTACAATGTTGAGGTATGATCCTGTTATCCCTAATTTTTCTAGCGTTTTGAACATAAAGGGATGCTGTACTTTGTCAAATGCTTTTTCTGCATCTATTGAGATGATCATATGGTTCTTATTTTTAAGTCTATTGATGTGGTGAATAACATTTATTGATTTCCGTATATTAAACCAGCCTTGCATCCCAGGGATGAATCCTACTTGATCATGATGTATAATTTTTTTGATATGTATTTGAATCCGATTCGCCAGAATTTTATTGAGGATTTTTGCGTCAAGGTTCATTAGAGATATTGGTCTGTAGTTTTCCTTCTTTGATGTGTCTTTGTCTGGTTTCGGAATCAGGGTGATGTTGGCCTCGTAGAATGAATTTGGAAGTTCTCCCTCTTTTTCTATTTCCTGAAATAGCTTGAAAAGTATTGGTGTTAGTTCCTCTTTAAAGGTTTTGTAAAACTCTGCTGTATACCCATCTGGTCCTGGGCTTTTCTTAGTTGGTAGTCTTTTGATGGTTTCTTCTATTTCCTCTATTGTTATTGGTCTGTTTAGGTTGTCTATATCCTCCTGGCTCAATCTGGGCAGATCATAGGACTCAAGGAATTTATCTATGCCTTCACTATCTTCTATTTTATTGGAGTATAAGGATTCAAAGTAATTTCTGATTATCTTCTGTATTTCTGAAGTGTCTGTTGTGATATTGTCTTTTTCATCCCGTATGCTAGTAATTTGGGTTCTCTCTCTTCTTCTCTTCGTTAGCATGGCTAAGGGTCTGTCAATTTTATTTATTTTTTCAAAGAACCAGCTTTTAGTTTTGTCAATTTTTTCAATTGTTTCTTTTGTTTCAATTTCATTAATTTCAGCTCTGATTTTAATTATTTCTTGCCTTCTACTTCTTTTGCTGTTGTTTTGCTCTTCTTTTTCTAGGATTTTGAGATGAAGTATGAGATCATTTATTTGTTGGTTTTTTCTTTTTTTGAGGAATGAACTCCAAGCAATGAATTTTCCTCTTAGAACTGCTTTCAATGTGTCCCATAGATTCCGATATGTTGTGTCTGTGTTTTCATTTAACTCTAGGAATTTTTTAATTTCCTCCTTGATGTCTTCTAAAACCCATTGATCACTCAGCAACCTATTGTTCATTCTCCAGGTGATGCTTGCTTTTTCCTTTCTTCTTTTATCATTGATTTTCAGTTTCATTCCATTATGATCAGATAAGATGCATGGTATTATCTCTACCCCTTTGTATTGTCTAAGAGTTGCCCTGTGACATAGTATATGGTCTATTTTTGAGAAGGTTCCATGTGCTGCTGAGAAAAAAAGTGTAGCTACTTGATGTTGGGTGGTATAGTCTGTATATGTCAATTAAGTCTAGGTTGTTAATTGTGTTATTGAGTTCTATAGTTTCCTTATTTAACTTTTGTTTGGAAGATCTGTCCAGTGGTGAGAGAGGTGTGTTGAAGTCTCCCATGATTATTGTATGTTGGTCTATTAGACTCTTGAACTTGAGAAGAGTTTGCTTGATGAATACAGCTGCACCATTATTTGGGGCATATATATTTATGATTGTTATGTCTTGTTGGTGTATGGTTCCCTTGAGCAGTATGAAGTGTCCTTCTATATCCCTTTTGATTAGCTTTGGCTTGAAATCTATTTTATTAGATATGAGTATGGACACTCCTGCTTGTTTCCGCGGTCCATATGAGTGATATGATTTTTCCCAACCTTTCACCTTCAGTCTATGTATATCTTTTCCTATCAAATGCGTCTCCTGTAGACAGCATATTGTTGGGTCTTGTTTTTTGATCCATTCTACTAGCCTATGTCTCTTAATTGGTGAGTTTAAGCCATTAACATTTAGGGTTATTATTGAGATATGGTTTGTTCTTCTATCCATATTTGTTTATTGATGTTACTAAACCTGATTTGTTATCCTCTTTGACTACTTTCCCCCCTTTACTGTCCTACCTCCCATTGTTGGTTTTCAATGTTGTTTTCCATTTCCTCTTCCTGTAATGTTTTGCCAAGGATTTTTTGAAGAGATGGTTTTCTAGCTGCGAATTCTTTTAACTTTTGTTTATTGTGGAAGGTTTTAATTTCATCTTCTAACCTGAAGCTTAATTTCGCCGGATACACGATTCTTGGTTGGAGCCCATTGTCTTTCAGTGTTTGAAATATGTTATTCCAGGATCTTCTAGCTTTCAGAGTCTGTGTTGAGAGATCAGCTGTTATCCTGATTGGTTTACCCCTAAATGTAATCTGCTTTCTTTCTCTTGCAGCTTTTAAAATTCTCTCCTTATTCTGTATGTTGGACATCTTCATTATAATGTGTCTAGGTGTGGATCTCTTATGATTTTGCACATTCGGCGTCCTGTAGGCTTCTAGGATTTGGGATTCTGTCTCAATCTTCAATTCTGGGAAGTTTTCTCGTATTATTTCACTGAATAGACTGTTTATTCCTTTGGAATGGAGCTCTGTGCCTTCCTGTATCCCAATGACTCTTAAATTTGGTCTTTTGATATTGTCCCATAATTCTTGGATGTTCTGCTCATGGTTTCTTAGCAGACTTGCTGAGCTGTCTATGTTCTTTTCCAGTTGAAATACTTTGTCTTCATTGTCTGATGTTCTCTCTTCTAAGTGATCTACTCTGCTGGTAGTATTCTCAATTGAGTTTTTAAGTTGGTTTATTGTTTCCTGCATTTCTAGAATTTCAATTTGTTTGTTTTTTATTACCTCTATCTCCCTGTGAAATTGATCTTTTACTTCCTGGATTTGTTTGTCAATGTGATCTTTCATTGTCTGATTTTGCTGTCTCATGTCTTCCTTGAGACTCCAGATCATCTGAAGCATATATATCCTGAACTCTTTATCTGATATTCCATCTGTTGCAGCTATTACCTCTTCTAAAGTTGAGTTGACCTGCATTGCTTGTGGACCTTTCTTTCCTTGTCTTTTCATACTGCTCGCGTTTCTTTCTGCTTGGTGCAACTGTTGTGTTTTGAAATTTACCCCCTATTTATTTATGTTGCTCTTGTATACTTGAAAAGTCTCCCTTGCAGGTGCGGGCGGCGGCTGTGCCCCTACTCCAATTGGGGTGACGTGTCTACCACGCTGGCGGCTCTCTGGGCCTGTTCCGGGAGTGCAAGGCGGCTCTGCTCTGTCCCTATTCCAATTGGGGTGTCGTGACTACAATGCTGGCAGATCGCTGGGCCTGTTCCGGGCGTGGGCGGTGGGCTTGGCTGGCGGGATTCCACCTAATGGCAGTCCCTAACCTCCCTGCTTGCTAATTAATGGCTTCTCTGAGGCGCCACGCCTTCTGTAGCTGCGGGGCAGGCCGCGCGAATCAGTTGGCCTGGATCTCCGGGGTCCTGCTGCTGGCTGTTTTGATGTTGCAAGCTGTTGGAGAGTGGTGGTGTATTCTTCAGCTTTCCCGGATGGTGTCCACTGACTGCCTGGATGGAGTGTCCGCTGTTTTGATGTTGCACTCTGAAGGAGAGTGGCGGTGTATCCTTCAGCTTTCCCGGATGCTGGCCGCTGACTGCCTCGGTGGAGTGTCCGCTGTGGGGGATGGGACTGTACCGCTTCCTTCCCCTTCTGAGAACCCGTGCTCGGCCCAAGGGTCCGTGTGGGCTTGGCTGGTGGGATTCCACCTAATGGCCTTCCCTAACCTCCCTGCTTGCCAATTAATGGCTTCACTGAGGCGCCACGCCTTCTGTAGCCGCAGGGCAGGCCACGCGAATCAGTTGGCCTGGCTCTCCGGGCCCTGCTGCAGGCTGCTGGGATCCCTGGCACTCTATCACTTTGATTTTTTCTGCTTGCCCCTCCCCCAGCGCTGGCTAGCCAGGTTTCCTTTTGGCTGCTACTGGGAGGAGGGGTTGGAGGTCAGGTGTCTCTGGTTTCTCCCTGGCCTGTATGGAGGCTCAGCTTGATACTCCCTCTCCCGGCAAGCCTAGGAGAGATTTTATGCGAATTCCCGCTGTCTGGGGGGTGAGCTGAATGACACCGACCTGTTTTGATGTCGCACTCTGAAGGAGAGTGGCGGTGTATCCTTCAGCTTTCCCGGATGCTGGCCGCTGACTGCCTCGGCGGGGTGTCCGCTGTGGGGGATGGGACTGTACCGCTTCCTTCCCCTTCTGAGAACCCGTGCTCGGCCCAAGGGTCCGTGTGGGCTTGGTTGGTGGGATTCCACCTAATGGCCTTCCCTAACCTCCCTGCTTGCCAATTAATGGCTTCACTGAGGCGCCACGCCTTCTGTAGCCGCAGGGCAGGCCACGCGAATCAGTTGGCCTGGCTCTCCGGGCCCTGCTGCAGGCTGCTGGGATCCCTGGCACTCTATCACTTTGATTTTTTCTGCTTGCCCCTCCCCCAGCGCTGGCTAGCCAGGTTTCCTTTTGGCTGCTACTGGGAGGAGGGGTTGGAGGTCAGGTGTCTCTGGTTTCTCCCTGGCCTGTATGGAGGCTCAGCTTGATACTCCCTCTCCCGGCAAGCCTAGGAGAGATTTTATGCGAATTCCCGCTGTCTGGGGGGTGAGCTGAATGACACCGACCTGTTTTGATGTCGCACTCTGAAGGAGAGTGGCGGTGTATCCTTCAGCTTTCCCGGATGCTGGCCGCTGACTGCCTCGGCGGGGTGTCCGCTGTGGGGGATGGGACTGTACCGCTTCCTTCCCCTTCTGAGAACCCGTGCTCGGCCCAAGGGTCCGTGTGGGCTTGGTTGGTGGGATTCCACCTAATGGCCTTCCCTAACCTCCCTGCTTCCAATTAATGGCTTCACTGAGGCGCCACGCCTTCTGTAGCCGCAGGGCAGGCCACGCGAATCAGTTGGCCTGGCTCTCCGGGCCCTGCTGCAGGCTGCTGGGATCCCTGGCACTCTATCACTTTGATTTTTTCTGCTTGCCCCTCCCCCAGCGCTGGCTAGCCAGGTTTCCTTTTGGCTGCTACTGGGAGGAGGGGTTGGAGGTCAGGTGTCTCTGGTTTCCCCCTAGACTGTATCACATCTAAGTCTTATTACTTTTTATTACTGCATACTATTTTATTATTTTGGATAAAGATAATTTCAAAACAATGGTCACTTTTTAAACTAGTTTAAAATATAAAAATAATTCATGACCTTGTTAACAAAAATATTTTTAATAAAGAAATAATAGTGAAGCAATCTTCCTTTAACATCATGGACATATCTGGTTCTTCTACATCCTTTTATCTTTAATAACCTGTGTCTGAAGCAATCTGTTTATTGGGGAACTGCAAAGTAGCAATTTTCTGAATTGCTCATGTAGAAAATAAAAATTTCTGTAGAAAACAACAATTTTATTTTTCTCTTCTCTCTCTCACACACACTCATATACATATATAAAATATGTACAGAAACATACATATATATGTATATCTTTACTAATAAGGGCTCAAAATTATTCTTATCCAGTATGTTTCAATTTAATTTCTGATTCTAGTAATTAGGAAATAACTTGGTTTTGACTAGTCCTTCCACAGATAACAACAATAAGTAATGAGGAAAATATTAAAATAAATTTGGAAATTAGAGGGTATCTGAACCCTGAAATGTGAGAACCACAGTGAGATCCAAGTATGTCTGACCTTCCTCTGGTAATACCCCAACCACAGTGTACTGAACTGCAAGTATTCAAGCAGGAAGCCAAAGTCTGGTTGGTCTGAGGTGTCAGAGGAGGAGTTTGGGATAATCAGAGTTGTGCAAACTTGAGGGGTAAATTCCAGAAGGAAAGAAACATCAGACACTCCCCAGATCAATTTATAAATTCCACAAATCCTTAGCCATGTTTGGGAAAGACCAAAGACCCCCAAGAATAAAATAACAACAACTAAAAGCCTGAATCAGCTGAGTAGAGGTTTAGGCAGAGATACATACAGTTTGGAGTTACAGTCCGATCACATTAAGGGCACTTGGTAAAAATATTGAGTCTTCAATTGAAACTGTGAGATCACACCTTAGAAGTAAAAACTACATAAAAGTGTTAACAGTTTGCTTTAGAACTAAAGAAAAATCTAATATATACTAATGATGCATAAAAAATAAGGGAAAAAAATCTTATAATCTGCCTTGGAAAAACCAAAGACACAATATATAGAAAGGAATAATAGAGGTCAGAAGACCACATTTTGACATCATTCATTTACTACAAAAATATATACCTGTATTGTCTCAACCTAGAAATTTGTATCCACAAAAATATATTCTCAAAATAAATGAAAGCAATAAATTTTTCACTAGTAAGCCATTATACAAAAATATTAAAGGTGTTTATTCAGATAGTGGGGAATATGGGAAATCATATGGAGAAGAAAGGAAGAATGCTGGAAATATGTGAGGAAATATAAAATAATGTTTATATGTGTTTTCTCAATCCTTTAAAAGTGAATAGATACACTAAAGTAAAAATTTGGGTTAATACATACATAAAAATAGAGGGTAACAATAGTATAAAAGATAACAGCAAATATAAATGGAAACTATTTTGAGTTTTACATTATAAGAGGTATATTATTTTACTAATATTTTATTTAAATATCCATTCAATTCAAAATTAGAATTAAATTGGTGGTCTGGGGATATAGCTCAGTTGGTAGAGTGCTTGCCTTGCATGCACAAGGCCCTGGGTTGAATACTCACCACCACCAAAAAACTCTTAAATTGGTATGCATTTTTCTTTCTGTGCTACATTTATCAGGTTTTGATGTCATTTTTGTACTTCCCATGTATAAATAATTTTCTATATTCTGGAAGTTTCTCTATAGCATTGAGATTAACTAGTCTGAAATTCAGGTAAAGTTTGAAGAGTAGCCTGTCATTGCTATTATTTGCTTGTTTGAGACATTCTTTCCTTTTCATGAAAATTTATATATTTAAGATTTAAATTTCTACTGGGGTCAATTTGGTAACATTTATGCATATATATATGCATATATACTAAAATATTCTTTTCATCAAGATTTTCAAATATATTTATAAGGAGTTATACAAAATATTTATTATTCTCAATTTCCTCTGGTTCTCTTATTTTTTATAATCTGTTAATGCTTGCCTTCTCCTTTTATTCAACATTAAGTGATCTTGGGGTTTATTTTATTTAACATTTTTTCAAAGAACCAATATTTTGATTAAACAATTTTTTGCCATGTTTATTCCTTATTTATTATTTATTTTGATTTGTTTCTTTTACTAACTTTTTAATAGAATTTATTTTATTATTTATTAATTATATGCATGAAATTGTTGAGTGACATAAGTATATAAGGTTATTAACTTTTTTGAATCATTGATTGCATCCTATAAATTTTAACATGGCCTTCTAAGTTTTTAAAACTTGCATTTATGTTTTGAAATTCCCCTATATCCCAAGAATGTTTTATAGAAAGGTAATGTATCCTCTATTTTTGTTATTTTTAATTGTGCCTAGTGTATGATCGATTCTTTTTTTAATGTTCAATGTGAATTTGAAAAGGGTTTTTATTATGAAATGTAGATTTTATATATATATTCATTCATAGGTATGCTGGTAAAATGGCCTTCTAGAGAAAAAAAAAGACCCTAATTATAGCATTTGCCAATTTCTGTGATGCTAAACCATGGTCAGTTTTGTGTTCCTATGCTGTTCCTGAATATGGAGTAGGGATGAGATGTATAGAATCAGCTCTCACAAGCCATCTGTATGACAGTTTCAGCACAGTAAATGTAATTTATATTGACCATGATGTATGCTGTCTTCCTTTTTTTAGTTCACTTGACCTGTTTTTTCATTAGTTTGTTTCTTCCAATTACTACTTATATAGCTCTTGTAGCTTCTTCCCTATGAAGGTGATTCCTAAATTAACTAATGCATGATATTCATAAATTTCATAAAGTCATTTTGAATTGTGCTCTTTAGTAGTTTAAATGTGTTCTTTATCTCATAGAATGTTGTGGGGCCTGAGTTTTACATTATCTGGTATCAGGCTTTAGCACCTATTTTCCTATTGTTTCTATTTACCTGATACAACTCTGCCCACACCTTCATTCTCTCACCTGTCTGAACCATTTTGATTCAGGTATGGTTTTCGTTTATAGAGTTTAGCTGAGTTTTTTCTTCGTTAGTCAATTTGACAATATTTTTTATGTGAAGAGGTAAGTTAAAACATTTACATTCATTCATAGGAATGAAATATTTGGTGTCAATTCCAATGATATTAAATTACATTTATATAAATATTAGATTATATTAACTATGTTCCTCATATGCAGCATTGTTGTTGGTTTTTTGGGGTTTTTTTTCACTTTTCAGTCTTAAGAGGGTTTACGTTTTGGTTATAGTGGTTTCTTTCACATATAATCTTTTATAACACTATCAGTCCTTACTTAGGGTTTTGCTAGTTGCTTTGTCAGTTTTAAGCGATAGCTGCTGACTCCAACTTACAATTGTTCGCTATGTGACAAACATGAAGAAATGATTCTATTTTTCCTCTCTTTTGCCCCCTTCCCCTCTGATTTTGACATTTCATTGTTTGTATTTTTGTGAATATATGGCCTTTACTTCAGTATCCTCTTTTGAATTAATCTTGCAATTATAACCACATGTATTTGATGATTATCACCATCTTTTTTCTGAAATTTAGCTGGTTATCTGTTGGATTGATATGTTTACCTTTAGCGTATTCTTCTAGAATAACTCTGGAATGCACTGTATCCTGTCTTCCTGCATATGTACATGGGTTTTCCTAGATGCTTGTCACTCAAAGGACAGCTAAATCGTTCAGGAGAGAGTGCTGTGGCTTTTTGCTGACAGATGACTCTCTAGAACTACATGTGGTATCTGGTACAAAGTAGGCAGTCAACAAATATGAGTTGAATTAAAGAATAAAAGGTCTTGTAGAGAGGTTTATTGAGGGATAGATTGATTCTGGAAGGCATATTTTTGTCAGTATTCGGGATCCTGTGAAATATAAGTTTGGAACATTGAACTTGTTGGCTTTGTTATCTCATTTTGTTTGGAGCACATGCCCTTAGCCATCCAGACAATTAATTATCTTTGTAATCCTCACTTGGACTCATATGTAACAGCCTTGCTCTGTTCTTGTGAGGGCTCTAAGTAAGTATGTGTCTTTGATCAATTCACAGTACATCTTCCACATAACAGAAGGATTTTTTTGTTTAGCATATTCTCTTCTTTACAGGAAAAAATAAATAGATAAAGCAAGACAGACTACACCCACACGAGAGAGGATTTGCACCCATGGCAACTAGATCCTCATTTCTCAGTGTGAGAGACTAACATCAGTGCTCAGCTCACAGCTACACTCCTGTGGAGCTATTTTCCAGGGAACTCATATTGCTCAAAAGGAAAAAAAAATAGTTTTATTCAGCCATAAAGAAAAATGAAATTATGTCATTTGCAGGAAAATGGATGGAAGTAGAGACCATTATGCTAATTGAAATAAGCCAAACTGAGAAACTCAAAGGTCGAATGTTTTCTCTCTGATGTGGAAGCTAGAGTAAAATAAAGAAAAGGGGTAGGGAATGATAGAATAACATAAAGATGAAGGGTAGATTAGAATTAGTAAGGGGAGGCAATGAAGGGTGAATTCTTCTAATGGGGGGCAGGAGACACTGGGAATTGAACCCTGAAGCAGTCAACCACTGAGCCTTATCTCTAGCTATTTTTTTCTTATTTTTTTTAGAGACTGGGTATTCCTAAGTAGCTCAGGCCCTCACTAAGCTGCTGAGGCTGGCTTTGAACTTGCAATCCTCTTTCCTCAGCCTGGGATTACAGGCATGTTCCACCATGTGCCACCATGCCCTACAAAAATAATTCAATTCTTAAAAAAATCATGTTATGTGCATATACAAATAGGCAACACAGAATTTTACCTTAATGCATAAGTAAAAAAGAACCAAGCAAATAGAATATAATTGATGAGCAAAAGGAACTCTAATAGGGTAGAGGAAAGAGAATGGGATGGAAAGGAGGGTGGATCCTGAACTGAAATTGAATTCCATGCATGTATGAGTTGGCCAGGATGAACCCAAACTTCTATGTATAACTATAAAGCTCTAATAAAAAAAACATCCAAGGACATTCTTCACAGAACCAGAGAAAAACAATCCTAAAATTCATAGCAAGGCACAAAAGACCAGCCAAAGCAATCTTGAAGTTAAAAAAAAAAAAAAAAAAAAAAAAAAAAAAAACAGAAAGAAGAATCACAACACCAGATTTCAAGACATAATACAGAGACACAATAATAAAATAATAAAAACAGCTTGATGTTGGCATAAAAACAGAAACATGCATCAATGGAAGATAGTAAAGAACCCAGAAATAAACCCATAACACGGTCAATACACTGATTTTTGATAAAGGTACCAAAAACACACGTAGGAGAAAGGGTAATGTCTTCAATAAAGGATGTTGAGTATCCACATGCTGAAGATTGAAACCTGACCCCAATCTCTCACCCTGTACAAAAATCAACTCAAAATGTCTTGAAGACCTTATCTTTGTCAGCTTTTGCATTGCTGTTACCAAGAGGTGTGACAAGAACCAGGTAGAGGAGCAAAGGTTTATTTTGACTCACAGTTTCAGAGATTGAGCCCATGATCAGCTAAATCCATATCTCTAGTCCCAACATGAGGCCCAACATCATGGCAAAACGCATGGTGGAGAAAAGCAGCTCAGGACTTGACACCTAGAAAGCACAGAGAGCTCCACTCACCACCAACAAAATATAAACCCCAAATCATGCCCCTCCTTCAGCCACACTCTACCTGCCTACAGTTCCCACCCAGTTAAACCCTATCAGTGGTCTCTCTTCTATTTTCCAAGATTCCCTCTTCTTGCCCCCCACCCACAGACACTTATTTTCCTTTTTTCTCTCTAGTTTCCACATATGAGAGAAAATATCTGACCCTAGACTTTCTGAATGTGGCTTATTTCACTTAGCATGAGGCTCTTTAGTTTCATCCATTTACCTGTAAATACCATAATTTCATTCTTTATAGCTGAGTAAAATTCCATTGTGTGTGTGTGTGTGTGTGTGTGTGTGTGTGTGAGAGAGAGAGAGAGAGAGAGAGAGAGAGAGAGAGAGAGAGAGAGAGATTTTTTCTCTATTTATGTGTTGATGGGCACCAGGGATGGTTCCATAATGTGTTGCTAAATACACTGATTAGCTATATCACTATAGTATGCTGATTTTATTTTATTTTATTGGATAAATATGAAGGAGTGGGATAGCTGGATATTATGATTCCATTCCATTTTCATTTCTTAAGGAATTCTCATAGTGCTTTTCAGAGTGGTTGTACTAATTGGCACTCCCATCAACATAGTATGAGTGTACCTTTCTCCTCTACATGCTCACTAGAATTTATTATTTTATACTTGCTAATTGCTATTCTAAGTGAAGTGAAATTAAGTCTCAATGCAGTTTTTTATTTGCATTTCTCTAATTTCTAGGGATATTGGACTTTTTTTCATATACTCTAATGACAAATGTCTGTTTACTTCTTTTGTTCATTTATTAGTTGGCAGACCAATAACAAAGGAAGAAATTGAAGAAGCCATCAAAAGACTACCAACCAAGAAAAGCCCTGGACCGGATGGGTATACAGCGGAGTTCTACAAAACCTTCAAAGAAGAATTAATACCAATACTTTTCAAGCTGTTTCAAGAAATAGAAAAAGAAGGAGCTCTTCCAAATTCATTCTATGAGGCCAACATCACTCTGATCCCAAAACCAGACAAAGATACTTCAAAGAAAGAAAACTACAGACCAATATCTCTAATGAACTTGGATGCAAAAATTCTCAATAAAATTCTGGCGAATCGAATACAAAAACATATCAGAAAACTTGTGCACCATGACCAAGTAGGATTCATCCCTGGGATGCAAGGCTGGTTCAATATACGGAAATCAACAAATGCTATTCACCACATCAATAGACTTAAAGACAAGAACCAAATGATCATCTCGATAGATGCAGAAAAAGCATTTGACAAAGTACAGCATCCCTTTATGTTCAAAACACTAGAAAAACTAGGGATAACAGGAACTTACCTCAACATTGTAAATGCTATATATGCTAAACCTCAGGCTAGCATCATCCTAAATGGAGAAAAACTGAAGGCATTCCCTCTAAAATCTGGAACAAGGCAGGGGTGCCCTCTATCACCACTTCTATTCAATTTAGTTCTCGAAGTACTAGCCAGAGCAATTAGACAGACAAAAGAAATTAAAGGCATAAAAATAGGAAAAGAAGAAGTTAAATTATCGCTATTTGCGGATGACATGATAATTTACTTAACAGACCCAAAAGGGTCTACAAAGAAGCTGCTAGAGTTAATAAATGAATTCAGCAAAGTGGCAGGTTATAAAATCAACACGCATAAATCAAAGGCATTCCAGTATATTATTAGTTGGATTAATTGCAATTTTGAATATTATTGTTAAAGATTAAAATTCTAAAGTAAATTATTATTAAATATTATTCACCATAGAAAAAGCAAAGTTCATATCTCACCACCAGAAAGAAATTAGCACCATGCTAAAAAAGTCACAAAATTTCAATATACACATGAAAAAAGCATTTTATAAAATACATAGCCATTCATGATAAAACTCTAAATAATAAAAAGAATTATTTGTCCCAAAAAGGTTATCAAAATCCTTGAGTAGATATCATATAAAATAATAAAACCCCAAAACATTCATATTAAGGTTAGAAAAAAATGAAAAATGCCCTCTATTATCATTTATAATCCTAGTCAATGCCATGAGTCAAAGGAACGAAAAAGAAAAGTATTAGAGTTTAAAAGTAGAACAAAATTGTTAACATTTACAAATTTTCAATTATTGCCATCACAAATCCAAGAGAACTATTTATATTAAGTATTAACATTAATAACAATTGTCAAGGTAATTACTAGAAACACAAACCCATATCTTTACATACCAAAACAAATCAAAGGTGATCAACTGTACATAATTGATAATAACCAACTCTCAAAAACACAATATTGAACAAAAACCCTAAGTTAGTGAATAACATACACAACAGTCTTCAATTTTAAAATAGCTGAAACAGGCATATAATTTGGGAGATTTGTATAAGTATATAAAACCATACCAGCTATGCATGATCCCAGTAACCAAAAATCAGGCAAGGATCCACTATAGAAAAGGATCATGGTAAAGGAGTGGGAGCAGAGAGGGATGTACAGAGGACAACTGTTGTAGTAAAATATTCTTATTTTTTTAAAAAAGGAAGCATGACAAAATGCAAAGATTCGATAAAGCCAGGGGGAATAAAATCTAGTTTATTTTACTTATTGTTTTTCTTCTCATACAGTATTTGTTATATTCCAGAATACTTTTATTACAAAAATTCCAAAAAAAATAGAATTGCTATAAAGAAAAATATGTGTTAACAAAATTTGAAATGGCATTAGCCTCTCAGCACAGGTAGACCTACTACAAGTTCCTGCTAGAGTAAGGGATTTTTGTCTTGCCCTGTTTGGGCATCGGCAATCTGCAACTTCAGAAAATGTCATAAAGTACAGAGGTGTTTCCACGTTTGCTACGATTTTATCTTCCAAAGCTGCTAGAGAAACCTCCAGGCCAGCACAGCTGCCAGAGTAAGTGAGATCTATTGTGCATCTGGGATCCCCTCCCCTTCGCTGAAGGCTATTGCTTCTTTCCCCAAGGGGAAACAACAGATCGATAGATATATTCCTAGATGAGACAAATGACTTCATTGCTTAGAAAATAAGTGACTTCCACTGGATGCTCTTTGCTTCTCAAGTTTTGCATTGATATGATTTCATCTGTCCCCAGAATGTGTCTAGGTCATTAAACATTGTGAGTTTCTGAATTTTTGGAGAAGATGAAGTATATGGTCTTTATCTCCCATTGTTTAATAGAATTACCACAGACATATCCATTTTGTCTTTGCTGTGATCCATCATGGAGACATGGAGTTATCTTCCCACAATGTTTCCTAGGTGCCTTCTTATCTGCAAAAGAGGTCTCTGTCCTTGGGGTATAACATAGCTTCACATAATGCCCCTGAGACAAACAGAATGGAACAAGTTGAACTATTCTCAAGAATGCTCAGAAAACAACCACTGGATAAAATAAGTTCAATTAAATGAGAAGCATCAAAGGAGTTCACCTGAGAAACATAAGTTTGAGATTAAAGATTTCAAGACCCTCAGAGCAAGACCCCCATCAGAAAGCTTTAAGTGTAATTAACTGATACAGTTCAAATACTATTCATATTGTAATGGCTTGTGAATTTGTTCCACAATAGTCTTCAAATTAGTCCAACATTGAGACTTGAAAGAAATTCCGTCTCTATCATGTTGAGGGTCCTCCCCTCTGGTCTCCTGTAGACACCCAGGATGGCAGGATGGGAAGTGGTCTAATTTTTAGGCTGCTGGCATCAAGAAGTGCTTCTTCTGCCACTTGGGTCCATTTGGTGGCATGTTGGCACTGCCTGTTGAACTGTGATGCCCTGGGCTCCCTCAGAGATGCCTTCATATTGGTCTTTCCTACAGACTACAGATTAGGCTAGCTGCAGTTTCATGCTGTCTTTTTATATCCCATTGCACCATGTGGTCATCCCGTTTCCCATCAGAAATCCTAAATCCAGAGTTTGCTTCCCAGAACCAGAAAATGTCCCCCGTACCCTCTCTGATTGAGCCACTTCTGACACCTGATTATTTCTTCCTTTTCATGGGTCTCCACTTTCTAAAGAAAGCAGTTGTTATTGAAAGGAGATGATTCTTACAGATGCCTAGAAAATTCTAATGAAGCGTATGAATACATGAATGACTAGAAGTACTGCGCAAATTTTAGGCATATATTTTTTATACCTCTTCAGTAAAATTAGAGTCTTTGATTAAATCAATAGCTATAAATTTTCATCCTTGGAACACTCTGTTTCTTGGAATGTCTTACAGTTTATTCCAGGGTCAATGCATAACCATGTGGTTGAGAACACAGGGCCCCTTCCTCTCTACTTTTTAAGTTTTCCCTTTGAACCACAGAAGTTCTGTATCATATCCATAAGATACAGAGATTTCACTTGCTGAATGGAGCACATTTCCTTCATTTCCCTTTGTTTAATAGATGAGACAGATTTGTAGATCTGTCTAAATTAATTGATCCCTGTGTGCCCTGAATGTCCAAAAGGGCTCCCGAGTCTTCTAGGTGCTATATCAGCTGTAAATCTCTCTGGGACTTCACTCCTAGTCTTTACCACACCTGAAGATTCCCAGGCTAGTCCTGACTGTAGGGTATAATACTTTCAACTCTAGGATTTTCTTTTTATGGACAATGACAAATTTACTTGAGTACAAACCATCAAGGAAGATTATCCAAAACACGTTTTTAAAGCAGTGAATTGAGATCTTTAAAAGAGCATTAATGTAGCCCTCCTTTCACTCACACTCTAATCAAAAGCCAAACACCAAAGGGACAAAATGTAAAAACATAAGAAGCTGTGACATCATATCCACCTCCAGACAGCCTTCCATCAACTGAAGTCTTGAGAGCAATAGTTTGCTCAAGATCTGTTGCAGCCAATTATGTAACTATATTTGTTAAATTTGATCTACTTTGACCTGAAACTTCACTCAGTGCCTGCTTTCAAGGAAACCCTGTAAAAAAAGGGAAAAAAAAACTTAGTGAAAACTCTGGCCATTTTCACTGGATGCTACAGAACTTTTCCAGTTTCTATAGATGCATTTCATGAGCAAGAGAAATTCCACTGAGAGCTTTCATTCTGTCATTCATCATGGAAGTTAGAAGTTGATTTGTAATAAGCATGGTTTGTGGGTTGCCCCTCAGAAAAGCCCTTTGGGGGGTTTTCTAATAAGGTAGTACACCCAGTATTTATACCATGTAAGAATGTCAGTCATTACAATTTATTATCACTAATGTGCCCCTAAACAAAGTGGAAAGAGATTAGGAAGAGATTTAGAAATGGAGGCCTAAGGATAATGTAGATTACACCCTCTGGGTTTTCTGAAATAAGAATGTAAGAATATTATTGTGCTAACAATGTTATCTGATAATATAGCTATCTGGTTTATCTTCCTTTGGAAAGAACTTCCCCCTGGCCTGTGGGATCCAAGCTGACATGCCCCACATACTAAATAACGAGGGAAGACCAGTCAGTTTGGAATGGTGCTAAACTGTTGCCTTCAGAACTCTTTCCTTTATCTGAATTTAAAGGCATAACTACTTGGAGGGATCCAAGACCTACCAAACATGATGACTTCAATCCTCTCATTAAAGGAAATCTCACTCAAAGCCTTTTTATTGCACCTGGCAGATACTGTAGAACATCATGAAAGAATATTAACTGCAAGTGTTACGTGCTGTTTTTGTTTTATTTTTCATTGTTCCATTATTTCCTATACATTACATTGGTACACAATGTTTAAGTTTTCATTCTGCCCAGAAGAGGCAGAATTAAGGTATTATGGTTTGGATCTGGAATGTCCCCCATACAAACTCATGTGTTGAAAGTATGGTGCCCAATGCAGCAAGGTTCAGAGGTGGGGGGTTTTAGGCAACGATTGGATCATGAGGGCTGTAACCCACTTAGTGTATTAATCCACCTGAACAGACTGCTGGGTGGTAACTGCATGCGGGTGGGGCATGGCTGCAGGAAGTAGGTCATTTGATGTGTGGCCCTACAGACAATCTGTTCCTGATTCTTTTCTTATCCTCTCCTCTTCTTTTTTCCTCTCTTTTCCTTCTCCTCGTTCTTTTTTTCCTCCTTCTCCTCCTCCTTCTTCTCTCCCCCAACTGCCATGAATTGAGCAGCATTTCTCCACCATGCCCTTCTGCCTTGACCTTCTGTTCCACCTCAGACCCAGGTCAATGAATTCAGCCCTCTGTGGAATGCAAAATGTAGGCCTCAATAAAGATTTCCTCCTCTCATTGTCACTGTTAGGTATTTTGGTCACAGTAATGCAATGCACAAATTATTTGCTCAAATATCCAAAAATTCTTCTATCAGGACTATATCCACCTCCACCTAAGAGAAAACATAGCACTGACTTAAACAAGCAAGAGTGTCTATTTCTAATGTTACATGCAGTTAGAGGAAAGCAGGTTACCCAGGGCAGTGGCTCCCCAATGCTACCAGGAGCTCATGTTCTTCCATGTTGTGTTTCCATTATCTTTAATATGTCATTCATCCTACAAGGACAAGATGGCTAATCTGCCTGTTTGTGTTCCAAGAAGGAAGATAGGAATATATGCAAAAGAGGAAATGTGCATGACAACCAGATCATTCTTTTTCTTTATCTTTCTTTTTATTTTTGTCTTTTCTTTTTCTTTTTAAGAAAATGATAGCCCTTCGGGAATCTCTACTCACTCATCTATCTAAGATGCTAATACTGGATGCAGGATCATCCCCAGTTACAACAGTCTAAAGAGGTAGGTGTTGAGTTTTAATTCAACACATTGCCATCTGCAATACTATCAGGGATTTTTTTTTTCAGAAGGAATAAGAGCATCAGTTATGATTACAAAAATAATAGGGTCTAATACAACCTGTCTTTTGAGGCCAACCCATCCCCTCCCAAAGGAGACAAAGTTTCATTCAGTTTCATTCTTTTTTGTATAGTCAAGATGTTTTATTTTATTTATTTTTTATTTTTTATGCACATGACAATAGCAGAATGCATTACAATCATAATTATCCATTCACAGCACAATTTTTCTTAAATCTGTATGTAAAGTATGTTCCTATTCAAAGTCCAGATCTTTAGGTTAATGCTAATTCTTTCTTTGGATCTTTCAGCCTGAAAAGATAAGTAATTTGCTTCCAACTTAACTAAAATACAGTGTCAGAGAAGGAGCCAGATACACAATAATAAGTATTCCCAATTGGAAAAAGGAATGGGAAACAAATGTTCCTATTGGACAGGAGTAGTGAGAACTCCAGGATGTGCTTAGTTGATTCCACAGCAATTCTGCTGTTGGGCAAATCTCTCTCATTCATTATCTACCATTGTCCTAGTTCTGACCCTCGACAGAAAGTCTGCAAAGCTCTAAGGAATATCTAAAATAGAAATTAGAGAAAATGCCCCTCCTAAGGAGTCCAGAGTCTTAATGACCTTTCTTGTAGGTGGAATTCAGAGCTTCAGGATTAGCCAAAAAGGCTGAACATGGGCAAGCCCAGATTTTCTATGGTTCTGTCTCATCCTAGATAAATTACAAGCTACATGCAATAAAGCATTCTTTCATCCTGAAGACATGTACATTTTATCAGCCAGCTTGTGGATTTTGTCCATCCCCTCAAGCCTTTGACTTAGTTACTTTGAGGCAAAGCAAAATAAGCTCCATTCAGAAAGCATGCCCTTTGCCTCTCAGTTTATCTCCTAGAAGAAATTTCATGATACAAGGTGTCTGAATAAAAGCTGAAATGACAATTTAATCTCCTGCCACTGCCCACAACTACATAGCAGTACATATAATAGCTTACATTCCATGCAAAGCCTTAGGATCTTGGGGCTCTTAGTCAGTTGATATTGTAAGCCATAGGTAGGAAGTATCTCCCTTAACAAAGTCATATTTTCTTCATACCTAAAACCTCTGCATTAAAAAAAAAAAAATCACCAGCTTCCAATAGCTGGATACTCACCACCCAAAGCCCAGCTCCTTCACTCAGCTAATTGCACGTCCTGTATTTTATAACTTTTTGACTCCTATCTAACATCAAATTCTATATTAGTTAAAATGCATATGCCTGCATATAACAAAAGCTGGGCAACAGTGACTTAACCAAATCATCTCATGAAACAAGAGATAAAAATGTCACATTCATGATGTCATTACAGAGTCAGACTTCTATTTTCTATGCAGCCATCTTCAGCAGGTGGCTTCCATCCTTCTGATCAAAGTTGAACATTTCACAGAATTGAATAATAAGGAAGCTTTAGGGGTATTTTTAACTTGGTACATTGTTAACCCCAATATTGCAGATCTCTTAATAAGCGAGAATGGAGAATGGGTATTTATCTGACAGCAGTGTTTGCCACAGTTTCAGGCTGGCGTAACATACTTAGTGAAGTGAATAGAGAGTTTGTCTTTGGGAATACAGCCAAATTCTCCGTGGGCTTTTGAGTTAAAGTGAGGTATGGCAGTAAGAGGTTGTCTGATCTCCTTTACTATACATTCTAGGTAGCTAATTATGGGATCATGAAGTCTTTCAGTTTATTCTCTTAATATTATGATAATGTCAGCTACTCAGACTAATGCTATCTAATAATACTCTTTAGCATAAAACAACCCTTATTTACCCTAATTGTATGTCTGCAGATTACCTGTAACTTGGATGATCTCACTTGGACTCAGCCAGACTTGCTCCATGATGAAAGTCTGAAAAGTCTGTTCCACATGCTTACCATCCTCCATGGATCAATGAACTAGCCAATACCTGTACTTTTCAACAGAGAGGCAGATACAGAAATGGTGTGCCCATCTAACCAAGCAGGTAGTAGTCAAGCCCCTACCGTTGCCAGGTCTGTTGGAGTTCTATTGACTAAAGTTAACATGGCTAGGTCCAAATTCACTCCACTTCCTTCAGCAAAGGATGTAGTAATAAAGAGAATTAAAAGATTAGGGCCAATAATCAAATGTACCATGAGCAGGCTTAATGATGATCTCTAATTACAAAAGTCATTTCCTTTCGAAAGCAAGAGGACTTTTTATATATATTCTGTACCATAATTGCTAGACAAAAATATTTCTTTATAAGGATGCAAATCTTCACTTTTTAGAAGAGAAACTGCTAGCCATAGATGGTTAATTTTAAGTATTTCTTATAAGAAAAAAAATAACTTCATGGTTTATAGCAAGGAACTGCAGATTAATAAAGGGATTTAATCAAGGATCTCTAGTTACTTTGTAATACTTTTAGAAAATTGAGATTTGGGGTTTTAAAGATAATTTTAGAGATAATGTATTAATTTGGTTAATTCATGAAATAGTAATTCTAGAAGTTTCTATGAGCCCATCTTTTCCAAAATCCAAGTCTAGAAATCATTTGTCTACCACATGCCTTACAGGTGAACCATCTATACTATGTTTCCAGGGTGTTTTTTTCCCATCTACACGAGGCAGATCATTGTACTGCTCCATGAGACTGACTGGCAAAGTTAGCTTAGAGTCTTCCTCCTCTGGCCCTTAATTCTAGAAACTTAGAAAAATTTCTGCCAATTCTATTTCAATACTTTAGTAATTTTTGAAGGGTGTCATAACAAATTATTATAAACTGGGTAGCTTAAAACAACAGATATTTGTTGTCTCACAGTTATGAAGGACAAAAGTATGACATCAAGGTGTCAGCAGGACCATAGACCCTCTGAAGTCTCTAGGGAAAACACCTTCAGGTTTCTACTTAGCTTCCAATGGCTCCTTGACACTCTTTGGCTTTTCTTTTTATAAAGAAGCCTTTTGTTTAGAGCTCAAGTGTGACCTCATCTGAACTAAATACATCCTCAAAGATTATTTCCAAATAAAGTCACATTCTGAGGTTCTGAGCTTATAACACAATTTTTTTTGAGAGGGGGACACCATTAATATGCTAAAAAGACCATGTCAGGTGTTTGAAGGGAGGTAATGTGTTCTTAGCTTGGTCTTTTTTCCTTTTGCCTAATTATCTGCATACCTTCTAATCTACCTAAGTATATTATTCCAAGACCTTTATCATCTAAGTCAGCTTCCCTCAGCAATATTCAAAATCATCCACAAATAGGTGATGTGAACTAGAAATGGATAATTTTATTTCTTTTGAGGTTACTTACTTCAAGTGCAAAATTTCATAAAAGAAAAATTATTTGTCAATTTCCATATCCAAAAAAACCAGAATATGATTTTGTCCAACTAATAATTTAGCCTGGTGAGCAAAATGTCTGCCCCCTGGATCTTGTACCTGATGATCCAAGATGGGAAAGATATTACATCAGAAATCATCTGCTCTGTCCTGATGCTGACTTTTATACTCCACTGGGTGCTTTTTAGATTGTATTTTACTACCTGTGTCAAAGACCAATACTGGTCAAGACTTATTACCCACCAATGAGCTGTAAAGTGACTGCTGAAAAGGGCATTGGAGGCTACTGAAAATATAGATCACACTCTGCTAGGGCAAAAACAGCCCCTGTCCCAGGACTTTATTAGCATTAGAGTTTCATTACTGCCCTTTCAGCTCTGCTTCAGAGCCTCCCAAGGCAGCCCAGACTGTGGAGTGTCAAGGATTACAGAAGGATGACAATATTGAGAACATGCTGGTTCTACCTTCAAACACCACAACAGGAACCGCATCTCCAATAAGTTAATTTAAAGGTGGTGTACCTGGTCATGGGGCCCTATTCTAAACACTGTGGGGGAATTCATCAAACATAATATTTATTTAGCTCCTGCGTTGTATTAGATTAGGTTGACCATGATGGTAGTTGAGAAAAAATAGTGTGAGAATGTAAGAGATAAAATAAATACAACAGAGTACAGGAATTCTCAGCCTTTGGAGATGGACCAACTTGGATTCAAATCTTGGATTTACTACTTACCAATTAAATGTCACCTTGGTCTCCCTAAGCCTTAAATTGCTCATCTAGAAAATGGGAATAATAAGTCTATAAATTTTCCAGCATTCCTATCACTGAATGACTAAAGGAACAAACACATATTATGTACTTAACAAAGTGTCTGGCAATCAGTCAGGTATTGGTAGCTTTTATTTTAACAGTTCAAAGCAAAATAAAACAAGTACAGGAAGAAAGAATGGAAATAGAAGACTCCTACAACCTGCCTGCAGCAGTTACTATGATATTAACTGAGGGGATAGTGGCACAGGACACATGTAAAGATCAGTGGTACAAAGCAGAGAGCCAGATATCCAGATACAGACACACACTTTGAGGTCAGTTCCTTTTTGTCAGAGTTAAAAGTAATCACATGAGGAAAGGGTGGTGTTTACAAGGAATGATGCTGAATAGCTGGGCATCCATAAGGAAAAGCAGAACGAAACAACATCCTCTGTTAAAAACTTCTTCATATCATATAAAAAATAATTCACAATGTGTCCTAGTCCTAAATTATAAAGCTAAAACTATAACAAATCAAAAAGAAATCACTGGAGAAAAATCTTGGTGACCTTGAGTTACACACACACACACACACACACACACACACACACACACACAAAAGGCTTAGGAAGAAATGAGCAAAGTATAAGACAATTGATAGATTGGATTTTTCCACAATGGTAAGGTTTTATCTTCAAAAAAGACCACTGAAAAAAATGAAACGAGAAAATGCTCGCAAAATTAATATCTGATAAAGAATTTGTATCCAAAATATGGGAACTGGTCAACAATAAGAAAAACAATTTAATTTCAAAATAATAGGCAAAATATTGAATTTCACTAAACAAGACATATGAATGGTGAATAAGCACATGAAAAGAGAGTGAGAATGCTCAGTCATTTGGGAAATGTTCATCAAAGCCACGGGGAGAAACCACCACACACACTAGAACTCCTAAGAAATGAAAAACTTAGAAAACAGGTTGGCAAGAATATGGAATATCTCCTAACAGTCAAATATTACTGATGAGAATATAAAGTGGTACAGCCAGTTATAAAAGAGTTTAACAATTTCTTATAAAAATATATACTTACCATGTAACCCAGTATTCCATTTCTAGGTATTTACCCAAGAGGAGTGAAAACATGTGTCTTATTAAAAAAAAATTGCACATGACCGTTCATTATTAAACTTTATTCTCCAAAAACTGGATACAACTCTAATGCCCATGTACTTGTGAATAAATAAAGAATTGTATATTCATATGATGAATCAATACTCACCAATTTTAAAAAAAACAGTACTAATTATACAACAACATGGATGAATTTCAAAAGCAAGTGCAAGAAGTCGACTAGAAAATACTACATATTATATGATTTCTCTTTAGGACATTCTAGAAAAGGGAATTATACAGGTACAGAAAATAAATTAGTGGTTCTCAAGGGCTACAGTTCTGGGGAAGGAACTGGCTGTAAACCAACTTGGGGGGGTTTGGGAATCAATGGAGATATTCTGTGTATTGATTATCATATTAGCAACACGACCTCATACCTTTGTTAAACCTTAGAAGACTCTAAATATTAAATAAGTTTTATTGTATATAAAAAGTATACCTGAATAAAAATAGTTCATCATAATACTATAAAAGGTTCTATAAAGCAATGTTTGATATATCACCAAAGAAGAAAAAAATAAGAGTGAATGATGTAATAATCAAAATATTAAAATATCTTGTCCAACAACTTCATTTAAAAGAGAAAGATTTGGATATTCCACACTTGTATAATTATTACAAAATGGATTCTGCTGTCATATATTCTAAAAAGAACCAATACAAAATAAAATAAAATAATGTCCAGAAATAAAGAAAGAGAGACAGAGGGTAATCAATGAAGAAGTTAGCACCATTGCTAGTTGGTTACCCCTGAATCGACCTTCATTGTCTGAGAGGGCTTTAAACCTAATGCAGTTGTATAGAAATGCAGTGTCAACCTCCAACTAAATCATACGCTTGGCATTCCCTCACTCCCCTGTAAAATAATGAATGTATTTTAGGTTAGCAGCTGGGAAGGAACTGTAGAGGAAACATGTAGACAAGGAACTAGTCAGAGGAATTCCTACTCAGTCCATGGAGACATCCTCTGCAGAGGAAGGACAGGAGCTAGGTTACAAAAGGACATCATGGTGATTTTGAAAATCAATAACAGATGTGAGATTGGCCAAAGGGATAAATTATAAGGAAATAAAAGACACTTGAGAGAGTAGCAGGATATGAGTAAGAATATGACTTCTAAAGTAAAATCATGGACTTTGGCCTTGCCCCGAATCCAGAGGGAGATAAGTTTGTTAACTTAGTCTCCAGCTTCTCTCACTTGAGAGATCTGAAAAACATTATTTGACTGACCTATGAGTAGGAGTCACCTGATGGAGTGCTTTCTTTATTAGAAAAAAAAATGAGAGGACTTACTTAAAACTTGTGAGTTCCTATTGAATCCTCTATGAGTAGATAGCTGGAGTGTATAACCATTAAAGGGCTGAATTCTAGACTCTTCCAGTTTAATCCATGTAAATTTCTGAGTCTTATCTTAATTATTTGGGGTTGAAATTTTAAAAAATGGCAGAAAACAATTTTCAAAAAGAAATCAATACTGGAAGCATCACAATACCTGATTTATTTATACTACAGAGCTATAGTAACAAAAACTGCATGATACTGGCATTAAAAAATAACAAAAAACAGAAGGATAGACCAGTGGTATAGAACGGAAGACACAGAGACCAACCCATATGGATACGGTCAGTTATCTGGTCCTTGACAAACGGACCAAACATACATTGGAGAAAAGACAGTCTTTGTAACAAATGGTGCTGGAAAACTGGTTATCCATATGTAGAAGACCATTATCTCTCATCCTACGTAAAAATCAACTCAAAATGGATCAAAGACCTCAGAATTAGACCATAAACTACACAACTCCTAGAAGAAAACGTACATTCAACACTCTAGCTTTTAGGCACAGGCAACAATTTTCTCAATAGAACCCACAAAGCTCAGGAAATAATGCTAATAATTCATAAGTAGGATTGCATCAAATTGAAAAGCTTCTGCACAGCAAAAGAAGCAATCAGGAAACTGAAGAGAGAACCTAGTGAATGGTAGAAGATCTTTGCTAGCTACCCTACTGACAGAGAATTAATATCTAGACTGCATAAAGAACTCAAAAAACTTCACATCAAAAAATCAAATAACCCAATTAATAAACGGGCCTATGCTAATTAAACAGATACTTTTCAAAAGAAATACAAATGTCCAAGAAATATATAAAAAATGATCAACATCATTAGAAATTTGAAATGCAAATCAAAACTACACTGAGATTTCATCTCACACCAGTCAGAATGGTAGACATCAAGAATACAAATGATAATAAATGCTAGAGATGATGTGGAGAAAAAGGAATACTTTTGTAAATTAGTACAGACATTGTGGAAATCAGCATTAGGCTCCTTAAAAGTCTAGGTATGGAACCACCATATGACCCACCTACACCATTCCTCAGTATTTATCCTGAAGAATTGGAGTCATCATACTACTGTGATACATGCACACCCATGTTCATAGCAGCACAATTCATAATAGCCAAACTATGTATTCAGCCTAGGTGTCCATCAATGGATGAGTGGATAAAGAAAATGTGGTATGTGTACACAATGAATTTTATTCAGCCATAAAGAAAATTGAAATTTTAGCATTTGTAGGAAAATGGATGAAAAATTTATATTTGTGACTTTTTTTTTCTTCCAGAATCCTTGATGATTCCCTTGTTACTCCTTTGTTTGCAAACGTGCTTTAATTGCTAACTTAAGTTTTAGATTGATATTATCTTGGTGGATTTTTTAGAAAACTATCATCTATTTATAGGTCATTTCACAGGTTGAGTCACTGTGGTGAGAAAGGCTCTTATCTGATTTTATGTAAATTATCATAATTATTATTATTCAAATTAGGGAGATAATTACCAATCTTTATCTGGATTTGAGAGAATATGCTCTATTTGAGTCCCTCAGTTCCTACTTTTAGAAATCATTTTAAATTTTTGATATTTGGCCAGACACCATGAAGTATTGGCAAAAATAATGCAAACAAATAGAGGTGACTCTTCACCTGTCCCCATGTAAGTCATTCATGTGGCTTGCTGCTCTGAAGTTTTTTGAGTTCTTTATGAATTCTAGATATTAATTGTCTGTCAGTAGAGTGGCTAGCAAAGATTTTCTACCACTCACTAGGCTCTCTCTATCATGTTAAGCAAAATAAGCCAAACTTAGAAAGTCAAGGATCATATGCAGAAGGTAGAGAAGAATAGGGAAAACAAAGGTGGGAGTGTATTTCCTAAAACTCAAAGGGAGAGCAATAGAGGAAAGGGATCAAAGAGTGAGAGGTAGAGAAGTTGGGGGGGAGTGATACTGGCCAAATTATATTGTTATATATCTGCATATACAAATATGTAACAACAAATCCCATCATATGTATAACTATAATGCACCAATAAAAAATGTGGAAAGAAAAAAAACAGTATGCAGGGGAGAGGGTATTAGAGAAGCAATAATTGGTCATTTGGGCAGGAGAGAGTTATAGAAATGGAGAATTTGGATGATGATGATGGGTTAGGCTTCTGTATATATTTATAACCTACTTGCTTTGAGAATGTTTGAAATATCCTAAAAAGTTCATTCTTGAATTAATCTCTAGTTCAAAAGAGGAATGACTCTAACTAGACTACCAAAAATTAATGTGTGTGTCCAGCTAGTTCTCCAGTGAGCACTGAGGTTAAAAGATAATAAATGTATAAAAAGAAGCCAATAGGGTCAGTTAACTAAAGATCAGTAAGAGACAGTGGCTTAGATCTATATATACCACATCTAAGGAGTAGTCCCTAATTGCGGGTATAAGGTTAAAAACAACCAAATGCCTTTTACTCACACAGCAGAAAAAAATAAAAAATGAAAGAAATCAGAGATGTGCTCTATGGAGTCTTTAGCATAATGCTGATGGATGGTATAGACAAAATCAACCTTCTTGGTCACAAATGGCTTCAGTCTTTATGTCAAAAGGGAAAAAATAAAGAAGATAGAATGGAGATCCTTAAGTAGAACAAAATTTCAAGATAGTGAAGCCTTCTGTTCATCTGACAGGCCCAGCCACATATTCTCATCATTGCAATCAAAAGGGTGAATGAGAATCTAATGTCAAAAGGAACACCAAAGGCATGCAGGAAAATGGTGCTCCAGTTTACAGCAGCCAGTCACATGAAGGATTCAAGTGGTGACAGGTGAAGCGTCACCTCTAATTGTTCGCATTATTTTTGCCAATAATTCATGGTGTGTGGCCAAATATTAACAATTTAAAAATGTTTTCTAAAAGTAGGAATTGAGGGACTCAAATAGAGTACATTCTCTCAAATCCAGATAAAGATTGGTAATTATCTCCCTAATTTGAATAATAACCATTGTTATAATAATTTACATATAATCAGAAAAGAGCCTTTCCCCACAGTGGTTCAACCTAGGAAATGACCTGTAAACAGATGACAGTTTCCTAAAAAACCCACCAAGATAATACCAATCTGAAACTTAAGTTAGCAACTGAAGCACGTTTGCAAACAAGGGAGTAACAACGGGGTCATCAAGGATTCTGGAAGAAAAAAAACATGAATATAAATTTGCCAATAAGTTAGTATCTTAGGTGCAAAACATGTCAATGGCTATGAGAATGTTATGCAAATGTTGTTATATATGTATAAATATAAAATACTATTTTTTTCTCATTATTTCCCTTGCTTGATGATAGTCTGTTTGCCAATTCTGTTTTCCTAGAAATGTATAAATTAGCATTATGGTTGGTCAATGATTACCAATTATTTTATTGGTTTGGGTCAGTTATTTTACTTGTCATAATTCAAAAAATGGAATATTTTTTCTCTTTTATCTGTAGATGAATCTTTATTTATTTATTTATTATATGTGGTGCTGAGAATCAAACCCAGTGCCTCATCCATGCTAGGAAAGCACTGTACCACTGAGCCACAACTCCAACCCCCAAATAAATTTTTTTTAAAAAATTCAAAGTTTTATTTTGTGTGTAATGAGCAGGCAGACCCTGAAAGCTAGATAACACAGCAGGGTAAAGGTGCTGCATGACCTTAACATTAAAGACCTGCTGGTTTTTCTTAACCATTTACCATGAAACCCTATCTTATTTATATTATTCCCAAACAGTTTAGCTGTTATACACCTATATTTAACTATTCAGTGAATATATTCCTTGGTTGCAATTTAAAAAAAAACTAAATATCAATAAATGAGCATAACAAAAGCGAGCAAACAGAATCATGAAGGAAAGCAAGGAATACATGATTCACTTCCTCTATTTATAGATCAGCTTTCTCTACTTCTCTGAGCACAGAGTGGAATATGGCCACCCCACAATTCAAGGTATCTCAGTACATCATAAACTGAAATCTTTCCTCTGCTTTTTCAAATTCATGAATCCCTAAGTATTCAAGGGGAATTTGTTCCAGGATTTCTTCCAGATACCCAAATCTACAAATGTTGAAGTCTCTAATACAAAAATAGGAAGTATTTGCATTATAGTCCACACACATCTTCCTCTACACTTTGTGATGTCTACCTTATTTATAATACCTAATACAACGTACATAATTCAGATAGTTGCTATATTATATTGTTTATAGAATAATGAGAAAATAATCTATCAATGTTTAGTATAGACACATTTTTCCCAATATTTTTATCTGAAATTGGTTGAACCTTCAATACAGCGGATTGACTGTATTGTATTCTGCAATTACAGATATTCTGCAATTACAAATACAGTGGATTCTGCAATTACAGAATTTGGTTTTTCTACCTTATGTCCAGCATCCACCCCTGGATCAAACAACCATGGCTAAACAGAGGTCCTTACAGTACTAAGAGGGCTGTTGTGGCAGGATGTGAGGGTGGACAGGTATAGTTCTCAAGGAAAGAGCCTTCATGTGTTCAGAAGTATAGCACAATAACCTGTATGCCAGTGTTTCCCAAGCTTTAAGGTACCAAGAGTCACCTGCAGCCTGGTTGTACTGATTTAGTCAGTGGGGTGGGGTCTGAGAGTTTGCATTCCTGGAGAGCTCTTAAATGACACTGAAAATCTGCAGATGACACTTGCCACCTACCTAACATTTTTGACTTCCTGTTGACCACATCTATTGATTATTATCACAGTGTAGGCACTTTGATGATGCATTACTCTCATCTTCCATCAAGAAGGAAACTTCCATGAGGAGCACAGCCAACTGAGAGTCATCAGCTGTGGGTACCTTCAGGATCGCCTGAGCTGTCAATTACCTAGACTCTGAGTGAGCAATCTGGCCAGCACAGGATTCTTGAGGTAGACAAGGGATTCAGGTAATGAAACACTTGAAGTTCTGCAGAACAAAGAAGGCAAAAAATTGGGCCTTGAAATTGGAATGAAGTTTAGCCATCCCATCAGGGTAGATGCTATAGGGAATTAACAGGGAACAATACTGGCACCAAAAAGAAGAATGGATGTAGGGAAAGGTGATCTTCTAAAGAAGAAGAAAATTAAAACATGAACTTGAGGTCTATGTGCAAAAATTAGAGTTTGTCTCAAGGAGATGGTCTGAAGTCTTCCGTACTGCTTTTGAAAGTTTCTGCTGGGAAATATATTCCATTTCACTATAAGGAAGTATTTTTAACAAGAGACCTACCCTCATCATTATGTGATGTATGAGACAGAGTTCTCTACTAACAAAAAGATATAAGAAGATACTATTGAAATCTGGACTTGGTTGCAGGCATGATTGGATTAATTATATTTGACTGGCACCAAGAGGCCAGAGAGGCCATAAGGGAGATTATGCTATTGGGGTGAGATCCAAGAGCCTGGCCTGAAGAGGTTGATCAGTCAGGATTCCCAAGGTCTAGCTTTACTGTATGCCATGGTGACAGATGCTGGGGTCATCATGAGGAGTTGATTTCTGCCATCAAGCAGGATAAGTATTAGTAAAGGGAGATCATTAATGAAATAATTATAAAATGAGTATATACTTATTGACACAGACTCTAAAATAGAAGTGACTTCTTTAAGTGATATAGGTTGAAAGAGATCAGAGACAGTTTCCTGAGAACATGACAAGTTAGCTAAGAAATCCAGAGTAAAATGGAATAGACTCTGTGTGTGTGTGTGTGTGTGTGTGTGTGTGTGTGTTGGAATCAAAAAAAAAAAGTGTGTCTTCCAAATTTTGGAAAGGAAAATACAAGTTATTGAAAAGTACACAATTAAAGAGAGTTTACTGAAGGGATTATTCACAGAGATGGGGACAGATGGACCCATAAGAAATTGGGGAGAACACACCGATCAATGGGAGTGAAAGCTGAAGTACCAATGTAAGGGCAGTTCCTGTCACACCAGAAGAGATGCAGATCTGGAAGAAATCTTTTCTGATGAGAACTGTGACAACAGAGAGTGGAACACAACTGCTCAAACCCCAAGAGAGCTCTAGTGATGTAGTGTGGCAAGGCCAGCATCCCAGGCCTCAGAGCAGGTTGAGATGGATGGAGAGTATGTCCAGGAGGGAGGGGGGAATAACTAGCATGAGGGGAACAGTGGTGCAGGGTGAGGAGAGCAGGCTATGGCCAAATCACTAAAGAACACTGGGCCAGGTTAGGGAATCTGGACTTGATCCAAAACAATGGAAAGTGGAAAGTCAGGACCAACCAAGAGTGTAAGGAAGGGTGGGATCAGGAAATCTCAGCCAGCTCTAAGGAACCCCGCTGTGCAAATAAGTACTGGTTTAAGTGCAGGAAGCTGTGCATGAACTATGGATTTTGTCTGAGCCATTAAGGCAGGGAAACTGCTTTTCTGGGAACTCCTCGGTGAAATTCCCTGTTGGAGAGTGCTGGCGCCCTGCCTTAGCTCACAGCCCCAGGATCAAACACAACCACCCAGAGATGGGTGTAACCTGCCAAGCACCAAACAACCTGTTTTTCCCACGCTATCCTATTTTCTGAAGAAGCTCCTTACTGGTTCCTTTTGGTGTACACCGTTATAAATAAAGCATTTGCAGGTTTTTCTCTTTGTAAGGATCAGACCCATCAGATCTATTTAACTCATCAATGCCCCTGCTTTTGAATATATAATTCTTGTCTTTTGTGTTTATTTTTTTAATATAACTTGTCTGGCTTTTATTTCCAGCTGGCCCATACCTCCAATGGTTACCCACTCCCTCCCCATTCAGGACTTGGGCAGAAGTCAAAACTTTAGTCCTAGGATTCCTGTAGTAGTAGAAAGGGGATTGGCTTATAATGAAATGGTAAAGAACTTTCAATCTGATTGATGATTGTCTGGAATTCTTTGTTGATAAAGATCCTAAAGTACTATCCAAGTTTAGCAGGAAGCGTTCTGTAACTGATGAGGAATGAACAGTCCCATTAGTATGCTTTAGAAGGAAGTCAATAGATCACCTATGCAATGTACTTCATATCTGTGGCTCATTCAAAGTATAAGATCTGATAAATTTGTGATCACAAATTTCAAAGTTTTTTTTTCATTATCAGTGACTTAGCAATTTTGAAATTGAATTGATTCTAGAAATTCTGAAACTTTCACAATATAAAAGATGAGGCTATTGCACTGAAAACTTTATTACTTCAGAAAGTTCTTCAAAATTGAAAATGCTAAAGTGAGAAAGTTAGAAACTTAGAAAAACTCTGCTTCTGTGTCTATGACTTAAAGACCATGTTTTTTGCTAGCAAATTACTTGCATTTTTCTAATTTAGTTATGTGAGAAGAAAAAGAACTTTGTTGAAAAGTTGGTAATGAGCAATGAAAGGTAAGAAAAAAGGAGAACTTGCTATAAGCTCATTCACCCATTATACTCAACATGAGTGGGGGATAATGTGGCATCATTAAGGATTGCCTTTGTACAAAGAAGGAACTGTTTGATGTGGGGCAAGAAAATTAGGTATGAATGGTCGTTTTTCTTTCTATATGAAGAGTTAGTGAATTAATCTGCATTTTATTCTACCTGTTATTATTATTATTCGGCATTTATTGAGCATTTACTACATTCTGATCACTTTGCCAAGCATTTATATGGATTTTCTCATTGAATCCCCATACTATTTATATAGTATAAACCAGCTCTTCAAAATAAAATATCACCCTGATTTGTAACATTTTCCAATTTTCATACTTTAAGCATTTGCATAAACAATTTAGCAATCAGCTCAAAAAATTCCTAACTATCAAATAGCTAACAGTGATGAGCTTGTAAAATCTTGCTGTAGCACAACATTACCTAAGAAATTGAATTTGTTAGAATGCCATGTGATAAGGTGCTATAACAAAGAGAACTTAAGCTCAATGACCCAAACAAGAGTTGATTTCTCTCTCACACATAATTCCTAAGATGAGGTAGGGTCTCTGCTTTTCAAAGTTATCCTCAATCCCAGGCTGAGGACAGCTGTGCCATCCTCAATGGCAAGTTTCAAACCACTTCCAGAAACAGCCCTGCAAACAGCAGAAGGCAGGGAGGAGAAAGACCAGGCAACTGTCCTCAGGGTGGTGGGAGCTTCCCATCTCCTTTCTATTAACATGCCTAACTTAATCACTTGGCTACATCTTGCAGCAAAAGAGGCTAGAAAATGTTGCTTTCTGCAGCCACTTGGCCAGCTGGAACTTGGGAATGTTCTATGAGAACAGCCTGGAATCTGATGAAAGTCAGTCGTCTCTGCCACATCATCTGACACAGAATGCCAGGAAGCTGCCGGGCCAAGATGAACAGTTGGAGCCACTGACGGAATCCCAGCTCTGCTCTTACCAACGATCGGATTTTAAGGCAAGGTGTCTCAGAGTTCCTGTCTATTAAATAGAGATAATAATAATAATAATAATAATAATAATAATAATAATATTTCCCACAAGAAGCTCAATAAAATAAGCTAATACACACTGGGACCTTTGAATAATTCATGGTAAAATACAATCGTTTGGTTAATCATAGATATTAAATCAATAGACATGGAACTAACACAGGAGCAACACAAAATTGGCAAACACATGATAATTTGATTTTTTTTTCCATTCCTACCTAATTCAAGATATTTACACCAAATCATGTAGTCTGTTTTTGCTTTACTACCCTGGTGTGTTCCTGGACAAACTAAAAGGTTTTCAAGGGAAGAATCAAGGTAGAATGCAGCAGAAGCGAGAAGAGGTGTATTCCTATTTGCAATCCTGAAGATTTTTTCATAAAAACACTTAAATGACAGTTGAAACCTGTGGAAACAAAAAAAAATAGTTTTGACCAAATCCCATGTGAAATAAATCCAATGTAAAATACTTACACTAACCTGAAGTGATAATCTCACACTGTACAGACAGAGGTGGTGGTCAGTGGCTTTGTGAAAAGCTACAGAAATACTGAATTTTGAGTTACCAATTATTATCTGAATTTCTAGGACTTTCTTCTCTGTTCTGAATAGGAATAACTTGAAATTAATTGAACACATATATCAAATGTAACTTGAAATATTAGTGAACAAAGTAAGTCTTTGAAAAATTCATAATCTGACATATATCTTTTCCCTAATGAATTAGTCATAGAATCATCTTTGAGCTTTTTCTTGTGAACTCATTCATTTTCTTATGTAGCAGGTACACCTGCTTGCCACAATTCCAGAACTTTGTCAATCAAAATTCAACTTCACTGGGGAAAAAAAAAACACTACTTTTTTTTTTTCCTGGCAAACTCTATTTTCCTCTCTTTGGACTCAATTACTTTCTTTGATAATATTAATGATTTCATCAAAAGCCCTAATGAAAATAAAGAAAAGAACTAAAGAGACATCTGGAGTTTCTTGGATATATTATTCCCAAACTCTTTCTTGTGACAGGATTAGAAGCAGAGCTAGTAAGGTTGTGTCCTTTGCCCCAAATAAATGCAGATCACTCTACCCCTCTCGTGTGTATGCATGATTCTTGCTCATCATATTAGACCTGTGGCCATGGGGTAGCACTGAGAAACCAAGGCACATCAGAGGGTGTTTTGCCTCAAGGCATCATGAAGTAGCACCAACTTAGAGAGAACTTAAGTGTGAAAGAAGCATCACAACTAGAGACCACACTCTGGTAAAGTGGCCTAAAAATAAGAGATGACACATTAAGATCAAAAACCAAAATAGTAAGTAAACCTTTGAACATCAGAGAAAATGGGGCCAGGACCCCTTTACTCAGGCTATCAATGGAGAGCTTGGATTGATCTTTATTTAGGGCCTGGATCGTGACACAGGGCTGCTGGTGGATGTGGAGTTGTGAAGAAAAACACCTGTGTCCCATAGCAAAGCCCTTTTTCAAATCTGCGTCTGAGACACAGGATCATTTTCCTGCTGTGCATCAGATGACACATAGGTTGCACATCCATCCCACATAACAGGTGTCTCCATGCCCTCCCACCCAGTCTTCTTTCCACACTGTGACAAGTTTTAGCCCTCTACCTCCCATTCACTCATTTCTTGAAGTCTGTTTCCCAAGACTGACATTTTGCTACAGATCACTCCCAAGCAGATAAGTCAAATGCAGGATCTGTCTGGAAACATGACTCATGTTCTCAGTAATGTGGCTGTGTGGCTGCACTAAGAAATTCGAGCACATACCACCGGATCATGCATGGTGTTGATGAGAGTTCCTTCTGGTACATGATTAGTCTGTCATTTGTCGTTGTATTTTAATGCACATTCTAATCACACGCCTGTAACATTTCTATTATTTTGCTGAATATTGCTTTTATTATTAATATTACTAACAGAAAACAGCACAATGAACCATCAGTAACCCATCCTTCAGCTTCAACAACTACAGACATTCTTCTGTTTTGTTATTAATTGGTGACTGTTTATATGGTTTTTAACGTCTTACAGTTGTAAGTATATTGTGAAGAATGATGCTTAAGACGTCTTCTATACTTGGACCACCCTTGGGGCACAGACACACACAGGCAGAATTTCTGATGGGATGCAGTGCCATCCCATCTTTAAGCATTACACATGTCACTGGGTTAAGCAAGAGGCTGCTGTTCTGTGTAAAGTCATGCTTTTACCCACTGAGGACAATCTTTGCTCTTTAGGGCTGAGATCGGATGAAAGTCAGTCATCTCTGCCACATAGATGAGAAATGATCCATGATATCTCCAGATCTCGGGGTTAATATGGGCTTTGTATTGTGGACCAATTCTTAGGGGGCCACCTTGGAAATGTCACGGAGACTGTTGCTGTGATTACAAACATGAGGCACGTTGATCAGAGTCATGGTCAAAGTTGCAAATAAGTTATTTGTGCATTTTAACCAAAGAGTTGTTTGAATGCAAGCATTTTATTTTCTTCCTCCCCCAAGCCCTGCTTGACAACACGACAAATGATAATCTGAAATCAAACACGACACTCTACCTGCAGGACCCGGCTCTGACAGATGGAGCTGTGTTTAAATAGCTTCATGTTGCCAGTTCCAATAAAGGAAAAGTACACAAAAGCCTGAGTCTAACGGGAAAAGTGCTCTGAATTTGAAAGGGAGTCAGGTGAAGCATCATGGTAATGAGAATCATCGAACTCCTCAGCAACATTTCCTCCAAGGTTGGTTGGAATAGTCATCGCTAGGGCTGGTGGCCAACTTGGCATGGGCGGGGCAGGTGGCATAAAATTTGGGGATGCTAAGGAGCTTTCATTTAGCTTAGATGGGGCAGGAGGGAAACCTGCCAGAGCGTTTGATCCGTGTGGGGCTGGTGGGTTGCAACAGCTGCTTTTGTTATCAGAGAATGAGGCATCCTGGGCCTTTGGGATGGCTCCAGGCTTAATGATTTCAGGGTTTTGTTAAATAAAGGCAATCAGATGACATTCCAGTGGAAGATGAGGCCTCAAAAGGCACAAGAAAGAAAAACAACCTTTACCTTGAATGTTGGGTTCAGTTCCAATGGGACTGTAGTCATGTAGCAAATAGAAAGAACTACAAAATATTTCATAATTTTTGGTACAGACTTTTGTCTTCAAAAACTGATTTGCATTGGTTACAGTGCCATCTGGAGAGAGTGTTAAATTTCATCTCTTTGGTCACAGATGGCAAAGAACCTTGCTTTGCTGTTTGTGGCCTTATGAAGGCACATCTTTCAGGAAACGGTCATATCAATTTCACAGAACCACAGCCAGCTAGAACTCTAGACAGATACCCTTGGTATTTCTTTGGTTTGGAGTTGGCTTCGTCTTAATGTGGCTTCAGTTATGTTGACAAGTCACCCCATTGATCAATTTCATAGTATCAGAACAATTAGGAATACATCTTGGTATGATTGCAATTCAAGCTCAATAACTTAAACCAAAAGTATCTAATGCTAGATAAAGGTCCAACTCCATACTTTTTCATAGGGATTCCTAGTTTTCTCTGTATCATTTGTTGAAATGACTAAACTTTTACCATCAGATGGTCTTGGCAACATTGTCAAAATCATTTCAGGATATATTTGAGGGTTTCTTTCTGGGCTCTGTAGTCTATTCCACTGGTCTATATGTCCATACTTATGCCAGTACCATGATTTTTTGATTATTATAAATTTGTAGTAAGTTTGGAAATCAGGACATACTAATCCTGGAGCCCTTTTATTGTTTTATTTTGTTTTTGAGGATTGTTTTCACTCTTAAGGGTCTCTTGATATTACATTTGAATAGTAGATTGGGTTTTATTTTTTTAAAAGAGAGAAAGAAAAAAATAAAACTCTACAATCTATCAGAAGATTAAAAAGGATTTCTTTGACTCTGTCAATAATTTGGGTAGTATTGACATTTTACAAGTGTTAAGTCTTTTGATCCATGAAAAGAGGATGTTTTCTTATATTTATGTCATTTAAACATTCAAATTATTTTGTTGTTCAGCAAATTAAAAACAATGTATTTCAAATTTTTATTCTATAACTTTCTCTCCTTTGGTTAATTACTAATCATTTCATGTGTTCTCATGATGCTATTATAAACAAAATTTTTCTATAATCTCTTTTCAGATGGTTTACTAGTTATAAAAATGCAACTGACTTGTTTGTGTTGATTTTATTTTGTGTTACTTTGTTGAACTCATTATTTCAAATGTATTTTGGTGGAATCTTTAGAATCTTTCGAATTTTCTACATATAAAACAATGTTTTCTGTGAATAGAGAAATTTTACTTCTTCCTTTATAATTTACAACTCTTTTATTCCTCTTCCTTATCTAATTACTCTGGCTAGAACATTAGTGCTATTCTAAACAGAAGTAGTGAAATGTATCCTTATCTTTCTCTTGATCTTAAAGAAAAAACACTTTCAGTCTTTCATCACTGAGCATATTTGCTGTGGATTTTCATATAACACTTTCATTAGGTTGAGTTAATTTTAGCATAAAAGGTTGTTGAATTTTAAGAAAAAAAATTATTTGTATCAATTGAAATGACCATGTATTTTGTTTTTCTCTCATTCTGTTAATGTGATGCATTATATTAATCAATTATCATATGTTGAACCATCCTTGTATTCCAAGAATTAATCCCCCTGACCATAGAGTATAATTCTTTTAATATGTTGCTAAATTGGGGTGGGTCCTAATATCTTGACTGTTGTGGTAATGTTCATAAGGCATATTGTTCTGTACTTACCTGGCAGTATCTTTTTCTGGTTTTGGTATCAGGACAATGCAGGTTTCACAAAAAGCCTTAGGAAGTGATTGTTCCTGTTAAATTTTTTGAACAGTTTGGGAAGGATTGGAACCACTTATCTAAAACTGAGTAATTCAACAGTTAAATCACTGAGTATAGGGCTTTTCTTTGTTAGAGGAGTTATTATTATGGATTCTCTTTCCTTTTATTATGATGATTATTATTTTATTTTGAGATAGGTTCTAAGTTAATTAGGGCCTCTTTAAGTTGCTGAAGCTATTGTGATCTTCCTGTATCAGCCTGTCAAGCTGCTGGGATTACAAGTGTGAGTCACCACACTCAGATGTAGATCAAATGAACAGATTCCTAGAAATTTTCAATTCTAGGAATCTGTTCATTTGATCTACATTATCCAGTTTGTTGGCATATAATTGTTTAAAAGAATCTTTTATAATCTAGGCTTTAAATCTATAAAAACTTATCTTATGGCTTAATAGTTCATCTGTCTTAGAAAATGGCCCATGTGCCCTTGTGAAGACTGTTCATGCAATTGCTAATTCCATATATGTCTGGTAGATCAAATTGGTTTATAGTTTTGTTTAAATCATCTTTTTCCTTACTCATTTTCTGTCTGATTTTTTTAATCAATTATTAAGAATGGGACATTGAGCCAGGCACAGTGTGTACACCTATAATCAGGAGACTGAGGCAGGAGGATCACGAATTCAAAGCCAGCTTAGCAACTTAACAAGGCCCTATCTCTAAGTAAAATATTAAAGAGAGCTGGGCATGTGGCTCATTGGTTAGGCACCCTGGGTTCAATCTCTTGTAACAAAAACAAAATAAAACAAAAAGACAGTGAAATGACCAACTACTATTGAGTATTGTCTGTTTCTCCCTTCATCCTGTTAGTTTTTGCTTTATACATTTTGGAGATGTGTCATTAGGTGCATAAATGTTTATTAATGCTATATTTCTTGCTGTATTGAACTATTTATAAATATATGCTGTCCTTTGTCTCTTGTAATATTTTTGATCCAATGTGGGTTTTTTTTTTTTTGACTCATGTTATTATAAATGTCTACTTCCTTTTGGTTACTTTTGCAAGGCATATCTTTTTCCAACCTTTCATTTTCAATCTATTTGTGTCTTTGGACCTAAAGCAAGTTTCTTGTAGATAAGATATAGTTTAATCATGTATTGAGGTCCATTATGCCAATCTCTATCTTTTAACTGGAGAATTTAATCCATTTGTTTTTAAGGTACTTCCTCATAAGGAGAAAATTCTCATATTTCCATTTTATTTTATTTTTATCTTTTTTTCCTTTTTATTTTTTCTGTGCTGATGATTATACCAGGACCTTACACATTCTTGACAACTATGCTATCACTGTAATATACCCAGTCCCTTGATGTCTGCTTTATATCTACCTTCAATTTTTTTGTTCCTTAATCTCTGCATTACTGTCTTCTTTTCTTTAGCTAATAGTTTGCAATAAAATATTTACATTTATTTCTCATTTCTTTTTGTGTATTTTCTGTAGCTATTTTCTTTGTGGTTACCATGGGGAATTACATTTAATATCCTAAAGCTATAACACTCTAATTTGAATTAATATAAGATAAACTTCAATAATGTACAAAACTGCTTTCTCACAGCTCCATCCCTATATTTTTCATTGCTTACATCACAAAATTGTGTCTTTATGCATTATGTGCCCCCAAATACTTAATAATTTTAAATGCATTAGTACCCTAAATTATGTTGAATCAAAATGATGAATTACAGACCAAAGTTACAATAATACTATATACCTACTAATTATTGTATTTTTAATGTCTTACCCTCTTAAATCATGTATAAAATAAGTAGAGATACAAACAATTGTTTTACACTACCTTTTTATTTTCATATTTTTTATTGTCACATTATAAATAATTGTAGGATTCATTATGCCATATTCATACATGCATATAACATAATTTGATTGATCTCATTGTCCATTTATACTAGCTGTTACAATTGTTTATGTATTTTGCTTTATTGAGATATTTGTTTCTCCATTTGGCTTCAAGTTGTTGTACAGTGTGTCTTCATTTTATCTTATAGAAAACCTTTAAGTATTTCTTGCATATAGGTCAATGGCAATTTTATTTATCTGAAAATCTCTTTATTTTTTTCCTCACTTTTGAGGGACAGTTTACCAGGGTGTAGGATTCTTGGTTGACAGAACTTTTTCTAATAGCACTTTCAATACATCAGCCCAGTGTCTGCAGGCCTCCGAAGTTTCTAATTAAAAATCTGCTAATGATCTTCTTGAGGATCTCCTATATGTGACAGATTTCTTCTCTCTTGTTGCTTCCAGGATTTACTCTTTGTCTTTTAAATTTTGATTATAATGCAGCTTAATGTAGGTCTCTTTTGTGCTCCTCTTATGGGGAGTTTCTTGGGCTTTTTGGATGTTTATATTAATGTAGTTCATCAAATTTGGAGAAGCTTTCAGTCATCATTTCTTCAAATATTTCTTATGTCCTTTTTTATCCCCCCTCTCTCCACTTCTGGGACTCCCTCAATGCATACTTGGTCTGCTTGATTGTGTCCTCCAAATAGCTCAATCTCTCGTCACTTCCCCCCAATCTTTTCTGTTTCTCAAACTCAGTAATTTTTGTCCTATCTTAAAACTCATGAATTATTTTCTTCTGCTAGATGAATCCTCCTCTGAATCCCTCTAATGAGCTTTTATTTTAGTTATTATACTTTTCAGCTCCAGGATCTCTTTTTTAAAATGATTTACTGATATTTTCATTTTATTCATTTATTATCTTCTGAGATTTCTCCATTTTTTTCTTTTATCTTTTGAGCATCTCTAAAATAATTGTTTTTAAAACTTTAGATCTGCCATTAGGCCTTTGTTCAGATGTCAAGTCTTTATTTTTTCCCTTTGAACAAAATACATCTTCCCATTTCTTTGCATGCTTTATGATTTTTTCTATTATTGTTGAAAACTGGACATTTGAATCTAATAACATTCTAACTCATAAAAACTATGTTCTTCCCCTTCCATGGGGTTTTCTGCTTTTTATCACTAGTTTTTATTCATTCTTTCTGTGTATTGTTTTTATGCCAAGGATCAGCCTGAGATGTAAATTTATGGTTTTCTCTGGTCTTTTCTGAGTCTGTGCCTTTCTCTGGGCATAGGTGACAACATTCTAAGTTTCCTTGTAAATGCATTTGCTTTTTTTTTAAGAGAGAGAGACAGAAAGAGAGAGAGAGAGAGAGAGAGAGAGAGAGAGAGAGAGAGAGAGAGAGAGAGAAATTTTTTTTAATATTTATTTTTCAGTTTTCAGTGGACACAACATCTTTATTTTATTTTTATGTGGTGCTGAGGATCGAACCCAGCACCCCATGCATGCCAGGCGAGCGCGTTACCGCTTGAGCCACATCCCCAGCCCAATGTTCTTGCTTTTTTTTATGTCCTGGTATTTAATATCTCCCTGAAAGAGAAAAAAGATAAAATTAAAGGAAGATAAGCATGCTGGCCTTTTACATCCATGGAAATCACTTCTTCCACAGAGGACGGAGATCTAAACTGTGTGGAGAGCTACAACAAAAATAGCCACCTGCTTCTTTGTAGCTCTGAAATCTGAAATAACAATTAGCAATCAGAACCTAGATCTCTAATATTTGAAAGACAAGTCCTAATTTCCCATCCTGATTCCTACAAGCTGTTTGCAAGCTGAACTAAGAACCTGTGCAGAGCTGTCAGCCCCAGAGCTTGGGAGTATGCATGGGTTGCTGCTATTGTGCTAAGTACTAAAAGTGTATTTAACCACAATTTATCAGAACAACTTTTCACTCAAAGTTGTGGATCTTCAATAGATTCCAGAATTCCCAAATAGTCACTCCAAACAGATTCTGTCAGTACAATTGTCTATGTGGAGATACAGATTCCTGGCTCTTCCTACTCTACCATCTTTTAAGAATGCCTTTAATATGTACTTCAATGGAGCTATCCTCTAATATATTTCACAAATTAATGATAATTTTCTCTCTATGCAGATATTTTGGCCATACTATGCAGCTATGCTGAACAATGTTTCAACAGTTACCTTGTAGTTCAACCCAAGGCCAAAATGGGCAATACTAGTCCCTCTGTCTGGAAGTGGGACAGATGTTACACCAGTCATATTCCCTTATTAGATGCCTGAATTTCACAAGTGATCATCAGTCCAACTGCATCTCACCTGATTATTAAGCTTGACATTTCATTCTAAACTGGTATTGAATATTTTAATGTCCATATGAACCCACTAGGGTAATTCCCATGAAAATTTCAATTCAGTAGGTCTGGGCTAAGTCAAAATGTGGATTTTCTAATAAGCTCCAAGGCACCCTCTTGATTCTTTGACTACCTTAAATAACACCGCTAAAGACTTCATATGCTCTGGGTATAGATCAGAGAATAATTTCCAATACATGGCTATTCAACTCCTTTAGGAATCTAGAGAAATGAATAACTTATTTATATACATTGGAAAAATCACAGTAGGGCTTGGGTGTGGCTTAGTGGGAGAGTGCTCACCTCACATGTGTGAAGCACTGGGTTCAATCCTCAGCACCACATAAAAATAAATAAATGAAATTTAAAAATCGCAGTAAATGTTATTTATCTCAGCTGAGCTTCTGAAGGGTTTTCTGTACTATACAATGTTTCAGTATGTTAGTTTAATTTCTCATTTAATCCTCATAGCAACTCTGAAAATGTGCTTCAGTTGTTACACTTAATGTGAAATGGAAATTCAAATCATTCAAGTAACTTGTCCACAGTCACTTCATTCAAACAATAGAGACAAATTTGAAGTCAAAGCTACTGTAAATTGCTCTTGTCTTTTAATTCTGATTTTGTTTTTTTTCCTTCTCACTTTAGTTCCCATTTTCACTGTTTTTCTTAGTCATTTTAAGTATTTTTTTTTATTATTGTGTTACCTGGACTCATTATGTTGTCTAAAACATTTTATTTTTTCTATACTCTAAATTTCTCTATGATAGAAATGGAAAGCACAAAAATTTGAGCAAGGAGCAAATCCTAACTAAGAAAACACAAGAGTACTTCTAGTCCCAGCACCCTGAGGTCCTTCTGGGAATTTTGATACGTCATCTTTCCTACGTGGCCTTCTATGCTTATTTTTCTTGAAATAATGAAATACAGAGTCCTTGTGTTTGTTTTTGTTATTGCCTTTTTTCATTTAATCATGTTTTAATTTTTGTTTTTGAATTTAAATAATGTCATAGCAATAACATCCTTACACACTTTTGCTGAATGAATTTATTCTTGATTTTTATTGACTGAAGTAACATATTGAAACAGTCTTATCGTAAAGTCTTTACCTAAGGCAGACAAACCAACTCTCTGTATGGGTCATGGATAAATCCCACTTTTCTCACTGAAGAGTCCGACTCTCAGTTTGGTGTGTTTTCTTCAAGACCTTTGCACGTTGACATAGACCGATGTAAAGCAAATGGTTCTATGATTTCATTTTATATAAGTGGGAGTGTAATGATGTCTTTTAAAACTATATTTCATAGGAAATGAAAGAGACAGTGGTGGGTCAGAGTGTTAACGTAGAACTTTTAAAACATTGTTGTCCTGTAATGTTCCCTTTGCCCATTCTTACTCCACAATCCTGGACCCTTCCATGCCCCCTTCAAAGACAACCACATTTAAGAGTCTATGTGTATTATTTTAGATCTTTTCCAAGGCTTATGTATACACACAGAAAAGAAGATACACACACTCAGAATATGTACTTCTCTACATGAATGTATGGGTCTTTTATTAATAAGCGAGATAATCTACATGTTGCCTTTTGAAATCAACAACATTCATTTTGAGAAGAAGAATCTAGATCAAAAATTTTCAACTTCAGCCCTATTGAGAGTTTGGAACACACAATTATTTGTGGGAGAGTTGTCCTGTGCCATGCACCATGTTTAGCAGCATCTCTAATCCCTACACACTAGTTACCATTTACACATCCCTCCTCCCCTCACCACTACAGTTATGACAACAACAACTGTCCCCAGAAAGTGCCAGTTATCCCCTAGGAAACACAATTCTTCCTGGCTAAAGCCATTGATCTAGAAGTACCTCATTCCCCTTTTAGGGCTTCATCACATTCCTAATGATATAACTTTATTTTTTGTCATAAGCTGTGTTGCAACGAGTATTCTTCTATAAAGAGCAATTCTCTTGAGATGTAACAGCATAATGGGAAAGAACAGTTTCTGGATCCAAACTAGCTGAGATTAACAGAAATTTATGGGTATTAAAAGAATTTAATAATTTAAGAATTTAAGGGCTGGGGCTGGGGCTCAGTGGTAGAGCACTTGCCTTGCATATATAAGGCACTGGGTTCGATCCTCAGCACCACATAAAAATAAATATGTAAAATAAAGGTATTGGGTCTATCTATAACTAAAAAGTATTTTTTAAAAAAGAATTTAATTGCCAATATAAAACACAGAAAAGTGGAAAATATCTGTTATAGCTGGCTTCTTATACATGGGTGCAAGTATATCTCAAACACAGAAATGAACAGTTACAGATCTGGGTCTCATAAGAGATGCATGTTTTTAATTTTAAGAGATGTTATAAAATCTCCTCCCAGAGAAATGGACCAATTCATGTTATCTTCAACAAAATAATATAGAAATATTTCCTCAGGCACTTGCCAATATTTTTATATCAAGTCCTGATGTTTTTTTCTAATCTATGGAAGAAAAATACTTTGTTTTATTATAATCTGCTAGGGAATTTGAGTAATTTTTCATAAATTTATTATCAATTTGTATTTCCTGTTGTATGAATTTTTCTGTTCCTGTCTTTTGCAATTTTCTACTTTTTGTTTATCTTTTTCTTATTAGTGTATAATTTTTCAACTATTTTACTTAATAACTCTTTGTTACCTATATTACAAATATTTTCTATAGTCCAATACTTGATTTTTAACATTGTTATGGTAGTTATTAGCATAGTAGGATATCAGGATATTTTACATTTAATACAGTAAAATTTATTATTGAGTTTCTTTAATATTGGCTTTTGTTTTTTGATTGCTGTTTGAAAGAGGGAAGATTATAAATAAATTGTTCGTTGATCAGAAATATATATTTTACTGGTCTGGAGAAAATTAGAAGCAGAAAATAGCAAGAAGAAAGGGTATGAAAACAAACACACTGATATCATGAAGGAAGGGAACTAACATTGATAAAGCACCAACATATTCTAAGGCTTCCCTTCAACTTAATTTCACTGACAATTGATTGACACTTCAGGAGAAGATAGAAAATAAAAAATGAAGATAGCCACCATGCAAGTTCACAGTAGTGGGAGGGTCATTCGTGGTTGGAGTCAAGCTTTTAGTAATAACTCCTGAACTAACATGGCAACAGTGTAGTCATGGTTTTGACAACAAACCTTGACTGATATTCTGAATGTTGTTGGAGTATGAAATACTCTTGAATTATATTCATATCAAAAGTGATTTAAAGAAAAATTGATGCCTCTGTCATTTGAAAAAATAATATTATAAAAGTTCTTTACAAAGTGAAATAAATGAGATGCTACTATTTCTGCATCATGGTAAAGTAAGATGAATGTCTCTGTACTCACCTTACCTGCTCCTGGGTGTAGTGAGCATCACTTCCCCTTTCCTGGATCCCTGCTTCCATCCATGTAGAATAAGGATTGATGGGTAAGCAGATAGGTGATGAAAATTATTTAGATTTTGTGAGCATAATAATAGTATGCAGTTATGTCAAATGCAGGTCAATTTCAACAGTTGTTCTTTTAAAAAAAAAATTGATGATGAGGCCATATCTGAAAAGGGATTTTTTTTTTTCAAAGTACCTGGACCATAGTCAAGACCAGACTCTGTCATCTCTCTCAACAATACTACCTGTAACTGAGGAAGAAACTGTTTGGAACCATAAGCATTCAGTCAGACTAGAGACTGAGAAGAAAAAGAAATGGGACAGAGAAGAGGGCAGTTGGTTAGAAAACCAAGAAAGAAAAGGGAAGAGAAGAAAAGAAATATGGAGGAGGGTTCCTTTATGCATCCATGAAGAGATCTCAGTGTTGGTGCGTAAGAGATATAAGAGCAGAGTGAACACCTACCTGACGCTACCTGGACCAGGACTTGGTGAATGCTTGTCTGGGGATAAGACTCCTCTGGTGATGCATTGCTTGCCTGGCTTTTAATGCCATGCCTAACAAAATATTACAGCTATGATTAATACATCTTCTGAAACTACTAAAAAAATAGAAGCTGAATGTGCTTTTGCTGACATCAGTAAGATCCTTCCCATACCATGGAATGTTACAGAAAAGCCCTTCATTTCTCTTCTACATCAGGTTTGCTGTGTGGAAATGGTTGAGTCTCAGAAAAGGGCAACCAGACGGATGTTTCCTTGAGCATTGTTCAACTCATGCATAAAAGACAGCTCTGCAAGAGCAGAGGCTTGAACTGAGAAATAACACTTGATAATAATAACAAGATGACAACAAAGAAGATGTGATTTTTTTTATCCCACACTGACTTCCTTTTTTCCTACTTTTTTATTGGTGTTTTATATTTGTACACATTGATGGGATTTGTTGGTGCATATTTATTCATGCACACAATACAACAGTATAATTTGGCTAAGATCACTCCCCAGCACTTCCCCCTTCCCTTTATATTTCCCACCCCTTGGTTACTTTTCTTTTCTGATCTCTTTTTGACTTTTAGGACATTTAACCCCATCTTTGTCTTCCTTTTTCCTCTCCATCTTTGGCCCTTACTCTTCTGAGTTTGACTTATTTCACTTAACATGATGGTCTCTAGTTCAAATCGTTTTCCTGCAAATTGCATAGTTTCATTTTTTTCTTTATGGCTGAATAAAACTCCATTGTGGATATATTCCACATTTTCTTTCTCTATTTGTTGATGGACACCTAGGCTGGTTCCATAGTTTGGCTGCTGTGAAATGTGCTACTATAAACATTGGTATGCAAGTACCTCTGTAATAAGATGACTTTAATCCATCAGGATAAATACCAAGAAATGATTCAGCTGGGTAATATCATGTTCCATGCCTAGTGTTTTGAAAAGACTCCATACTAATTTCCATAGTGGTTGTCCTAATTTATAGTCCCACCAACAGTGAAAAGTGTTCCTTTTTCTCTACATCCTCTCTAAGATAAATTATAATTTTTATTGTTAATGATTGCTATTATGACTGGTATGAGATGAAATCTTTGTGTAGTTTTGATTTGCATTTCCCTAATTGTGTAGTTCTGATTTGCACTTCCCTAATGGCTAATGATGTTGAACATTTTTTCATGAATTTTTGGTCATTTGTATTTCTTCTTTTGAGAAGTTTCTGGTTAGTTCATTTGCCCATTTATTAACTGGATCATTTGATTTTTTTTGAGTTCTTTATTTTAGATATGAATTCTCTGTCAGAGTTGCTAGCAAAGATTCCTCCCCCCCCCCCGCATTTTGTGGGCTCTCTCTTCACATTCATAATTGCTTCCTTTTCTGTGCAGAAGCTTTTTAATTTGATGCTCTCCCATTTATGAACTCTTGGCATTATCCTGAGTTTAGGGGTCCTTTTGAGAAAGTTGTTGCCTGTGCTTAAAAGCTAGAGTGTTGACCTTATATTTTCTTCTAGGAGTTGCAGAGTTTATGGTGTAATCCCTAACTCTTTCATCCATTTAAAGTTGTTTTTTTGTGCAGGATGAGAGATAATGGTCTAGATTCATTCTTCTACATATGGATAACTATTTACCTAGCACCATTTGTTTAAAAGACTGTCTTTTCTCCAAGGTATGCTTTTGGCACTTTTGTCAAGGTTCAGATGAATGTATCTGTGTAGGTTTGTCTCTGTGTCTTCTATTCTGTACCATTGGTCTATATGACTGTTTCTATGCCAGTACCATGTAGTTTTTTGTTACTATAGTTCTGCAGTATAATTTGAAGTCAGGTATTGTGATGCCTCCAGCATTGCTTTTTTGGCTTAAGTCTGCTTTGGCTATTCTGAGTTTTTTATTCTTCAATTTGTTTTCTCATATTTTATAGTTTTCACTGCGGAGGTCTTTCACCTCCTTTGTTAGATTTATTCCTAGGCTTTTTTGTTTTGTTTTGTTTTGTTTTTTGAGGCAATTGTGAATGAAATTGTTTTTCTGATTCCTTTATCAACAGATTTGTTGTTGGTATAAACAAAAGCTATTGATTTTTTGTATGTTCATTTTGTAACTGGCTATTTTGCCAAACTTGTTTATTAGCTAGGGCAGTCTTTTGGTGAAGTTTTTTGGATCTTCTAGTTTACAGAATCATGTCATCTGCAAACAGTATTAATTTAACTTCTTCCTTTGCTATTTTTATCCCTTTTATTTCCTTATCTTCCCTAATTCCTCAGGCTAAAATTTCTAGCACTATATTTAATAGGAGTGGTGAGATGGACATCCTTGTTTTATCCTAGGTTTTAAATGAAATGCCTTCAGTTTTTTTCCACTTACCATGAGGTTGCTTTTGAGTTTTTCATAAATAGCCTTTATAATGTTGAGGTAGCTTCCTTCTGTCCCTACATTCCTCACTGTTTTTATCATGAGTGGGTATTGAATTTTGTCAAAGGCCTTTTCTGCATCTATTGAGATTACTAAGTGATTTTTTTGTTCTTTATTCTGCTAATGTGATGAATTGCATTTATTAAATTGCATATATTAAACCATCCTTGCATCTCTGGAATAAAACCTTGGTTGTGGTGTACAATCTTCTTAATACGTTGTTACAACATGATCTGCTAACATTTTATTAAGTATTTTTTGCATCGAAAGTTCATTAGGGATACTGGCCTATTCATTCCTTGATGTGTACTTATCTGGTTTTGCTATGAGTGTGATAGTGACTTTATAGAATGAACTTGAAGCTTTCCATCTCTTTCTTTTTCATAGAATCATTTAAGGAATATTGGCATTAGTTCTTCTATAAAGCTTTGCTAGAATTCAGCTGAGATTCCATCTGATCTTAGGTATTTCTTTGTTGGAAAGATTTTTATTACTACTTGTACCTCATTACAGGTTATTGGATTATTTAGGTTTTCTATGTCCTCTTGATTCAGTTTTGGCAGATTATATTTTTATAGACATGTACCCATTTCTTCTAAGTTTTCCAATTTATTGCAGTATAAGTTTTCAAAAGAGTCACTTATGATCTGCTGGATTTCTGAAATGTCTGTAGTTATTTCTCCATATTCATCTGTAATTTTATTAATTGGGTTTCTGTTGCCTTTTCTTTTGATTAATTTAGATAAGAGCTTTATCAATCTTTCTTAATCTTTTCAAAGAACCAACTCTTTTATTAATCAATCCTTTATGTTTTATTTCTATTCTCAAGTTTATTGATTTTGGTTCTATCTTAATTATTCCCTTCCTTCTGTTGGGTTTGGATTTTGTTAATTTCTAATTTCATTCCATTGTGATCTTCAAAGGTACAGAAATTATATCAAACTTTTTTTATTTGCTAAGAGTTGCTTTTCAGCCTAAAATATGATCTGTTTTGGAGAATAGTCCCTAAGCCACTGAGAAGAAAGTGTATTCAGGTGTGGTTGGATAAAATATTCTATAGATGTTTGTTAATTCCATTTTATTTATAATATTTCAGGCCCCAAACTTCTTTACTGAGTTTATGTCTAACTTGGTTCCTACTATGACATCTATAATGTTAATTGGCACACACACACAAACACACACACACACACAAAAACAGAAATAATAGGGATACCACTTGTCCACAGCAAAAACAACAAGGTTTCATGGGCTATATTTGGAATGAAATCAAACAACAGTTGTCAACTATGTCATCCACCACAGTAATAATTGCAACAACATTAATGTGGAGGGCAGATGTAATATAAACCAATTAATGCTAAAAAATGAGAATACAGTTAATTAAGAGAAAAGGAAATGTAATAGGAAGGTAGAAAAGAGTTTACAATTACAAAAAAAATGAACAAAGAGAATGCAGAAGAAATGTGGCATGTGATAATTATAAAGAAAGAGGAGAAAAATAGAAGTAACAAAGTAAAAAAAAAACAGTGAAAGAGAGAACAGAATTTGACTATTAACAGAAGAAAAGAGAGAAAAAAAAACAAGAGAAACAGACAAATGAAAAACAATACAAAACAAAACCAAAATATACTAATCAAAAATTGTAACTCTCCAAAGACAAGGCAAGGAAAATAACTACATTTTTAAAATTCTAAAAATGAGTAAATAAGAAATAAATATGTATAGTACAGATGACCATGAACCAATCAGCATAACAAACACAAACACACACCCATACACACACACACACACACACACAAAGATTCTAAATGAAAAATTAAGTAACTATTTACACTGAGGTGGTTAAATAGTCTATAAGAATAGATGTTCACTGTCTATGACCAGTTGGACTTTCTTTCCATTTCTTCTCAAGTTATATACTGAGTGTGAGAGCAAGGGTTGAGGATTGTTAAATCCATCCTCACCAAGCTGCCAGTTGGAATGACACAAGACTAAAGTTGGTTCAAATAATTCTCCCAAGGATGAGATAGGATGGAATGGGAAGTGCTATCAGTTGGAGTTTTGTTTGCACAGACCAGATTGATGCACTCACAGTTCTCTGAATGGTATTCCTGTAGGTTGGTTTTAGGTCTAATCAGGTCTCAGGGGCTTTGTTGGGTGGTGAACACACCCCTAAGACTTGGCTGTTGCTGATCTCTGCTGGAAGTCTGGACTCAGCTGTCTCCCCAAGATTCTCCTCATGCTGGGAGAGGCTTTCATCACCTTTATGCCCATGAACCCAGCCTTTCTAAATTTCCCAGATTTAGTATCTGGGTTTCTTCATTCCTGCGGGTTCAGATTCCCCGGTCCAGCAGGTCACATGAGCCATCAGACTCAAAGGGAAAAATCAGTTGGACTCTTTCACTTTTCCAACTTGAATCCTCCTGGGTAAAGTATCCTCTGTGCCTGTTTCTAGGTACACCCTAGGTCATGTGGCAAGCCCTCATCAGGTCAGTGTAGCTGTGTTTGCTCAGATTTCCCAGCTCTCACAGCAGCAGCTGCAGCATGGCTTCCTCATGATGGCTCCTGCCTCAGGTCTCCATGGCCAAGTGGGAAACACAGGGAACTTTTCATGCACCAGTGCACAGTGCAGCCCCTGGATCAACTGAGGACTGCTTTTTTGACCTCAGGGTTTTTTATACTAAATCTGTTGATTGTGTTTCTCTGTGTTCTCCTTCCCTTTGTGCTGAATCAGTGCCACTACCACTAGTGGTCTAATACAATTAATTAAGAGAAAAGGAAATGGAATAGGAAGGTAGAAAAGAGTTTACAATTACAAAAAGTGAACAAAGAGAATGCAGAAGGAATGTAGCATGTGATCATTATAAAGAAAGAGGAGAAAAATAGAAGTAACAAAGTAAAAAGTATTGCCACACCCAGCTTGGCTCCAGCATAGTCTTTCTTCTTTGTATAATGTATCCAAATTTTTGAGTCTCTAAGACCCTCTGACAGCCCAATATTGAGTTTTAGTGAAGTTTCTTTTCACCAATTTCACAGAGAAACAGTACTCCTGCTACTTGAATCCCAAATCTCAGAGCAACTAGAAATACCACCTTCCTCCAACTTTCCATATGGAGCCTCCTGTGACTTTGGCTTATGCAGGCCCTCCCTATGTTCCTATAAAATTGGGTGTACATTAAATATATTTTAAAGAATAGAAGTATTTTTCTGTTCTTTTAAATGTAAACATTTTATTGAAGGATAAATGTACAGAGAAATATGCAAATCACTAGTGCACAGCTTGATAAATCTCTTAAACTGAACATGCCTATGTAACTGAAACTCAGCTTATAAAATGAAACATGGCAGCTCCACAGAAGGCCCATCTCCAATGTCTCCTTCTAGCCACTGCCCAGCTCCTTCAAAGAAAATCTAAGGGTATAATGACATTCAGTACCAAAGACCACTCTCCCTGTTTTGATCTGAGAGATACTATATATTCTTTGGTGACGAACTACATTACTCAGAATACTAAAATTTGTTTGTGAAATTCATCCATATTGTGTATGATTTTAGTTTTCTTATTCTCATTATATTATTCCATTACATGGAAACACCACAGTCTCACTATTCTAACATCTGTCTTGTTATTCTGTCATATTCCTTCTGCTACTGATGGAAATTGTATTTTCTAGATGGTGTTGCAATGATCATACTTGTACGAACCTTTATGTGGGCCTAAAGTGCATTTTTCTTGATGACATAGCTAAGAGTCTAAATAAAGGAATCAAATAAAATTATACATACACACACACATACACATACACACACTCACACACAAGTATGTATATGTATTCAAGTTTATTAGCTATTACCAGAGTATACTAAGTGATTCTTCTTTGTTCTGAAGTGTAATTGTGTAATTGCTTTGTATCTTCATTGTCAGAGTGTTATATGACTACCCATTTGTAAATCTTGTGCACCTACATAACAAATAGGGTGAATTTTATTTCACCCATAACACAGTCTATAATTGAGGGACAACTGGTTATTTAAAGTTTAGGACAATACTGATATTAGTCTTATGCTTCAGCAAATATTCATATCAATATGGGTCCTTTCATTTATCTGGGTAATCATCTAGAAGTGGAATTTCTTGGCCACAAAGAATGTATATGCATAACTTTAAAAGTAACTGATAAATTGTTTTCCATAGTGACTTTTCCATTTTGCACTCCCATCTACAAAATATGAAGTTCCATTTTTTCACCATTCTTGCTATCATTTGGTCTTGTCAAATTTCGTTTTCTTTTTCTCTTTCGGGCATGCTAGGAGTTATGCAGTGGTAGTTCCTTTGGGTTTTAATTTGCATGTTTTTAATGACCAGTGATGTAGGCATCATTTCATGTGCTTATTTTGTAACCATTTGCCTTCTTTGTTGAAATATCTCTCCAGATTTTTTGCCCATTTTTATTGATTTGTTTGTTTATATATTGTTGAGTTTTGAGAATGCTTTATAAGAAGTATGATATGCAGATATTTTCTTCCAGACTGTTACTTCTCTTTACATATTTTCAATAAGCACCTTTCCAAAGCACAAGTGTCTTTTTTTAGAAAATCAGATTCATCAGTGTTTTTTTATGGATTATATTTTTGGTGATTTTACCTAAGAACTCTGTCTCACTAAGGTCATGAATATTTTCCTCTTGTTTTATTAAAAAATTTATGTTCTAAATTTTACATTCAGGTTCATAATCCAATTCGAATTAATTTTTACACAAGTGTGAATTATAGCTCAAGGTTCTTCTTTTGTTCATGGCTCCTTGTCCAATTGTTCTAATATAATTTGTTGTAAAAAAAAAAAAACTATCTTTTCTCCATTAAATTTCCTTTACACTATTGTCAAAAATCAATTTGGCTGTACTTCTGCATATGTGTTTCTGGACTCTCTATTCTGTTCCATTAATCTAACTATATATCATTTCTCTAATACTATTCTATCTTGATTATTATAATTCAGTATGTTACAGATAAGATTCCTGGTAAGTCTTAAAGTCAGTGATATAAGTTCTCCAACTTTATTCTTCTTTTCAAAATTGCACTGACTATAATGAGTTCTTTTCCTTTCATATAAATTTTAAGACTAGCTTAGTGATACCACAAAAAATAAATCGGATAGGATTTTAATTGAAATTACATTGAATCTGTGATCAATTTGTGAGAGCAGACATCTTAAATATATTTCTTACCCATGAACACAATATATCTTTCAACTTATTTATGTCTTCATTGATAACTTTCACCTGTGTTTTGTAGCTTTGAGCACAGAGATCTTGCACAGACTGTATTAAATTTATACCTTAGATTTCATTCCTTTGGCGATACTTTACTTTTGATTACCAATTATTTATTTTTAGTATATAGGATCTCAAATAATTTTGTATATTGATCATGTAGTCTGCAGCATTGCTAAATTTAATTATCCATTATAGCAAAAGAATATACAGAGGAGAGGGTGAAGGGGCCAAATTTTAGGAAAAGTTCTGTTTAGAGTCAGGAGAAAAGAACAATCCTGAGATGGAGAGAAAAGGAACAAGCTTGGTATAATCAGGAGAAGGCAACATCATTTAATACTGCCCCAACTCAAATAGCCTGCCACCAAACTTAGAATCTGCTATCAGTGCATTACTGAGTTACATACATATTTCAGTCAACTTCAATGGTGCTTAATATCTTTAAAATTTCCCTCTCTGCCTATGCTCACCGCCACCCCTCTTCCAAAATGCTTAGGTGCCTTTTGAGGCCAGAGGACAAGTCCTAAACACTGACTCGTGAAACAAAATCCCTTCTCTGATCCCTCCCATACCCATTGAGACAGTTCCTATAGTTGTTGAAGTCTTGGAACAAAACTGCATCCTCTCGTTTGACACTTACTCATCATTCATGATGTGTAAATCCATACAAGAGTCAGAGAGCAGGGAGATACAGACCAGTTGGATACCATAGACTCTGGCAAAGCCGTAGCCTAAACTTGGACAGTGGAGACCCTGCTTTGGCAGGTTACAAACTTCTAACTATTTGAATGAAAGGATATAAAGCATCCTAGGGAAAGAAGTGAGAAAGTTGGGACAGTTTCCTGTGGAGGGCTTGGGACATGCTATAATAACTGGAGTATCTCTGTCCCCAGTGGGCCCAGTAACTGGATGGTTTACAGCACTTGCTACTCGGGAAGACAATATCGGATCTAGTCATTACAATACCACGTGGCATATGAGGAGTCCCTTAAGAGCACACAAGAGAAGTCTAATGGAGACTCCAGGAGTCGAGGCAGAGAGGAGATGACTCCTTTGGGAGAAGAGAATAAAGACACCTGAGCTGAGTCCCAAAGACAGGTGCATTTAAATGTAAAAGCAGAAGCCGTGAAGGGCACCGATCAAGCAAAGTGAAGGGATAAAAGTGCACTGTAGACCCACAATGAATGAGCTCAGAAAAAGAGCAGGGAGAGATGAGATGTCAGGTAAGAATCATGTGGAAAAGAGAAGGAGCCATCTCATAACCACACACAGTAAAATTTTACCAGCTGAAAAGAGATTTCAAGGTTCTACTGGCCAACCTTTCAACCTTTTCCTTGTATAAGATGCAGAAACTTAGGTCTGGGGAGAAACAAAGAACACAGGATCACAATGAGTTAACAAAGTCGTGGGAGCCCCAAGATTCTCATTCCAGAGCTTTCTCCCTGAGGTCTCATTGCCTCCCTCTACTCAAGGCTTCTAAAATGCAAAATAAACAAATGCCTGTAAGCAGCAGCTGCTGATGGGGAGCCTTTGATTTCTCTTTCAGAGGGCTGGCATCCTGCATTACCTCCTAAGAACGCGTTGGGATAGACTACACTCTTCAATCCTCCGCTCTTGATAAAACAGCACAATCAGGGGGTGCTGGGGTCTTTCTGCCCTTCCACACTCAGTCAGCTGAGTCAGAATCAGCTCTTTCCTTCTGAGACAACAATAGCACAGCTCAGCTGGCAGTTGAAAGACACTAATGCAAAGCACATTACAAGCTCTCTTCTCCCTCCTTGTCAGATGCAACAGAGAGCTGTCATCCCAGAGGTTTTCTCCTTTCCCTGGCTCTCACTCCTACAGTAGGCTCACTCATTAAGCTACATTCTCTTCCAAGACCTTATTGGAATCATTTTACTTTGTTCCTTTCATCTCTCTTCTATCAGCCAGAAGGATAAATAAATAAATAAATGAACAGGCTGCTCTTAGGATGAATTAGAAAGCCCACAGGTTTTTGTTCTGTTTTTCTGGTGTTTGGGTTTGTTTTTTAGAGCTTTCTAATTATACATAGTATGTTCATTCTGACAACCTCCTGCATGTATGGAGACTGATTTCAGTTCATGATCCTCTCTTCTTCCTCCTCCTTTTCCTACCCACCCTCCCTTCTCCCTCCCCTTCTCCTTCCTCTACTCTGATAGACTTCCTTTCCTTCGTCTATTAATTTGTGTTTGATTGGTTCTTTATGTTATCTTATCCTTCCCTCCCCTTTCCTTTATTTTACTCTAATTTCTGCATATGAGAGAAAATATTTGACCTTTGAGTTTCTGAGTTTGGCTAACTTCACTTAACAGAATATTCTCCATTTCCATCCATTCACCGGAAAATGCCATAACTTCATTTTTTTTTAATGGCTGAGTAGAACTCAATTGTATATATGTACTGCAACTTTTTAATCTATTCAGCTCTTCAACTGGCATCTGGGTTGATTCCATAATTTAGCTATTATGAATCGTACTGCTATCAACATTGATGTGTCAGTGTTGTTGTAGTATGCTGATTTTAGATCTTTGGGGAAAATAACAAGAAGTGGGATAGCTGGGTCAAATGCTGGCTCCATCCCTAGTTTTCTAAGGAATCTCCAAACTGCTTTCCAGAGCTGTTATACTCGTGTGCAGTCCCAACAAAAATGTACAAGCTTAGCTTTTCCCCATAACCTCATCAGCATTTACTGTTGTATGTATTCTTGATCATTGGAGCCAGAAGAAATCTTAGTGTAGTTTTGATTTGCATTTTCGTGATTGCTAAAGATGTTGAACACATTTTCATATATTTGTTGGACTTTTGTGTTTCTTCTTTTGAGAAGTTTCTGTTTAGTTCTTTTGCCCATTTATTAATTGGTTATTTATTCTTGGTGTTAATTTTGTTGTTGTTGTTGTTTAGTTCTTTGTATATTCTGAGTATTAACCCCCTATCAAGTAGGAAACCCACAGTTTTGAACTCAAACTCCTTGATGGAGAGTAATCATATTCTAAGACCCAATAATAGAACTGAAATTGTGATCAAGCCTTCTTCTACTTTTATGTTTTCTAACACCTCACTTTTCTGGACACAAGCTTTTCAACTATTTCTCATGACATGGTTTCATTTCTTAAATATTATTTCACAATAGCAATATGAAATCAGTTAGCTTGCAACACTTTGAATATTCACTGGCATTTAGTGCATTTTTTTTCATGACTACATAAGACACTCCACTAAATGCTAATGATGCATTAGTATTAGTCAGCGATCCTAACCAATCCTTTGAGGCAGATACTTTTATTTTTCTCTTGAAGAGTTGGGAAAACTGAGACATATTTAATTACTCAACCAAGGCCTTCTGACTAGTAAGCAGTAGAACCAGACCTGACTCCAGACAGCTTTGGTGTCTAACTCATATGTGCCCACAATATCATCCAGACCCATGTCAAATTGTATTTCCTGGGTATTATGTGATAATTTTCTAAAAATTCACTTGTAAATTTCCTTCACATCAGTCTATAGACCTTAGATAATAAGGTTGTATTCTTTATTTTGAAGCAAAACAACAATAAGAAAAACCATGTCTGAAATAAGACATTTAGACTCTTCACTGTAAATATTATAACAAAGCAGTGCTTCTTTTCCAAAACACGAGCTTTCTTCATGTCCTCTTATCTAGGACCCCACCTCAAACAAAAATGCTCCTGAAAAATCTCTGTGCTGTCACCAAGGCCATATTCAAATAAACCAGCTAGGACTAAGAATATTGTTAAGTGATTATCAGCTTTTATTTATTACCTGGGGTTATATTTGGCTATCTGGTATTTTTTATCTCAAAAAAAAAAAAGAAGAAAAGAAAGAAACAAATCAGAGAATGTATAAAGGAAAGTGTGCACAAAATAGACCCTAAGAAAGCAATAAGGAATCACAGAGGGCAGAAGTGGGCATGAGAAGAAAACTTAAATCAAAGGAGATAGCAAGGATATAACATCCAAGGACAATTTAGAGAAGAAAATCAGCTTAAAATCCTGATGGTCACTGAAGGCTTTCTGCATTACCTCCCAGGATAGCGCACAGTTTTGATAATTAAAAAAAAAAAAACTAAAGTGTTCCCAAGAGGATATTATTATAATTTTAGCATTTTTTGTTTGTTTGGCATAAGAAAACACAATACAATTTGTTTATTTTTAAATATACATTTGGATTGATTATTTCTGCATCATTTACTTTCCCTTTATCTACTTAAGACTTATTGTCATGGTTTTGAAGAATCATTTCTTCTACATTGTTCTGAACTCTATCCCTTCATATTTCAACTGCTTCTGTTCCCTAGGAATTCTCTCTGTGCTGTAGAATCTTTATCTGGTACTGCTATTTCTAGAAGTTGCTATGGTTTGGATATAAAATGTCCCCCAAACAGTTCATATGTTGAAAGCATGATCCCCAATGCAACTAGGTTTAGAGTGAGTTATGGTTCCTTCTGATCCCCTCTCCTGGTCCCACAGATGTTCACCTTCTCTGTCATCACAGGGACTTTTCTCTTCGTACTTAAGTTTCCTTATCATAGAAGGACACCAATCCTATTGGATTAGGGTCTACCCTAAAGGACTTATCTTAATTTAATTGCCTCTATAAAGGCCCTATTTACAAATATAGTTACATTTTAAGGCACTCACTGTTAATGTTTGAATATATAAATTTTGGGGCGATATAATTCATTCCATAACATATACCAGTGCAACATAGTTCCATTTGATCTCAATCTCCCCCGCCTCCCCTCCACCCAGCACAGACATGCATCCTGAAGTCCAGTGTCAGATCACCCCATCCACACATCACTCAGAATTGCTGCACATCTCTGAAGTGTAGGCATGAGGTTTTCCTGCATTGGTCATGCATTGCGTTTTCCAGACACCTCCACAGACCCTGCACAAGAGATGTACCTGGAGTCCCTTAAGTTCAGCACACATTCCCAAACACATCAGCACCTTCAGTGATGGCAACCATCTGCACTATGATGAGTCACTGCTAAACATGCCTCAGGCCTGATGCTCAGTGCAGCCTTGAAGACTGCTTCCAAGGAGAGTTGATCTGTGCATCAACATAGCTCTGCCTAACTTCTTGGCTGTATGACCTTGGATAATTCGCTTAACTTCTCCGTGCCTTGGTCTTCATATCTCTAACATAGATTTGACAATAGTATTACATATCTCAAAGTGTTGTGGTAAATAAATGAATTAATATATATTTTTAAAACTATTTTAGAACAGAGTATGTAGGAGACATTCAATAATTACAGCTCTTATTACTATCATAAATTTAGGAGCCATGCAGGGATAGAGGAGTGGGCAGTATTCTAAAATAGGTACTCAACACATATATGTGAAACAAATGAATTATTTATTATTACATTTATTTAACACATTTTAATGTTCACTCAGTTATTAATAAGTTATCTCATTACTCCATAATGAAATTTAATATAATTTATTCATTTTATAGCTGAGGAAACCAAGGACCAGAGAGTTTAAGAAACTTGACCAAAGTCACAAACTAATCTGCAAAATAAGATTTTAATTTCTCTCTTTCCCTCTCTTTCTGAATCTTTTAAACTTGCCTGAACACACCTTGTGCGTGCATGTGTGTATGTGCGTGCATGCGTGCTCACACATACATACACACATGGAAGATATTCTCCAGTGTGGCTGGAGACACACACAGACCCCAGTGGCTGCAGTGACCCACTGTGCTTGGCGTGCAGGACCTCCACTCAATACCAGGAGTTAGGAAACTTTTTCCAGAGGCAGACAGATAGTAAACATTTTCAGATTGGCAACTCTTCAGCTCTGCTATTGAAGAACAAATACAGCCATTGATAATACATAAGTAAAAGGCCATGCTTATGTTCCATAATATGTTATTTAGAAAAACAGGCAGAAAGTTTCATTAAACCCACTGAGTATACAATTCAGAGGGTCAAGGCTTTAGAGGGACACTTAATAATACCCCTTCCTCCCCTGCTGAACTTGGATTGTGTTTTAGTCAGCATTTTCGCTACTGTGACTAAAGGACCTGACCAGAACAACTGTAAAAGAGGAAAGGTTTATTTAGGGGCTCATAGTTTCAGAGGTCTCAATCCATAGATAGCATGCTCATTCCTTGGGCCTCTACGTGAGGCAGGACATCATGGCAGAAGAGTGTGGCAAAGACAATCAGTTCACGTGGGGATCAGAAAGCAAAGAGAGAGACTCTACTCTCCAGATGCAAAATCATAAACCCCGCAGCCACGTCTCCAATGAACAACTTCCTCCAGCCACACTCCTCCTGCCTCCAGTCACCACTCAGTTAATCCCATCAGGGATTAATCTGCTGATTAAGTTAAGCCTATAACCCAATCATTTCTCCTCCAAACCTTCTTGCTTTGTTTCACCCAGGAGCTTTTGGGTGAAACAAACATCTAAACAAACCATAACAGATTGTGTCAGTCAAAGTCTGTTGTGGGGCAGGGAAGTAGGGTGGGGGGCATGGAGATACACTGTAGCAATTTCAAGTAGAGAATTTAATACAATGAGAGTTTCAGAGGGGTGGAAAGTTCATGATGAAACAAGGAAATAATGTTCATTGGGTGAGTGGTCTCAATTCTTTCCCCTTCCTGAACCCATTTGCTTCTCATGGCCTCAATCTAGGTGAGGTGTGCGTCCACATTTTGCTTTAGGAATGACTGTCTGACTTGCCATTACAGTTTAGATATTATGTGTTCCCAAAAGCTTATGTACGAGACTATCCAAGAATGTTCAGAGGTGAAATGGTTAGATTATGAGAACTGTGATTTTCTGTGGATTAACTTGCTCTCATGGATTAACTGAGTGGTGACTATAGTCAGGTAGGGCGTGGCTGGAGAAATTAGGTCACTAAGGATATGCCTTTGGGGCATATGTTTTGTCCCTGGGGAACAGAGCTCTCTTTGATTCCTGATTGCCATGTCCTGAGCTGCTTTCCTCTACCATGCTCTTCTGCCACGGTGTTCTGCCCCACCTCAGGCCCAGAGCTATGGACTGAGACGCCTGAAACCATGAGTCAAATACAATTTTCCTCCTCTAAGTGTTTTGGTTAGGTATTTTGGTCACAGAAAAAAAAAAACTGACTAAAAAACTTGTTTGGGTAAATGACATGTGATATATGGGAGTAGATGTAAAATTTTGCAAGTTTGTTTGTTTATTTGTTTTTATGAGTTTTAAGATGTCCAGTTTCAGATCTACTGTATAAGGAACTTGGAAGTAGACACTCTTATTTTACAACTAAAAACTGAACTAACTGAAAATCAAGTACACTTCTTAAACCAATTACAAAACATGTTTCAGGGCAAACTGCCAGCCCAAAATCTGTAGTCACAGATGCACACAGAGCGTCATGGCTGCGATCGACATACCTGGACTATCAGACCAAGGTGACTCAGCTTGAATGTAAGATACTCCTGAGGGTGGCAGTCTGAGTGGACCCCCATGCTCTTGGGGGCTTTGCCTCCAAGAACCCCATCAAGTTGTCATGGTGAAGATCTGAGAAAGAGCCCCTCATGGTTTGGGCAGCTGGCGAGGAAGAATAATTGTGAAATATGTCAAGAGCATTTTCCATATCAAAGGTGCTCTCTGGGGAAAAAAATAGACTCTTATCCTGACTAGAGAGTCCTATTCCTCCCACCCCAGTTCCCTCCAGCATTCCTGTCTCATCTAAGATGAGAACATATTCATCAGAGGTCATGGAAATAAATCGAGAACTCTAGTGGCAAAGAAAGGAAGAAGGGAAGATAGTAACCTAGATGCCCTTCAGCGGATGAATGGATAAAAAAAAATGTGGCATGTATACAAAATGGAATTTTACTGATCAATAAAAGAGAATAAAATCATGGCATTTGCAGGTAAATGGATGTCATTGGAGAAGATAATGCTAAGTGAAGTTAGCCAATCCCAAAAAAACAAATGCTGAATGTTTTCTCTGATATAAGGAGGTTGACTCATAGTGGGGTAGGGAGGGGGAGCATTTGAGAATAGATGAATTCTAGATAGGGCAGAGGGAAGGGAGGGAAAAGGAAGAGGCAGGGGATTAGCAATGATGGTGGAATATGATAGACATCATTATCCAAAGTACATGTATGAACTCATGAATTGGGTATCAACCTACTTTATATACAAACAGAGATATGAAAAATTGTGGTATGTATGTGTAATAAGAATTGTAATGCGAAAAAACAAGTACATGTATAAAGACATGAATTGGCGTGAACATACTTTACACAAAGATATGAAAAATTGTGCTCTATATGTGTAATAAGAATTGTAATACATTCTGCTGTCATGTATTTTAAAAAATAAAATCAATTAAAAAATCATACCATTTTAAATGATAAGAAAGAAAGAAAGAAAGAAAGAAAGAAAGAAAGAAAGAAAGAAAGAAAGAAAGAAAAAGAAAAAGCTGGACCATGAGAGATACACTTGCAAAGGTCAGAGTTTCAAGACCCAGGACTCCTAAAAGACTAGAATTCAATAAAAATGATATCTGATCCTCTTCCCCAAACACACCTTGATACAGCACCAGCAGGACTCCAATGCTATAAAGTGGATTGCAAGTGAAAGAGCCACAGGATATGGTCTCTCCCTGAGAAGAGGCACAAAGTTTTGTTCAAATGCCACTTTGTCTAGAGACTAATCTAACCATTCATTCCTCATTACACCCCCCATAGATATTCTCCATTCACCTTAGGTGCTGTCTTCCACCTTACACTTTCAACTTCCAACACATTCAAGTTTACTTGTTTAGTCCACTTCCTGTTCTTTATCAGCCATCCCCAATTCCATATAAACTCTGTTCAGGTGAGGATTTTTGTCTTTGTTTGCTGATTTTTTTGGACAACACCTGGCTCAAGAAATATTTGCTGAATGAAGGAAGCTAGTCCTAAAAATATCTGCAGACTGCTCCTAATGTTCAAGGCTTATATTCTGACATGCACTGTGATCTGAGCATGTGTCTTGTGCCAGAGAACAGGATTCAACAAGCTATGCACGAGGGCCAAATCGTGCTTGCTGTCTGTTTTTGTGAATGAAGTCTTTCTGGAACATGGCCATAGTCTCTTGTCTACTTACTGTCTCTGCTGCTTTCAAGTAGGGCTGAGCCTCTGCAAAAGAAATTCAGTGGCCCTAAAAAATATTCACTATCTGACCCTGTATAAAAAATTTCTGCCTCCTGATTTACAACATTTGGACCATTGTTTTCAAACTCCATCAACAAACACAAAATCCAAACAGAGATTTTAAGTCTGCCTGCCTTCCCTTCTGCTGCGCTCCCCGGCCTGTTGCTTCGGAAGCAGCAGGTCAGAATTTTATTGTCATTTAAGATCTGGCCATTTTCTTTCTACTCCATCTCTCAGAAACTGAAAAATACTTCTGCAGAAATTCTTGGAATAAATGCATAGGAGATAAAAGAAAAAGTTGAAGGAGAGATGGAGAAGGATAATTAAGGATACATGTCTGATTAGATAATTGACATTATTTAGGTGGAGAAGAAAGAAGAACAAAAATCTAAAATATCTAAGCTGCCAATTTAGCATCTTTTCTGTGCCCTTGATCATTTCTGTGTTTGTGCCGCAGTCTTGGCGGGGCACAAGATCACGAGCCACTCACAGCTTTGTAGATTCAAACAGCAATTCTTTATTCCCGAACTCACACCGGCCTCCACACACATTCAGGGGAAATTTCAGTTCTCCCGCCGCCCAATTCACCTACTCCACGAGGCTTTTTTTCCAAATACTTTTTGAATCTCGTGAGAACTCAACGGGAACTCAAGCAGCAGGAACGCCCTATTCCCAGCAGCAATAATCTTCAACCTCGAAGTTCCCTAAAACCCATATTGTCTTAAACCGGGAACGCCTTAAACCCAAGGACGGGATACTCCCTAAAACCTGATCAGCTCTAAACCCGGATCCGCCCTGGTCCTTGAGCAAGGTCACCTTACTAAAGCATACATGCAATGTCCCAGCAAATGTCCTCTAAGCAACATGGGGTACGCTGGCAAGGAAATTTCGATGTGTCAATCCTACTTGGCAATGGCCCTCAGCATGTTTGGTTGTTTTTTTGGTTTTACATCCACTAACTGAAATGAGACTTTTCCTAAGTAATAATGGAATACCAGCTTCTTCAGGCTGTCATTTAATTAAATAACCAAGCATCTTTTCACAGCCTGTAAAATATCCAAGAGAGTGAGGGAACCCATAAGTGAATACAAAAGCAAAATTAGATAGGTTGATAAGAACTTACTGCTAGTAACCCTCCTGGAGTGAGCTAGTTCTTAAGGGTCTGTTGACATTTCATTATCTCCTTACCTGCCTTGCAAGGTAAGGTCATACACAGCTCAGTGATCCTAATTCCCACTCACTGAAACTTGAGGTCACAGAATATTTCAACACAAGCCTATGACCCCTCCATTGTTACAAAAGGGAACACAAATGTCTTTCCATTTCTGATTTTTATATAAAATATATTGTGATTGGTCCAAATCATTTTTGCTTAGAGTCTGTCAATAATAAATAATGCATGTGAGAAAAAGCTATAGAAATTTAAATAAAGCCAGGGTTTAAATGGACTAATTTTTATGGCTTCCTACCCATAAAATGGTCTCATTTTTAGCAATTTTCTGCTCATGAAAATCACTTCTTAAAAATCAACTTGTCTTTGAAGCAGAACACACACAGTGGCTTTTTTCATTACAATAGCACTGAGCTTCTAAACGTTGATTGGTATTTTATGAGAAGTCTCACCTTTTTTTCTTCAACTGCTGATGAAAACAAATCTATTGCAAATTACACATGTGAAATTCCTTATTACCCTTTGTTGCCCAAGTCCTAGAAATAAAGATAGCGCTATTTGCACATATGAAAATAATAGACGCTAGTTAAATGGATGTTTATCGAGTAGCCACAGCCCCCAAGGGTTTGAATATTTGTAAGGATTTATTCTTCATTTGATGATTTTGAATTACTGTTGTTCTAGGTCTCTGATATCGGCTCTTTAAATCAATAAAACAATGATAACATTTCCTCATTTTTTGTCATATGGCATCAGTAAAGTGGCCCTGGCCTCAGAATCAGGAGGTCAGTGTTCTGACCTCATTCCTACCTCTAATAGACACATGGTCACTGGCAATCCCTAACCCTTTCTGGACTGCAGTTTATTCAACTCAGTGAGGGATCTGCATTAGATAACCTCATAAGACCCTGTAAGGACAACCTTCCACATCTATAAAATATATGTGATTAGCTGACTAGCAGCTGACCTTCCTCAGAGTTTTATTTTTTCAAAAAGTGAAGGTGGCGTGCTAATGGTCTCTGTGGCCTCTCAAGAAAGTCCAGCTAAGCATTATTTAATCCTGTGGTTGCATCAAGAGTTTTTTCCTCACAGTTGTTCCAAAAGCATCCTTATTTCCTGCAAAATAAATAACTAAACCAGTAAAATTAACAAACACTTTCAGAATAATGAGCTAAACGAAGAGAAAGCACACAGATATACAGTGGTAGTGAACATTCATGTGTTGGCTGTTCCCCTCTTTGTAGCTGATATAAAATGCCACTGTCATAGCACCTTAGGAAGACAATAGGATTGAAGGAATTTCTTTCCCAACAAATCATTCATTCATGTATCTACTCATTTACTTATGGGTTCATTTAATCATTTTTTTTATCGTACTATGTGCCGGTAACTCTTCTAGATGCTAGAGAAAAAATAATCCATTCAAGACCTTCACATGGATAGAACTTACATTTTTGTGAAAGATTGTGTTAGTCAGCTTTTCATTACTGTGACAAAATATCTGAGAAAATCAATTTAAAGGAGGAAATTTTGACTCAAAGTTTCAGAAGTTTCAGTCCATGGTCACTAGGCCTTATTGCTTTGGGCCTTCAGTGAGGTATAAAATCATGATGGAGAATCTTGTAGAGCAGACTGCTTACTTATGGTAAAGGGAAAAGATAGATAGATAGATAGAGAGAGAGAGAGAGAGAGAGAGAGAGAGAGAGAGAGAGAAGGGTCCAGGAACAAAATATACCTTTCAAAGGCACATCCCCAGTGATCCACCTCTTCTACTTGAACCCCACCTTCTAAAGGTTCCACCACCCTCCAGTGGCACCACCAGCTGGTGACCAGTCCTTCCACAGATGAGCCTATGGGGGACATTCCAGATCCAATGTATAATGGGACTGACAAGAATCAAGTGAACATATGAATAAACAATAAGTAATGCCATTTCAGGGAGTGATACTAGTATGAAGAAGAAAAATCTGGAATGGGGTTAAAAAAATGAGATATGTATCAATAAGCATGATGCAGCTACAGATTGTTTAGAGAAGGAGGTGGTCATTTCAAGACCAGGAAGGACAGAGTCCCAGGCAAAGGCAGCAACAAGCATCAAGACCCCAAGGAAGGAGAGTACTTAGGTTTCCCATTAGACCATGGCAACTGGAATTCAGGAGGCACAGAGAAGTATTTGAAATGATATCAGGCAAAGAGCCAGGACTAGAACACCTAGCAACTTGCAGGCAATGATTAAATTTGGATTTTTTTAATTTCTAAAATTTATTATATTATCTATAATTCACATATATGACATGTACCCTTGTGGCATATAAGAAAGTAAGTAGGATCACAGATATAATTAGAAATTGTCTCAGCAGATATCCATAACAGCAATAATTAATTTTATCGAATAAAGTCTTCTAGACTGCTTTCATGTATTAATTCAAGTAGGTTTCATCCAACCCATTGGCGATTATCACCGAAACCTTTTATAGATAAAGAATCTGAATCGTTTAATTATTCTGTACGACCTGTCAGAATTCACATCACTAGACTCTGGGAGATCGGGATTGGAACCCAGGTTTTGGATTCCAAAGCCCAACTTTGATTCCTTTTAAATGTGAAAGAGACAATGGAGGTCAGGAAGGGAGCATTTGGCTGGAATGAAAGCTCTGTGAACCAAGAGAGATCTTCATTAGAATGAAGATTGTAGAACATATAGCTGGCACTCTAAAACATTGAGTGAATAAATAAGTATTTATTCAATCAATAAATATTTTCATATAGCTGGCACTCTAAAACATTGATTGAATAAATAAATCTAGGATTTGTCATTTTGCAGGTCTCAATACACCTTGAAGGAAAAGAAGGAGAATGAAAAACATTTTGCATTCTTTGTAAATGTTTGCCTTCCATTTTTCTCTGAAAAAAAAAGTGTTCTCCTTTTCTTTAAATACCTTTTTCCTGTTTATTTAACCATTGGTTCCTATTGTTCATCCCATGATGAACAATTTTAGCCCCAACTCATTTATTTTCCCTTCCCACTGCCCAGTCCCCATTAAAAAAAAAAAGATTCCTTCCTCTAGACGTGTGTGTGTGTGTGTGTGTGTGTGTGTGTGTGTGTTTGTGTGTGTGTTACAGAGACTAAAACACAGGGCCCCACGTATGCTAGGTAAGTGCCTAGCTACTCACTACTCATCCACATCCTTACCCCTTTTTATTTTACTTTTGAGACAGCTTCTCACTAAATTGCTCAGGCTGGCCCCAAACTTGCAATCTTCCTGTTTCAGACTCCTGAGTAGCTGGGATTACAGCCGTGGGGCCACCATACCTGGTCACACCTACATCTCAATGGAACAAAGGTCCTGCTCCATTGCATTAGGATCTAACCATGAAAGTGTACCTACTTTACCTGTATATTAACCCCTTGCTATGGTGGAACATGGTCCAGACAGACAGACCGGGTGGGTGTTCCTGCCCTAATACCAGGGGATAGGTGGAAGCAGAACAAGTTACTGCGAGAAGAGTAAGAAACACAGATGCTGGGAAGAAACTGAAAGAGTGAAGGTTAACAGGGATTATCAGGGGCCAGGTAAAACAGAGCCATAAGGATAGACTTACAGAGCAGTGCCGTCCTGAAAGAGGACAAAGAACAGGTGAACAGCCAAAAAACCAGAGTCTTCATCCAGCTAGATGATATAAATTAGAGTGGGAGGTCAAAGGGCCAGCAGGTCTAAAAAAAAACACCAAAAATTTTGTGGAGGTGAGTGGGCACAGTAGGAAACCCCAAGGTCAGGAACAACCCATCTGCAAAATTCAAAGTCAGCAGGTAATTCATAGGGTGTGCCCCCATATTGTCTGTCCACATTCTTTTCTTTCAGAAAACAGTGGGTGATAACTGAGAGGGAGAGGGAGATGCAGTTCCCCTATCAAGAGAAGTTCCCTGATGATTCTGGAGACTGACTTCTGTTATAGTGAAGATATTAGGTGTCCCCCAAAAGCTCATAAGTGAGACCATGCAAGACAATTTAGAGGTGAATTGATTGGGTTATGAGAACCTTAACCTAATCAGTGCATTAAGGCACTCATAGGGCTTTTGGGTGGTAACTGTAGAAATGGAGGATGATGCTGGAGGAGGTGAGTAATAGGGGGACGTGCCTTGGGGTTTTATTTTGTCCATGGTGAGGAGGGCTCCCTCTGCTTCCCAATGCAGGGTTCCCAGCTGCTTTCCTCCTCCACACCCTTCTGCCACGACTTGCTGCCTCACCCAAGCACAGAACCATGGAGCTGGATGTCTATGGACCAAGACCTCTAAAACCATGAGCCCCAAATAAACTTTTCTTCCTTAAAATTGTTCTTGTCAGGTCTTTTGGTCCCAATGATGAAAAGCTGACTAAAACATCTTCATAGAGACCTTTCCTGCTCTTTTTTCTGTACTCATTCACTCACCAGTTTCAGTCTATCCAGGATGTTGATTTGAAATCAGGTCAAGCTGTTAGGGACCCGTAGACACCAAAATGATTCTTCCTAGGGCTGGGCACTTGATAGCTTTGGAATACTATTATTAGCAAATCTAAACTTAATTTTCTTTTTGTTTATATTTCATGTGACCTTCAAGGTTTTCCTTGATCAGGCCCCAAACTTCCCCTGCAGCCTCACTAGGTACTATACCCAGTCATCTGTGTTTCCAGAGCTTTGTGCTGATTGTTCATAGTCTTTCAAGGATTCTCAATCTGGGGCCCAGGGATCCAACTCATCCAAAGATGGGCTTCTGGAAGCCCAAGAATTCTCAGTAATTTTTTGGAAGTTTATATGTTTAGCTTCTTAAAGGGATTTATAATTCCAAAATATGTTTAAACCATTATGCAATTTCCTCAGTCTCAAATACTGTTTTATTATCACCATTTTTTAGGTAATTATAATCACTTAATCTCATTCTTTAAGGCCAAGCTGATGCCATCTATTTGTTAAAGATGTTCTAGATTTCACAGGTCAAAATCAAATCACTCTTTCAAATTTCGTCAAGATTTGTATGAACCTCTAACAACACCACATTTCAATCTGCCTTTTGGTAAGGTCAATAATGACATGCTCATCTATCCTAATGGATGGAAACCTCTTTGGGGAGAAAGATTCATGCATCATTCACCTCTGTGTATTCTAGTTGTGGTAGTACCTTATAAACAGTACATACACAAAATAAAAGTTTCTGTGTTGAACTGAAGAGGATGTTACTCATTTTTATTAGATTTAAGAGATTCTGAAAGGGGTCTGACTGGATCTCAATATAACCAATGTGCTTCTTGTTCCTTTCTGTCCTATTAAATTCCATTGGCATAACTATACAACAGCCTCTACCATGCCTGTCTAGCCCTCCTCCCAACTCTCATTCTGGTGTGGCTTGGTATGAGCTCTGCTTCAAGCCCTAAGTACCATTCTCTGTCCACCAGTTCTCTGAAGTTTTGTGTAAACTTCAATTTCAAGTCACACTCCCAAATGTATTCAAGAAAGACTTATGGAAGGAGCTACTATGTGCCAGAGTCTGAACTTAGTATTGGGGATCAAAGGGGGAGGGCACTAACTTGTAACCATCATCAGTAGTTTGTAGAATTCCTGCATGTTGGTTTGATCCCTGATGCTATATCACCGTTCCTGTCATATTCTAAGTCCATAATGATTTTGTACATCTGACCCTTTGCTGGACATAAGAAGATAATTGTGAATTCTGACTCCTGTTGGCCTCTAAAAGGCCCTTGAATGCTGTGTGGCCATTTTCAGAATATGATATTACAGACATAATCAACATTTGATGGCCATGTGTTTTTTTTTTTCTTTCTAGCTTTGCTATTTTTATATTGCTGCATCCATAGACCATCTTGTCATAAAGCAGAAGAATTGCACATTATCATGAGAGATGTTTCCTCTAAATATAGAATGGTTGCAAAGCAATCATAATAATGATATGGATTGTGGCGTAATGTGCCTATGTTTTCTTATTATGGCATATTTTGCTGTGATGTTCCTATATTGAATGCACCGGTTATATGTATTAAAAATGATGTAAGTGACCATTTAGAATTATTATCTTTCTCCCATGACAATTTTGGGGACTGTTTTTCCATTGAAAAGGGTACTGTCCTTTGTATGTTAAATTTTTAAATGGATTCCTTTATTTTAATATATAAGTAATAGAGGGAAGTTTAATAGAGCACTTTCTCTCCTTACTCTGTTGTTTTTTCTCATTTGTTCTGATGTCTTTCAAACTCCCAAGTACACAGAGATTATTTCCACACGGAGAGGGATCTGATTAGTTAATGCTATAAAGAGCCTCTGTAAAGCTCAGATGTACTTCAGGGAAAGAACCTTGATTTTGTCCCCCACAGACAGCAAAAGGAAAACAAAAAGCAGTGAGTTCCTCAAGGTGGATAATTATCAGCATATGATCAGGTCCACTTTATCCTTCCTTTTTAACCTCCTTCAACTGTATTGTACAGCAATATTTATCATTGTGTATTTGTTATGATTGTCGAGGTTTCTAACTCTTTAATTTCCTAGAACGTTAATAACTAGAGGATTTGGAGTATTTGCTTTCCTGGAAGAAACTAGAATGTTGGCTGGATTAATGACACAATGTCCACCTTATTCCATTTGTCCTGGACATAGCTGGTAATACCACTTTCTCTTTTTGCCTAGGCTTCCAGTCCAGCTTAACTTAACCCAATGCAGTCTGTGCTAATTTTTCTTCTTGAACTCCCTTCCTCTTTTCAATATCATGAATTTAGATTTTATTTGTTTATAATTGTCTTCTGTATGTCACGGCTTAGTGGGGGTATTACTTTGGGTAAATCACATAATTACTTTTGTTTCCTTCTGTGGAAAGTGGGAGTAGTATATTGCCTCTGACTTTGATGGCTTCCATAAGGAGACCACCCCTCGATTCACCATGCCACATTCATACCTCTCCTAAAGTGCTCTGGATGTGCCTTGTACATAGACCCCTGTCTGCCTATCATCTTTAACGAGAGAGGAATATCTGGTTCTACAGTTGAAATATTCAGCTTTCTTGGGTCATATCTCACTCTGGGTAGAGTTACTGTGCTAAAAGTGACTGCTTACTCATGTGGCCATCTCCTGGACCAGGATTGCTCAGGGGAAGTGGATGTCTGCCTCCATTTCTTCCTGCCAAGTCTGAAGCACACTTGGAGCAAAGCAATTGCATGAGAAATACAGGGGAGATACTTTCACTGTGCATTTTCACAGGTGTGCGGAAATCCAGGGCTATACTCGCAGTTGGCTGGGAATGTGTCTGTAGACCCAGTACTTGCTAACATAGTGCTAGGTCTACAAACACTGTAGGCCAAAGAAAGCAAAGACATCCTCATTTTGACCTCAGTTCTCACCCAGGTCTTCTCATCCAGCTTTAGCCAAGGGCTTATTCTTTAGGAATATCTTTGCTCAACAATAAAACCAATACTTGGGTTTCACTTGACCTTCTTGTGTCTGTTTTCCCATCCGTTAGAACTCCAAAGCTGGAAAGCAATGTGCTAATTAACTTTATACTTGTGCTCCCCAACAATAAACCAAATTCCAACAAATTATTGTGATGATTAAACAAGATACTATTTGTAAAAGCCTTGAGCATAATCTGTGCTGTATCGTAAACATTCTTTACATATTAGCATAGTCTTAGATCTTGAACAGGCTCTCCATTTATTTTCTCTTTATGGTGTACTTTATGCAAGTTAAGTGCATATTTGCATGATAGGCATAGAGAGTACCTAATGAAATTTGTTTGTTTTTAATGACTGAAATAAAGAGTTTGGAGGGAATGAAGACTCTCTTGTCTTCCAAAATAAAATGCTTTTTGTCCTAGCATATTGTTTTTTTTCCTTCAAATTTTGCATCATCTAATCACAGAATTTTTTATAATTTATATTTTTTTTCTCTAATTAAAAACATTTTACAAACATGTTGCTTAAATTAGTACTTGTCTATTATACCATGTATGATAGATTTCAATACAGGGCAAAACTTTCCATGACATGATTTTATATATGATAGATACATAACCTCTAATGTCTTTTCCTTTATCCAGTATTTAAGAATATTCATCATTATGTGAATAGTTAGGTTTCTGTACGTTAGCTCTACTTTTAATATTGTGAATGTATTTCATCAGTAACTCATCTTTTTATTAACTCTCTTCAGTTTTTCTTGACTGTACATTTTATTTATGTTTCAGTTTCATCTGTTCCTGATTCTTCCTTGGGAACATCTGAATTTTCAGATTAAAACTGCCATCATCCAAAATTACCTTATTTTGTTCTTATTGTATTCATCTTGTCATTCTTTCCTCCAAGCAATTTTTGCTCAAAACTTTAAAAAAAATGGGTTTCACAAATGAAAAAACTCAAGCTCTGAGGTTGAATTATTGGCCTGAATTCTTCCTGATAGTGTCAGAACAGCATTTAAACTCTAATTTTTATTTTAGGATAAAACCTCAGTGCTCTTTCCACCAGACTAAGTGATCTTATCAATAAAATCACTTGATTTTTCTTAAGGCCCACCTAAAGTTATTATCAGGCTTAGGATATGTCTGAATAGAAAAGCCTAACATTTTTTTAAAATAAGATGTTAAATTTAGTTAACCAATTTATAACAGTAGTATATTCCAATTATGAATTTTGGATAAAAAGATGATTCTGTTCATACAGATACAAAATACAGATATAAGTAAAACTCTATTATTCAAAAATGTTTTAAACATTTGAATTTAACTTTTCCCTATGTGAATTTTTATGACAAATTTCCATTTCAAAGATAATGGTATCTTTTGTTCCCTGAATTCAATCCTCTATTGGTATTAAGTACTTGCATTTTATACAGAACTTTTAGCTTAATAAATATTTCCTCAAATTTCTTATGGAATTTTCCCAACTATTTCTCCAGAGGAAAAAACTAAGGCTCAGAAAAATTGATATTTGGTCATAATCAAGAAGTAAGTAGTTTAGCAGAAGCCTGAATTGAGCCTTGTCTCCAAATCTCCTTTACTATTTTTTTAACTTAAGTTTGGATTTGGCCTAATCAGAAGTAATTTGAAATGTGTACATAGAAGGCTTATTTTTTTTCTTTCCAAAGAGATTTTATTTTTATTTTTAATTGCAGTAAATATTAGTTTCTGATCTTAAGAAACATACACACACACACACACACACACACACACACACATATATGCCTGTATGTAAAATACATGTGTGTGCTTTCTCATATGCATATAAGAAAATATATATATATATATATATATATACATATATATTATATATGCACATGTCTTAGTAATCTCTATCCCTTCAAAGAGGTTAGTTTTCTTCTTCAATTTTTTTAAATTTTGTCTCTGAATGCTCTATTTCAAATCAATGCTGCCCCATGATTGTGTCCACTAGGTAAAACACTGAGACCTTAAGAATATATTGTGAGATGAGGCCAAGTTTAATTTATACTGTCATAAGGAACTTCCCCTGCAATTGTCCTAACTAATTTATACTTTTTAATTAGTATCTCAGGAATGAATATAGGATGCATTCAAAATGGTTAAGGTCTTGAGATTTGAAATATGGAAATTCTGGTAGAGTCAAAGCTTTGTTAAAATAATTGCAAGGGTTTAGAATCAAATTATTTGGACTTCATTATAAAAAAAAAAAAGAATAAGTCTGCAGAACAATGCAGGCCAGAGAGCCCATTCCTGTTATTTTCCCCCAACCCAGACATTCAGAACACGTCCTAGCTTGGATGAATATATGTTCATCTGCTACAGAGGTCACTGAGATTTTTTGGCCCATCTCAGAAGCCTGAGGTACACTTTCTGGTGAATAAAAATAACTCTGTTGTCCAAGATGTTGTAGCTGCTGGGTTAATAGTTTTAAGTCGAACACGAGGGTTTTATATACTTGGTTTTACCCACCAGAGAAAAGGGAAGCAATACTAAAGCTTGGTGATCTAGGCACCTGAAATCATATAGGTGATTTACAGAAAAGATTTCAAGTCTTGTTAAATGAAAGTGGACTTAGAGGCTGGGTCTACTGAATTTATTGCCTTTACAAATACCTAAATGAAAATGTTGTTAAATGTACAGAAAACTGTGAGTTGCTTTTGCTTGGTCTCTCTGTTCTTAGGTCAACCTCACTGGCATTCAGAAGATGCCAAATGTTTCCTAGATCCCTAATGGATATTTTCACGGGACACTACTGAAGAGATGTGTTCTTGTATAACGTCTTTAATACTCCATTTACACTTATTTTATCAATCTATACATTTTTTTTTTGGAAATTTACAGTGCTAAGATGCCTACTGATTTACGCCTTTTCCTAAAATCATGAATTTCCTAGGATAAGCATTCATTGGTCTTGACCTCAGTTATTCATTTCCTTCTTTGTAGTCTCCCAAGTCTCATTATGATGGTATATCTTGAAAGCCAAAATGTGTGCCGCCAAATCCATAAACACTTTTCTCATTGGAGATATTCTTCTTTTGATTCATCAAAAGGTATTATTAGGTCATAGCCTACCTACCAGGTGGTGTGTTAGAGAGCCTGTAAGACACAGGAGAAGAATTGTGGCAGGAAATTAGAAGCAGAGATGGAGGCAGAGAGAGAATCAAAGAGGGAAGGGAAATGATAGAATGATGATTTCTGAGGGGCTGAACCTATTCCCTGGCCTTCACATGATGGGGCTGGGGGTACATTAACACCTTCTGGGCACCTTAACATTACAGCTCAGAACTAGGTGCCCACTCCCACTCTAGACTACTGAGAATCATCCCAGGAATTTTGGGTGGAACTATAAGATGTGAGTTCTTATCTTTTACTAGGGTGTTAAACTGAGAGAATGCATGCTTAGTGCTGCTGATGGCCACTGTAGAGTAAATCCAATTTAAAGAAAAGTAGAGTCTAAATTGACTCCCGTAAAAAGTTATTATGGGAAATGCTTTTTGAGCACCTGGACCAAATGTGCCTAATCTACTTGGGGATATATCCTATTAATTAGTTGCAATTTGAATTTTCTAGCATCTAATATGAAGGGTCCCGACTATATGTGGTTTGGGATAGTTGTGCATTAAGAGTATTGAGGAAAAGATAGGAGTAGAAATCCCAGACAGTTAGAATTGTTTTGTCTGTCAAGATGTCAATTTCTGGGCTGGTGTTGTAACTCAGTGGTAGAGCACTTGCCTAGCATGTATGAGGTACTGGGTTCCATTCTCAGCACCACATAAAAAAATATAAAGATACTGTGTCCAAGTACAGGTAAAAAAAAAATATTTTTTTAAAAAAGTTGTCAATTTCTGGGGACTCCCTCTCACTTGGTACTTTGTAAGGCTGGGTCGGTTCAGGCTCAACTTGAGGCCTATAGACCACATTAAGGTATAGTTGCACCTTAGTATTCTTGAAGGGTTCATTCCAGGATCTCTGCAGGATATGTGAGTCTGTGTCACTCAGGTCCCTCATATAAAATGACATACTACAGAGATGCAGCCACATCAATGTTTATAGCAGCATAATTTACAATAGCTAAATTGTGGAACCAACCTAGATGCCCTTTAATAGATGAATGGATAAAGAAAATGTGGTATATATACACAATGGAATATTACTCAGCAATAAAAGAGAATAAAATCATGGCATTTGCAAGTATCATGCTAAATGAAGTAAGCCAATCCCCAAAAAACAAAGGCTGAATGTTTTCTCTGATAAGTGGGTGCTGATCCATAATTGGGGGTGGGGAATGGAAGGAATGAAGAAACTTTGGATAGAGGAAAGGGAGGGGGCATGGGGGTAGGAAAAATGGTGGAATGAGATGGACATCATTACCCTAGGTAGATGTAGGTAGATACGAATGATGTGACTCTACTTTGTGTACAACCAGAGAAATGAAAAACTGCTCCATTTTGTGTACTATGAATCAAAATGCATTCTGGTGTCATGTATAAATAATTAGAACAAATAAATAAATTAATTTAAAAAAATTTTAAAAAGCATAGTATTTTCATATAACTTACATGCTCTTGTCTATTTTAAATTATCTCTCAATTACTTATGATATGTAATATATGCAAATGCTATATAAATAACTGTTATAATTTTCTGTTTAGAGAATAATAAAAAAAATTTGTACATATTCATTACAGATGCATTTTGTACTGAATATTTTTGACTCACAGTAGGCTGAATCTGTGGGTTGATGTTGAGGAACATAGACCTGCTCTATGTGTAGGCCCAAATGGAGGAAGTGCCTTGATCCTAGACCCAAAATTAGAGGGTCTGGCCTAAAATGAAGACCTTTAACCCCATAGAATTGGTGAGGCAGGGATTCTGCCTCAGTGTGTCACCAGTTTCTCTGTGGTATCAGAGAAGTAGGGGCCATAACCAATGAATATTTGATGACACTAGGGTTGGTAAATATCGCAGAGCACAGGAACAAGGATTTATGGGGCCTCCCTAATGATTTACATGGTGCCTTGTCTGCCCCAAATTCTAGGTCAGGATATCTCAAAGATTTTGAGGAAATTAGAAAACATAGTACCAACCAGTGAAGTATTGAAAAAGAACTCTAACTGTTATAGCAGCTAGAGATCAGTGTAAGGTAGCATATCTTCAAATTTCTTTTGGTTGCAAAGAAATCTATAAGCCGCTACAATTAAAAAAAAAAATGAATCATGATCAACAGTTGTAGCTAATACTTTTGAAATGAGTCATGCTGTTATCAATATTTTAATTTATATTCTCATTCAATCCTAATCAGCAAATCATGACATGTTTTACTAATATCCCCATTCTGTCGATGAGAAAACTCAGTCCTAAAATAACTAACTTGTATAAGACTATTTACACAAGAAGATTCAGTTTTTTTGATGTCAAACTTTCAACCAAGGGCAGATGGTTTTAGCATTCTCTGTTTCTCCCTTATTTCACAATTTTTTATTTTATTTATTTATTTGGCAATGCTGAGGTTCAAACCCAGGGTTTCCAACATGCTAGGCAAGTGTTCTACCATTGAGCCACATCCCCAGTTTCCCACTACAAACACACACACACACACACACACACACACACAATTTCTTTATTTTGCTCTTAGCCAAGTATGGCTGGGCCAATATTTAATTGCATGAGTTTTCATCTAGAACACTTGCTGTTAATTGAGCTCAATGCTAGCCTCCTAGCTCAACTTCCTAGGAAAGAACTCGGACTGGGATCCCCATAACTACTTAGGCTTCCCCTTCGACGTGGACTGTGGGCAGGGAAAGTTCCTGTGGTGATTGCATCTATTAACCGAATAACCTACAAAATCTTCCATCATAGGATGTAAAGCATGGGCTCAGTAGGAACTCAGAAAAGGTGTAAAGCAGTGAAACCTTCATGGAGGACACCCACCCTGCGGTACCAGTGATGAGCATCCATCAGGGACAAATTGCATTTCTCCAGATGTTGAAGATTGAACAACAGAGAAACGCCTGAGGCAAGTTTTATTTAAAGAGATAGAGCAGAGGTGGAGAGTAGAGAGCAAGTTTATTTAAAGGATAGAACAGAGATAGATTCTCTGCTGAAAAGGGGGTCCCAGAGCTAGGCGGCCAAGGAAATGGGTTGTCCTGCCCCTTTTATACATTTTAGAGTTCCCTTATTTTCATGTCCTCCTTCTCCCCTTATCTTGCCTAGGGACCAGTGACCAAAAGGAGGCCAAAATGTGGGAATGAAGCCTTCCAGGGGGACCTCTCTATTTCTGCCCAAAGGGACAGGAAAGGAGCCACCCAGGAGGTACTTATTAACTCCTACAACTCCCTGCAGGGAGGAACAATTCCCTGGAGGCAGGTAGCCTAGGCAACAGGTTGGAGGAGGAGGGGAAAGGTTTTGGAGATATTTATTGCCTACACTGACTGCCTTTTGTGTGTGTGTCGTCCCACCCCCCCACCCCTGATGCCCCCCAGCCCCCAGCCTCACCTGCACTAGTTCTTGGAAGCTGGAGACTCCAGCTTTTTGGATGCAGTGTTGGTGCATTCAAGGCAGTGACATAACATGAAGAATGCTGGGGGGAGGGAATGAGTACAGCAAGTCCCCAGATGTTCTGTTTATACACAAAGGTTTGTAGAGGAGAACACAAGAAAATAAATAAGGTATGAATGCCCTCCTTCCTCCAAAGTTTTTCTCTTCAATATATGCTTTCCTTTTTGACTGGTGAGAATATGCTATTTGATATTCTGGGCTTCACAGAATTTCATCCCTTCCAGGTTGTATGATGTGGCAGAAAGGACAAATGGCAGGAGAGCTGATTTCTGATCTTCTCCTCTCAGAGCAGCTACACGACCTTAGGCCAGTCGCTTTGCATCCCTGTGGATCATTTTGTAGGACATTCCATTCCTTGCCTGCCTCCCTGGGTCATTAGAGGTTTGAGTTTCTTGATCACTATAGCAAAACCATCCCATTAAATAATTTAAACCATGGAGCTCACAGATGTCTTTTCCTTGTAGTCTCTTCTTCAAATATTGTATCAAGGCAAACAGATCTCATCAGAAGCCTGGCTTGAATCATGACTAAGACTTTTGAATTATTTCATGTTCCACACTTTCTTTCCCCTTAGAATTACACGTGGACATAAAACCCCAGGGTGAACAGATTCATGCGTCGATCAGTACATAAAACTTGTCTTCAGTAGCTGCTGCCCCATCAACTACCATCCATTCATTTGTAAGCAGTTCTCAATATAATTGACTTTGTGAAACACTATGTAATTTTGGTACAAATAATTTTGTTTATTAAGGCATATATTTTGAAATGTAGAAGGGCATTTTTTTTTCCTGAGGAAATTATTTTTCTATCCCCATCTTTCATTTGGTAAGTTATTTCTTAAATTTATATTCACAGGTGACAAGTGACTTAATAGTCATTAGAATCTTCAGGGGGTTATTTTTCTTTTCTTTTCTTTTTTTTTTTTTAATTGGTCGTTCATAACATTACATAGTTCTTAATACATCATATTACACGGTTTGATTCACGTGGATTATGAACTCCCCCTTTTACCCCGTATACAAATTGCTGTATCACATCAGTTTCCCTTCCATTGATTGACATATTGCCTTTCTAGTGTCTGATGTATTCTGATGTCTGTCCTATTCTCTACTATCCCCCCTCCCCTCCCCTCCCCTCCCCTCCCCTCCCCTTTTCTCTCTCTACCCCTTCTACTGTAAATCATTTCTTCCATTTGTATTATCTTGTCTTACCCCTCCTTTCCTCTTGTATGACATTTTGTATATCCCTGAGGATCGCCTTCCATTTCCATGCAATTTCCCTTCTCACTCCCTTTCCCTCCCACCTCTCATCCCTGTTTAATGTAAATCTTCTTCTCAAGCTCTTCGTCCCTACCCTGTCCTTGTTTACTCCCCTTATATCAAAGGAGTCATTTGGTATTTGTTTTTTAAAGATTGACTAGCTTCACTTAGCATAATCTGCTCTAATGCCATCCATTTTCCTCCAAATTCTATGATTTTGTCATTTTTTAATGCAGAATAATACTCCATAGTATATAAATGCCACATTTTTTTTATCCATTCATCTATTGAAGGGCATCTAGGCTGGTTCCACAGTCTTGCTATCGTGAATTGAGCTGCTATGAACATCGATGTAGCAGTGTCCCTGTAGCATGCTCTTGTTAGGGCTTTAGGGAATAGACCGAGAAGGGGAATAGCTGGGTCGAATGGTGGTTCCATTCCCAGCTTTCCGAGAAATCTCCATACTGCTTTCCAAATTGGCTGCACCAATTTGCAGTCCCACCAGCAATGAACAAGAGTGCCCTTTTCCCCGCATCCTCTCCAGCACTTATTGTTGTTTGACTTCCTAATGGCTGCCAGTCTTACTGGAGTGAGATGGTATCTTAGGGTAGTTTTGATTTGCATTTCTCTGACTGCTAGCGATGGTGAGCATTTTTTCATGTACGTGTTGATTGATTGTATGTCCTCCTCTGAGAAGTGTCTGTTCAGGTCCTTGGCCCATTTATTGATTGGGTTATTTGTTATCTTATTGTCTAATTTTTTGAGTTCTTTGTATATTCTGGTTATTAGGGCTCTATCTGAAGTGTGTGGAGTAAAGATTTGTTCCCAGGATGTAGGCTCCCTGTTTATCTCTCTTATTGTTTCTTTTGCTGAGAAAAAACTTTTTAGTTTGAGTAAGTCCCATTTGTTGATTCTATTTGTTAACTCTAGCGCTATGGGTGTTTCTTAGAAATTTGAAATGTTTTATGCATTCATAGTTGTTCAGGTCTAGCATTGGTTCTTTGTATGTATATGTGGTATATATTAAATACATACAGTGAGAAGTTATGAAGATAAAAATGCACTAAAGTCTGGAATGACTAACTTAGAATCCTCAAATACTTGCAAATTTTTAATGTATTTAAATTGGCTAAGCAAAAGGCAAATAATTGAAAAACAAATTGTCAGGTCGATGGCAGTGACTTAGGACAAAGCAGCCCTCACAGGAAAGAAACATCAATCAGGCACCGATGGAAACGCCTATCAATCAGCAGGACACCCTGGCCAATCCTGGAGTTCAGCCAGCTCCCCCAACCAACTCCAGTGGGACCTGGGACTCTAAAAACACCTTTTCTTGTCCCAAGCCCTTCCATTCCTGCCTAAGCCCCATAAAAGTCCAGTCCGGTCAAGCTCCCATGCGGTTTCTCCTCAGACCCTTCTCCTGTCCACTCTGTCGGTCTGATCGAGTTCCACCAGGGAGTGAGTGATATCTCAAATAAAGCCTCTTTTGGTGGCCTTTAAAAATATGCCTCCTTTGCTGGCCACCCGCCTTGCCTGATCTTACACAAATCCTCGGGGAAGATTTTATAGGTGGAAAAACACCCCATCCTATGTCCTCTGGTCAGTATAAATCCCACCCATCTCCTTCCTCTCCATCTTTTTTTGGACTTCAGAGTGACCCCAGTTCAGGAATTTTGACCTAGACTGGCCAAGATTATTTTTATTAATTTCCTATTTCCAATATACCAACTTACCACAACTTTAGTGGTTTCAAATAGTGCAAATGTATTATCTTTTGGATATCTGAGGCCAGATATTCCAAAGATGCTAAGGGAAAAAATGGTTAACCACATTCTTTGCCTGTGGCTCCCTCCCATCTTCAGACCCAGTGTCCTAAGCGTCTTTAAGTCTTTCCTCTTTGACCTCTGTTTCTTCCACTACATCTTCTTTTCTCCTTTCTGATCCTCCTGTCTCCCTCTTACAAAGATCCTCATGATTAGATTGAGCCCACTGTGATAATCCACAACAATCACTCAATCTCACAATTCTTGATTTAATCACATCCTTAAAGTTTCCTTTGCCATACAAGGTAAGAGTTCCAACTTTTAGAATTTACAATAGATCATTAGGAACCATGATTCTAACTACCGAATTATCAATGATGAATAATTTAAATATCATTTTATTTGGCTGGGAGATTTGGCTTTTGTTTCAAGTTAATAAATAATTATTAAGGTTGGATGAGTCCAAACGGATGAAATGCCATTGGGTTATAGTCCCTGTCATGGGGTAGCTTATAAGATAGACCAGTAAATGGCCAGGCACAAAGCAGAATGGGTGCAGCCACACGGGCTGTTCAGATATACAGAAGGCAGGCTCTTGGCAGCAATGCCTGGATGGAATTCAAGGTTCTAATGGAGGTTAGATTATGGGGCCTTTCAAGCCCATTTCAATCCTTATATTTCCATGATCCCTGCTGCTGAAAAGATTCTTAGCAACATATTGAATTTAAGGTTTTGTACTCCATTGACTTCTTAAAGGACTTGTGACAGTGTATAGATTAGAGCCCAGTGCAAGACATGACAGTTAAGAATGAGATAGAACAGAGTTCATAAGACCAAAGTGGGTCTGTTAAGCTTCAGAATTGGGTGTGTTGAAACTCTTAGATCATAAATGTGTTTTCTAATATTTTGAATATTATGGACAAAGGAAAACATACTTGAGCGAACTTTTGATGCAAGTTGTGGGAGGAAGAGGGCAAACTTAAGCAGGAACTTATTATACAAATCCCTGAATAAAGCACTTCCAATAGCAGAAAGGATGATAACTTCAACTGTATGTTTAGGAAGGACAGAGAAATTTTCAATAACAATGACTGGAACACAAGCAGACTCTGGTTAAAACTCATTGACCTGACATATCTTATTGTTCAGATTTCTCTTTTTCAAAGACCTTCCTTTTTATGGAGCTGTTCCTGCAATTTTAAACAGTCTAAGGATTATTTATTTTTGAAATAATTTCTTTGGGCTATTATTCAGTCCTTTGCAGTAATCCCTATGGACTTTACTGGGCAAATTCAAATTATTAAGGCCTAGCAGAAAAATCCAAGTTCCCAGTTGTCTGCAAGACTCTGATTTAATACTGATTCCCAAGTAATTGAAGCATTGGCATATGTGAGTCTGATTAGGCACATCTGCTCAGAAGGAAATCTGGATGGCCTTTTGGAAATGAGATGCCAAGAAAGCAATCCTTGGGTCCCTCTGTGTCCACTCCTGAGAGGCATCAGTAAGCATCCAACCCCCCAAACTCCAACAAGATTGGCTGACTTCCTTTGCTGAGGATTCTGTCAGCACAATGGAGAAGCCACAGGGCCAAAAGGGAGAACAGTTTCACCTAGAAAAGACAAAAGATGCAAGGACGTTTGTTCTGTGTTCCTTTTAGTATTACCGTGTATTATGCTCTTTGGTGTTAAGACGATAATTACAGAGAAAGTGTCCTATAGGACTATAAATTAGGGGGCCTGCTCCCACTGTCTGGGCTTTTGTACTTTATTCACATCAAAAGGCAATTACTTTTTTGTGCACACTTAATCCCACCAGTTTAATGGGGCATGTAAAATATGCCTTGCCATTTGCCCTTTATTAATCTTAAGCTTGCTGGAAACGAGAGCCAGCTAACCATGTGGATTCTTAAAAACAACAACCTGCCCTTCAGTAACTTAACCTTTGTTTAACTTGGCTAAAATCAGGAATTGCATTCTTGGCAGTACCAGGTTATTCTCAGAACATAGTTCCCTGACCCCTAATTGGAGCCAAGAAAGGCCTAGCTGGTGCCAGACTTCCTGAACCTTCCTCACTGGTGCTTGGGATGGGTTCACCTCATTTGCAACGGGGGAAGGAACAGTAGGCACAGAGAAAAGTTGGCCTGAGAGCCAGCCTCACCTCAGATTGGACACCAGCCCCACCCCTTACTGATGGACTGATGGTGTGACCTTACATTAACCTCTTATCATCAGCTTCTTCATTTATAGAATGGAATGATGCATCCCTCCCGTGCCAAGAGGGCCCATATTTCATATAGGAAAACTGGTTTTGACATAATACATTCTTAAATGGAATGAGCTGTAGTCATCAGTGGTTGTAGGAATAGTATTCTTCCCACAATTAGCATGGCTATACCAATCATCCAGTTAGCAACACTCAGGGTCAGGAAGACAGAATGGGTATGAGCTAATGTTGTCAAAGGTGAGCAAGGGTTAAAAGTCGGAAAATAAAGTCTAGAACATCTTAGACAAAGAGGATTAGCAAGTTCTAAATGTGACCACAAAAGCACCAGTCAGAAAGATGTGGGTAACACTCCTGTAGCATGGATAAGACCACAGTAAGGAAGGTCTTTGGGGGTCAAGAGAATGTATACGACATATTTTTATAGTTGTTCCAGTGAAACCATGTATTAGCCAGCTCACCGCATTGCTATAATGGGATAATGTGAACTGGGTGGCTTAAACAACAGAAATTTATTTTCTCCCAATCCTAGAGGCTAGAAGTTCAAGGTCAAAGTATCTACAAGATTAATTTCTCCTGAAATCTCCCTCCTTGTGTTGTAAACAGCTGACTTTTCACCATATTTTCACATGTCCTTTCCCTTTACACAGGAGTGTGCCTGGTGCTTGTCTTCTTTTAAGGTCACCAGGTCTATCCGATTAAAGCCCACCCTTATGACCTCATTCAACTTTTAACCTAAAAGAACTATCTCCCGATTCAGTCACATGGAAGGTTAAGGTCCCAACACGCATCTCTGGGGAAACACAATTCAGTCCATAGCAGTCCTATTAATTCCTAAAGTGGTGGCGTACATCACAGAAGGGTTTCAATTTCATTAATAGACTTCTCAAATCAGAAAAGGTTTTGACATCTAAATAAATGACATACATACTGTCATGTGTATCTAATTAAAACAAATTAAAAAATATGAAAATAAATAAATAAATAGCATACAAATGTGGACTTTTAGGAGCTATGATAAGATAATTAGGAATCTAATTAAAACAAATAAAAAATATGAAAATAAATAAATAGCATAAAAATGTGGACTTTTAGGAGCTATGATAAGATAATTAGGAAAGTGAAAGTGTCTGGGGTGTGGATGCCTTTCTGTTGCTCCCTGTGGAGAGCAAGCTCTGACTCATTCCATAACATATAGAACAGCCGCCTGCTGTTTTTTACTCTATTTTGAGTGCAAGTACTAAGGCAGAATGACTTGCACAAACCAAAAAGCACAAACTGAATTTAAAAAAATTAATTATGCTAATAAAAATGATCACTGGTGAACTTAGCAAATTAAATTAGAAGCATGTGAATGAATAGGTGTATCAAGTTCATATCATGGAAACCAGGCCCCTGAGCTTATCAGTTTCATTGGATATAACCCCTTATCTGAAACTCATAAAAGGAGAAGCATCTGAACACTGGTTATAGTGCCGCACACCAACTTGTCATGAGATCATCCTGTGAAGATATCAAGAGGTCAACAGGTGACGAAGTCCCAACTTTGTTCCCGGGGCTTCAGTTCAACTCCATTTCACTGTTATGCATGGCCCTCCTTAAAACTGCCAGCCATCTGGACCCTGGCCTAGAAAAAAATTCCAAGCCCTGACTGTTCTGTACCCTGAATAAGTTCTTTGACCAGTTCATAACTTTATATGGCAAATACAAGAGCAGTAACTATTTTGCATTTGATCTGCTCTCTGCCTTTACTCTCAATGCAGCCTCCTGGAGCTTTGGAGCTGCCCTACCCCTTTCTTAACCTTTCTGCAACCTATATGCACATATCGCTGTGAAAAGTGTGATATATGACTTGAGTGTTATAGTTATTAGTAATTAAGATTGGAATGAAAGAACCTGTGATTGCCCAGCTTATGGCTGTCTAGTGACCCACAAGTACTCAGTGAATTGCAAACAATGAAAGTGAAGTAACTTATGAATTTATTGTTATTCAATAAATTATTTCATTATGAAAAGACACAAATGTGGTGGTCTATATTAATGGCAGAGTTCACTTATGACACTCCTTAAATAACATAGATATTGAGTTATCACTTGATTCTACCTATGAGTGAAGCCCCCTTTTCCCATGGCTTATTATTTTTGGTTGACTCCTGGGCTAGTCCTGCTTAAGCTCTTTTAGTTGATAGATTATACTTTATTTCCTCTTACAATCTTTGTCTCCTGTTAGTTGCCTTCATAAATCATAGTGAAGTGTTGATGAACCTAAATTTATAGTTATCTTAGGCCTTAATGTTAAGATAACTAATTTTTCTTTGTTCTCCAAGGACTAGTTGATATCAAAATGGTGCCTTTGATTTAAATAAGAATGTTACGTTGGGAGTTTCTGACCATTCCAAGGAAAGATCTGCTGGTTCATATCAGAATCAGGATGTCTTTTGTCCAAAGGAAGAAGCAGAATCGAAATGGCACATACCTGGGTGTTCAATTACCTGGGTTCAGTCTCAGCACTACCAGGAAAATTGTTCTCAGATATTGATCAATTTATTTTCCTTTCTCTGGACCTCAGCTCATGTTCATTGAAAAGAGGGTTTAGGTAAGATCTTAATTGATCATATATAGAATTTTTAACAATATGCTCTCATTATTTAGGATTTTAAGATACTCAAATAATTTATGAAAACTGCTGTCCAGAATGAGCTCCAAAGACCTTATGTCTTCATCTAACATCTCATCTTCATGCTTATGTATTTGAGAGAATGGCACACAGTTTGAGAGGTGAGGACACAGTGTTGAAGAGGGGCCACCTGCCAATTTGAGTACTTCCCTGTTTGAAATTTAGGTCTTTTTTTTTTTTTTTTTTTGCTGAAGACATCATTACTGATTTCATCTGACACAGTATATTTTAATCATTAAAGACAGGTGAGATTTGGACATCTTCTAAGAGAAGATTAACTTTGAACAATATTATGGAAAAACAGAGGGTATGCATGAAGATATCAATATTTTATATCACTTCTCAACAGCCCCTAGGACCCTTGAATTCTTTGCTCAAGTCCTCTCCAACTGGAATAATAGGGGAGAAGATGAAATTGAGAAGAACAGAATGAATTGAACATTCCAGAAAGACAAAAGCATTTGATAACTAAGATAAAGTCGATGTATATAATGTTCATGCTTGGGACAAAGAGAGTGCAAAGCAGACATCATTGTTAAAGGGAGGGAGTGTGTTAGAAGTGGAGTTCCATACGGACATGGTAAAGTTCTTTGCATAGCAAGCAACAGTGAACCAGATTCAAACATACTTAAGGGGAAAAAAAAGTATCACTCAAAGGAATTGAAGAATCAAAGGGCATATATTCAAGAATTGTATATAGTATGAATCTCCAAAAAGATAACATATGTGCAATTTCTGTTTGACATTTTAACTTTTTCTTTTCCAGAATACTGAAGAACCTCTCACAGTATATCATCTAGTTTGGAAAATGGATTGAATTGTCTTCCCATAAATTTATGAATTGAAGTCCTAACCCCTAGACCTCAGAGTGTTGCATTATTTCAGAGAATGGTATTTAGAAGAGGTAGTTAAGTTAAAATGAGGAAATTAAGGTGGGCCCCAAACCAATATGATGGTGTGGGGGGTGTTCCTTATAAGAAGAGGAAATTTGGGCACAGCAACAGAAGGAATACAATATAAGTCAGAGAGAAATGATGGCTTTCCACAAGCCACGAGAGAGACTTCCGAATAAGTCAGTGCTGCCAACACCTTGAACTTCAAACCTGTGAGAAGATGGATTTCTGTCATTTAAGCCACTTGTTATAGCAACTCTAGCAGGCTAACACAGGTTCTATGATGTTCAACACCGAACTCCAGAATTTGCAGCATTCAGATAGTGACTATTATTGGAAGAATCTCCCTGGGCCCTTAGATACAAAGATATGAAGAGAAATGTTCATAGTGAGCCCATTGCTCTGACATAGGGTAGATCAGAGTAATTTCAACTTATTCCTGAGGATGAGCTGAATTACAGATATTTCACCTTTATAGAATGTAATAAAATTCACAGGGTGTCTTGATCCTTGATCTGCATATTAATTGCAAGTATGGTATTCTTGTACAAGACTGCTTAGTGATTTTTTTTTCTTAATTAAATGTCTGGTATTTTCCCTCTGGTTCTAGTCATTGTATTTGCACATGGGTCATTTCATTTCTCTATTTTTAAGCTAATTTTCCTCCATCCGCCTCATAAGAAACCATAGTGTTTGTTATCAAAAATCAGTGGGGAAAAAATTCTGTGATTATAAAACAAAAGCCCAGGCTTTCCAGTGTATGGGAGAGTACGATGCCTTTATAGTAGAAGAATTCCAGGCAGAGAGAGAGAGAGACTGGACCAGTCTCTGAGGATGACCAGCTTTTGCTACTCCTCCTTCCCTGAAAAAGACTGAGACAGAATTAAAGAGGGCCTCTGATTGGTTGGCCCTCCAGATTCTGGAACATTTCCACCGAGAATAAACCTCCAGAGGATCACACAGCATTTTCAGGTCCATCACATGGATGAATGCCTTTTTGGAAGCCAGCTGGCAGATGAGAAGCACTCCACATTCTTATCCCACATTCCACTTGCTGTTGAGCATGGCTTGAGGCAATCATTCTGTTCACAGCCACCAAACTTGATGCTCATATTTCAATCAGAGAGAATCAAGCTTGTCATAGGAAAAAAAAATCATGTTTGCAGAATAATACTTCCCATCTTTCTTTGTTTCTTTCTTCCCCCCTCATAGACATAATATATGTTTATACATGTATTGGAATCCTAGGAAAATTTTAGTCTCCACTTCCTTATATATAGTGTCATCCACACGACAAATTTAGACGATGGAATGTAGGAGAAGCAATGTTCTTCTTCCCCAACACAACACCATAAAAATAAGGGCTCTCAGATGTGAATATTCTTCTTTGTTGGTGACAGGTAAGGATAATTGTGTCCCAATGTGGGAAGTAACTGGACCCCTGGGTCAATTTTGAAGGAGATTCTCCCAGAGGAATCACTCATCCAAGGACATCTGCATTGGAATTTATAAGAATAAAAAGTTTTACTGTGCACTATTGGGACTTATGCCATTTTTGAATATAAGAGATAGTATGTATTTTTACCTTGAGCAACAGAAAAAAAAATTATTTATATAGGAATGATGATGGCCCTCCAAGCCTAAGTACCTGTGAAGGAGAGAACATGTTATAAAGATGATTTCAATTACACAGTAGCTTAAGAAATACTAAGTTGGGTCAATCATATAATCCCTTTAAATCTAATCCTTTTCTTATCCTGTCTTTTTTAACCTCCAAATCCAATCAGCGGTGGAGAAAGCTATTTCTGGTAGGTGTCATGTACCTGTCACTACTGCGGCAGAGAATGGCAGAGTATCGCAGGAGGGCCATTTCTCTAAGAGCTATGAGACTGGGTTAAAGCCCAAGGTCTGCACCTGGCCAGCTATGGGGCCATGAAAAAGTTATGTCTCTTTATATTAGATCATAAGCATGAAGAGGCACTTGTCCTATCAAGGGTTTGAACTATATTATATCCAAGCTCAACTCTATTACCCACATATTATATTGGGATGTGAATTCTCAAATTCAAAGCTCAAAACCTGGCAGCCTATGAGTGGCCAGGCGTGTTTTTCTTGGATTTGAACATGTCTTAAAAATCAGGAAATTTCACAAATAAAGTAAAACTTAAAAGTTTAGGCTTCACTAACAACACTTGCTTTCTCATATCACACAAAGTTGAACCTGAGTGGCCAGCTGCCCTGTTAGCTAAAGGGTCTGTTTTCCATTTGTCATAGTTCCCAACCTTCCTTAATGTTACACATCACACTGATTCTGTCTACCTCATCCATACATAGCAAAGCATCCCATTAGTTAACTTTAAAGTTCCTTAAACCTGCCAACACCAGAGATATAGGAGGAAAGTAGATACTGTGTTCAGATATCAACCTGGCAAAGTCAGGGGATATTACAAACCAAGGGTAAAAACTGATCTTGAGAGCAAGCACCTGGATTTATATCCAGGTGACAACACAGAGAAAGATGACGAGTTGGAACAAACTCATCGTAATTCCTTGACAGCTTCCCATAGTGCCTTGCACATCCTTGAAAGGGCAAGTATGTTAAACTCTCTTTCAAGTTACTCATCTATGAAAAGGGAGAAGGCAAAACCTTGGAGACATGGACGGGGTGGATGGAAAGGATGAATAGGTAGAGCACAGAGTATTATTGATGCCTTGCCAATATTCGGTATTATGCTACCATGAGGAACACACATCATCATGTATTTGTCCAAATCCATATACATACACCTGCAGAAGACATTTGAATGTGAACTATGGACTTTAGATGATTATGATGTATCATTTTTAGGTTCATCTGTTGGGACAAGCATAATTCTCTGGTGGGGTATGTTGACAACAGGGAGCCTATACAGGTGTGGGGCAAGGGGAATATGGGAATATATGAGAAATACCTTCCTCTCAATTTTGGTGTAAACCTAACACTGCTCTAAAAAATGAAGTTTTTAATTTAAAAAAAATTGGAAAAATATGAGAGAATTGCATACCTCTCTAAGGGCTTTTTTTCAGAATTAAATAAGAAGGCTTATGTAAAGCACAGGACCCAGCATATAATAATAGGTGCTCAGTAAATGAGAGCCACCATCATTACCACAGTTGGTAGAAGTGATTAGCAACAGGGCTTGATTTGGGGGAGTTGTGAGATAAAGTCAGAGAACTGGCTTTCATTACTGCCACTGGGGAGACTCAGGGACACTTCCAAATCAGGAAAAGAAGGTCGCCTGTTTGGTTGAAGCTTACATTTGCACTTGGTACCTCTCTCCCTCAGAGCACTGAGTCAAATGGGCACAATCACTTTTTCCTTCACTCAACTAAACATCGCCCTCTGAGAACTTTTTCTCTTTCAAATTTTAACTTGATTTCAAGGACTGGGAGCAAGAAGGAAAACCATAAGGAAGAGAACATTTGGAAAAACTAATATCATTTAAACACTCATTGAGTGCCAAGCACTCTACTTGGTACATTCCTTAGGAGAGTCTTCAGTGATAGGAAGATATCAAGGGACTTTTTTTTTCTGTTTTGGTTTCATTAAAGCATTTATAAAAAAAGTGAAATCCTTTTGTTAAAACCTGGTTGCTGGCTTGCTTTGCTGCCTCTTTACCCTACTGTAATATAATTATCATTTACTACTTTTTTCAATGTTTTATTTCTAGTGCCTAATATGGTACCTGTCACCAGGACATGGCAACATAAATATTTATTGAATGCATCAACTGAAGGATGATTCAGTAAAAATTGCTAAGAGATAGCAATGATTTCTGTCTTCCCCTACATCCAGGTTTGATCTACCTTGACCATGAAGGGGACTGGTCAGAGGTGACATAACTGTGCCAGGAATGGTATGGTCATTATAAGCCTCTGTTCTTCCCATGTTTTTCAACTGGTAATGAAGGTGCCCCATCTTGCCCATTTCTCCCAAATCACCTCCCCAAAGAAACCTTGTTTTGCGGTATGTGTCATCGCATGTTTGTAGGTTTTAAGCAATATTGACATTAAGTGTGTCTGTAACATTATCATTTTGCTGAGATTCCTTATCCAGGTGCCATATGTGAAGCATTAGAAAGAAAATGTCCCTGATGCAGACAGGCATCTAATGCCTTGGCCAAGAAGCTAAGGAGATACTCACAGGCATGGTTATTATGTCCCGGGTTATTATGTCAGATTCAGAAGACTGACCACCCAAGCTGCTTCCCACATCTAGCAGTGTCTAGTAATCTCACTCCAGCAGTGTTTACTGCCTCATTGCAATAGAAGCATCAAATCAAAGGTGTTTTCACATCCATGCTCCCTCTTTATCCTCAAAGAACCCCACACTAGAGCAGTCAGTCTGAGGTCCCACCTGACAGGTTACAAAATAAGAGCTCAAGAGGCAAGTGACTTGTCTAAAGCCACAAAATGTTATCAGCAGAGATGGAGCCCAGACACTTGCATTAAGCTATTTCTCCATAATAAGCTATGCAACATCTTGACCTTTCCGTTTATTCCACATAGCTGTAAAGAGAGCTTAATTTGTCCTCAGTTCTCAAGTATGCATAAGGGTGCCTCTCTAGGTATCCTGATGTGAAGGGCACAATACAGATGTATCATGGAGACCTAGGACTTCAATTTCTATGCAAGGAAACAGAGTCAAATTTCTTAGTAGTTTTGAGGCTTGACTTTTTCATTTGTGAAATGGAAACACTGAGAGCTGCTGTCTAGCCTGCCTTGAAATTTAAAACAGATAATGTGCATGAAACATTTTTTTTTTTTGCACAGTGCCTTCCTTTCATGCCATCTGCCAATGGCACTGTCACTTATTCAAGGGAGGTTTAAAGAAAAAAAGGTTTAGAGATGTAGCTCTAGTTCTGAAAACAAGAGGCATATGCCAAAAACATACAGTGAAACAAGGATTCTCTTGGGTTGTTTCTTTAATATCAGATGAAGGATGGAGATTTTTCTAACTTTTTTTTATATTATCTTAAACATGACTGTTAACTCTGAGGAGCATCTCACCAGCCACCATTCCCTATTAAAACTAAGAGCTTTGTCTTAAAGCAATATTGCAACTACTCATTCAACAAATCACCTTTCCTTTTGGATAGAGGATGACTACTGGTATGGAAGATGGGAACAGGAAAGACAACTAAAAGACAGATAAAGTTCATATCATAAAGAAACCCAAATAGCTGGGCCCAGTGGCACACACCTGTAATCCCAGCTGAGGATCACAAATTCAAAGCCAGACTCAGCAATTTAGCCAGACCCTAAGCAACCTAGCGAGATCCAGTCCCAAAATAAAATAAAAAAATTTTTAAAACATTAAAAAGGGTTGAAGATGTAGTTCATGGTTAAACTTCTCTGGGTCAAATCACTGGTACAAAAAAAAAGAAAAAAAACAAATGCCATACCAACAAACTAAGGTTTTTTATTTTTATTAGCCAAAGGAACAAAGAGGGAACAAAGAGCCTCTGGAGATAAATGATCCATTTAGTTTAATAAGATATGGTTCCAGTCATTGAAATCCTGGTAACTTCAGAACCCTGACATGTGTTATATAAAAACCTAATCTCATCAAGTAGATTTTGAGATTCACAGGGATAAAGATAATGAAAATGTTATTCATCTGTTTATAATTATGATAATACTGTATTAATTAAAATTTTTAAAATAAGAGATATACTGAATGACCACTAGATTCTAGCCACTCTATGGGCCCCTTAAAGTGTTACAGAATTTCAGCATCAGTGTCTGGCACTAGGCAAGTTATCAATGCTTTACTATAATGAAAATGATTAAGTGGTTTGAATCCAATGCCATAACCCTTGCCCCTCCGGGCCTCTGCTGTAAGAGGATAGCATCAAAGCTTAAATCAAAGTGCCTTGCTGTCAGATTCAACAGGGCACAGTCCTTGTCCTGTCTCAATTATTAATACCTTATTTTAAAATCACAGCCACTCTCTGTACCTTAGTCTCCTCATTTCAAAAAATTAAGACTTGAACAGATGCTCTTCAAAATCCTGCTCAGTAGAAATAGATTGGCATTTAGAGAGGAATGTCTAATGCTTCTTAGAGATTTCAGTGAGAGCTGGCAGTGGTAGGTGTGCTGTGCTCTCTCAGAACACCAGCACAGAGCACTGCCCACGCCTGGTCCATTCTGCTTTACCTTCCTGGTGTGCTAATTGGATGTGTTGAATCTATGAGACATGAACTTGAGGTCTTCTGTGAGCTAGGGCACACACACATTTTCCAAATGAAACGCAAGACCACTTTTTCCATGTGAATTTGGCTCGTTGGTGTGCAATCGGACCTCTACTTTGTTCTGATCTGCACAGCAATGGGTACTTTCCTAGCAGCATTTCCCATTTCTAGAAAAACTTGCCTCCTTTTCTGCCATCCAACAAACTCCTTCCCACACCACGTTGGGTATTATCGATGCATCCTTTAGTCTTACTATGAGACCTTACAAGTATGCGAACATAGACAGTCGGCCTCACATACTACAGACACCAAAAGTGAAATTTTTTAAAAAATTAATACTTTTTTGATATGGGAAGGGAAGAACAAAGCACATTTTTGAGAGAATCGACTTTTTGTCACAGATGGATTTTCAGAGATGGTGACAAATCATTTTAACTTCCATGATTAAGACCCAATGGGATTAATATGTTAACTCTGGTAAATTATGAGATTTAGAATAAGTAATTATTGAATATTTACTATGTGCCTGGCTTGGTTATTATTTTATTACGCTATAACAACATATTGTAGGTGGGGTTGTCTATGAATGAGAGAAATTTATCTGCCACAGCTCTGGAGACCTAAAGATTAAGATCAAGGTGTTCATAGACTCTGTGTCTCATAGGTTCTGCTTCCTGATGCAGAGATGATGCCTTCTTGCTGTGACCTCACATGGTGGGGAAGGGACAAGGCAGGTTTCTGGGGTCTCCTTTATAAGAACATTGGTTCTCTTTGTAAGGGCTCACCCTCATGACCTACTCACATCCCAAGAACCCCACTTTCTAATGTTGTCACAGTGGGAATTAGATTTGGACACATAAATTTTGGAGGAGAAAGGGAATACAAACGTTCAGAGTCTAACAGTTACAATCCCTTTACTTCTGTTATTTATTCAATTCGTCTAACATTTCCATGAGGTAATATAATTAATAACTGTCCTTTTACAGAAAAATAAAATGAGATTTAGATTAAGAACTTTGCCTAAATTCACCAGCTGGCCAAAGACAGAGGCAGAAATTAAACTCAAGCAAACTAACTCATACCCCAAGTTCTTATCACCATTCTATAAATCTCCTGCCTGGAAGGACTGAAAACTGTGAGCCTTGTAATATTTCCTGTGCTTTCTGTTGGTCTTTGAACACAGTATCTCCTAACTTTGTTTTTCTGTCTGAATTCAATATACTTTTGCTCTTTTCAGAATTAGGCTTGATTTCAGAAAGGGTGATAATGACCCACAGTGGAAAAATGACTTCCACAGTCTAGATGACTCTTGTCTACGACCCTCTGGGCTCAGAGTCAGCATTCCCTAAGTTAAACTGCACCATGGACTTCTCTCCATTCTCTGACAGCAGGACAGACTGCCCCCAACGTGAGCTTAATTACTTCTGCCATTATGCGGGCCCAATTTTTGCTGCAAATCATCTTGGCCCAATGAACCAAGGTCTGTCTTCATGCCAAAGGACAATAAAATCTTCTGAAGGAGGAGCAGCTTTCTCCATATGTGCAGAACCGGGTGTTCATTGGTTGGCAACCAGCTATTTACTGTAAAGGGGGGGAAAAAGGTACAGCGAAGAATTATTAACAATTTTGGGGACAGGTAGAGTTCAGTCAGCATATTTATCTTAAAAAGACATCGAGGGCAAACATTCTCATCTGGAGTGTGAAGTGACAGATAACAGCAGAAATCTTTGGGAAGCTGGTTGAAAATGTATTGCTCTCCTTGGAGTTTGTGAGAAAATGGTGAGGGAAGAGAAAAGTTTGTAAGCAGCAATACCTCAAAAAACAATTCTGTTGAGTTGTACCCTGACAGAGGGAAAAGGACTTTTAAGGAAAGCTATATTTTGATATTTCAGCAGTGCTTGATGGCACATAATTGCCTCCCTTCAGTCACACGCCTATGTGAAGATGAAAGAGAGAGAAACAGGGACAGGATCATAGTGCAGCTCCTGATTTCAGTTCCCATGGACAGAGCACGTATGGAATCGAATGAGGGGCCGAACCCGAGCTGGAGCCTCTTTGCTTCACAGATGTAAAGAAAAAAGAAGGGCTCTTGGGGCACATTTTCCTGAATATTATACCTGAAAGGTCATTATTTGACCACTCTTTCATCTAAAGTTGTGATTTATCTTGATGACATATTTGTGGTTTGGGAACCTAGTGTAAGTATTGTGAGAGTCCAAAAGAAGTTTTGTGGCTTGAAGAAACATCATAAATCATTAAATCTTTTTTTTTTTATTTAAAAATAGTCTCTCGACAATCATTTGTTAATAATGAACCGACCACAGGACACAGAATTGAAAGAGACCACAGAAGTCAGCTCACCCACCTGGATGGGCTCTGTCTCATGAGCTCTTTCACTAGCGGTTTCATGGCCTTGATCTGGGCCTTTGCGGGCCTCAGAGCTCCCTTTAATCTCACCAAGAGGATTTCTTTAAATTAGGCCTCTGTGTTACTTCCCACTGTCAGTTCTAGATTTTCCTTCTAAGATAATGTATTTTTTAAATCTTTATTTGTTTATTTGTATGTGGTTGCTGAGGATTGAACTCAGTGCCTCAAACATGTGAGGCTGGCTCTCTACCACTGAGCTACAGCCCCAGCCCCTAAGATACTTGAAGAAATAATTCAAATGTTCATATCCTTTTTGTGTTCACTTCCCTGAGGGCTGTTCTCACTCCATAACACCCTATTTCTCTCCTCTAGTATCTATCACTCCACTTCCATTTTCAAATATCACATTATGAACATGAGACAGACTCAGGAACTAAGGAATAATAACAAATATTTATCAAATGACCTGTATATGCAAAGAAAGGACTAGGGTGCTTAGACACAGGTTGATTTGAAAACAGTTGAGAAAGGGAAAAGAAAGTTAAGAAAAAAGAAAGGAAAACAAAGAAAAGAGAACATAAAACTATAAAATAATGACAAAGAGGGCTGGGGATGTGGCTCAAGTGGTAGCGCGCTCGCCTGTCATGCGTCAGCCTGGGTTCGATCCTCAGCACCACATACCAACAAAGATGTTGTGTCCGCCGAGAACTAAAAAATAAATATTAAAAATTCTCTCTCTCTCTCTCTCTCTCTCTCTCTCTCCTCTCTCACTCTCTAAAAAAAATAAAATAAATAATAATGACAAAGAAGTCCAAAAATTCCTCCATTTTTTCCCTATCATGACTATTTTGATGCTTCTTTTGAAATATCACAATTTTTCACAAGTTGTTTTTTATACTCTCTGTTTTCCTTCACACATTCAAAATAATCACAGAGTGTTTCTGTTGAGTCTGGTCTTGCTCAGTTTAAACCAACTGGTTCTAAAAGTAGAGCCAGTATTGCAATGAAAGCTACCAAAGCAGATTTCCTGTTTGGGAAGCCAAGGTCACATCCATCAAGCATCTCAAGGTGGATCCCTCAGGAAATCTCCCCAGTGGTGCCAGTGATGATACAGATTTCTAGGGGTTAAGAAGTAAATAGGTGCTGGTGAAGCAAAGGAAAATTTACTGAAGGTTGTAACAGAGAGAAGAGGAAGAGGAAACACATTTAGGCAGAACTGTATGGACAAAACTAACCCCTAAACCCTGTGGAATAAAGATATTGCATTGGGAACCAGTAGGAAATGTGCAAAATAGAGAATGTGTGGCCAGATTGTGGAAAATTGGAATAATGTCTCTTCGAAAGTATTAAGTACCTCGTACCTGTCAGGCACTGTGGTAAATGGTGAGGAATCATTGGAGAGCAAGATCTATGAACTTTATAACTCAGGTTCAATGCCTTTCTCCTACAAAAACATCATTAGGAATAAATGTGATAATGGAACAAACATCAGCTATCATGCTACCTAAGCATGTCAGTAGATATGTCTGGCCCAATCTGAGAGGAGTGAGTGGTAAATCCTTATGAAATGGGTGATGCTTAAGCTGGATCTAAGGGAAATTAGGAATTAGGAAAGTAGAGGAGTATGCAGAGTGCATGAGGGAACAGATTATGCAAATATACAGAGGCAAAAGACAACCCCTGGCAAAAGATAACAACCCCTGTTAGGTGTTACCTGACAGGGAGTGAGAGGTGGAAAGTGATACAAAATAAGCTGAAGAGAAGGCAGGTCATGATACCTTCATCAATACAGAAGGCACTACCACAGGTTAGCACCAGGGGCCCATGGATGAACACCCATAGATCTTGCCATAAAGGCATTTAAAGCATAGTAGGTTGACAGGTGACTCAAAAGTAGTTGCAAGCTGGGCACGGTGATGCACCTCTGTAATCCCAGTGGCTCCGTAGACTGAGACGGGAGGATGGTGAGTTTAAATGCAGCCTCAGCAATGGCAAGGTGCTAAGCAACTCAGTGAGACCCTGTCTCTAAATAAATTACAAAATAGGGCTGGGGATGTGGCTCAGTGGTTGAGTGCCCCTGAATTCAATCCCCTGTACCCCAATAAAAAAGCACTTGCAAAGTACCATGGTAGATATGCACAGGCAAAAGACTAACAAAGTGAATGCTTCATGGATTTTTGCCCAAAATTGATTGTCACTCATTCAACAAATATTTACTGTGCATCTTTTTAATGTTAGGCACTAGAAATAGAGAAACACATGTTCTTCAGGGACTCATGATCTCCTAGGATGTCATTCAAGGAAGTCAACATTGATATCCAAGTATAATCAAATTTAAAGGCAAAGATACAAGTCACAATAGCAGGAGAGAGAAGAAAAATGTACCCATTCTGGGGATCAGAGCTGGCTGTAAGGTGGAGACAGACATTGTTGTTTATTAAAGGCAGGGTTGGAGTTAGCTCTGTGGGCAGGCGCAGCCTCTCTTGGTGACGGTCTATGCATGAATCTGTCAGGGAGAGCCCCCACGGGTACAGTGTTGTAATGCATACACCACACCTCAGAGCACGTCTGCCCTACATTATGACCCAGCATAAGTTCATTTTAATAGACCCCAAATCAGTCCTCTCTGGAGAGTGGACCATATATCTACGTGGTCTCCCTGGCCACGATTTCACCACTTGCCTTCATATTTTAATCACATCCTCTAGTAAAACATGAGCCTTTTAAAGGCAGTCATTCAGGGAGCAAAGTCACATGGGAAGTTTTGTTTGGTTGCCTGCCAAATTAAAACTTGGCCCTCCGTTGCTAGGAAAAGAAAGATTGCCAAAAAGAAAAATATTTGGAGATCAGTAGACATGACCAGACTGTAATATTTTTAGGTTATGGAAGTCGGTTATATGTATTTTATTAATTCGTTGGCTTAAATTAAAAGAATATATGAGAAAACAATGTGACAGGAATAAAGGTGAATTCTACCTCCCTCTGAAATTTCCTATGGTAAGTAGGACGATCATTGGATTCAGGCAGCCTTGAATTTCAGCCAAGTGTGCCACCTCTTATAGAACTGGTAGCAAGATTATCTTTCTGAGCCTCAGTTTCTTTATCTGCCATTCGAGATAGCGGTATTGACCCAGAACTGGCAGCTGGTTGCTTGAAGATGAAAATAGAAATTACTGCTAAAGGGCTTCCCAGAGTGGGTCTGGCGAAGGATGCTACAGTGATACCCAGGCACAGAGGGAGGGTTCAATGATTAGTAAGTGCAGTTAGACCATATGCCAGGCTAGATTATCCTCCCTGAACCATCATTATCATCACTGAAGTACAAACCATTAAGAAAGAAATAGGAAATAAATAAATAAATAAGGAAAGAAAGAAAGGAAGGCAAACAGGGAAATAAAGCATTTAGGACACTACATCTGAAGTGCCTTCACATCTCAAGAGTTTACCCATCCAAACTACAGTGGTCAAACACCCTGCACTCAGAGGCTCTCTGTGGAACTGGTACAGCCATCAGAAAGCTGATACACATTTTGGTTTTTCATACTGGTCTTTCAGAGGTAATTATCACTATTTTATCCTCAAGAACGAAGACCTGAGCAAATGTGATGGGATAAGTCAACATAAACTGAAAGTTCTGAAATGAAGAAATAAACGTAGAATAATATTCCTGCCCCCTAGTTACTTTTATTGTCACAGGCAATTGTTTAAAAACCTACAAGTCATTGGCTCCAATTTCTCAAGTAGAGTGGAAATTTGCAGTGGACACAGACCTATGTAGCCCAATTTTTTTTCCTTTCTTTCTTTTTTTTTTTTTTTTTTTGTGGTGCTGGAGATTGAACCAAGGACCTTGTGCATGCAAAGCCAGCTCTCTAACAACTGAGCTACATCCCCAGCAATCCTCAATTTTTCTTAAGCCAACTATGGTACTCAACACAGAGTAAATGGCACAGTGTTTAATTTTGTGGATGGAAGACTTTAACCAGAAACATGTGAACTTAATTAAACATAGTCCCAACGCTGCATTCTCCTCTTAACCTAATCAATGAACATTTGAAACTACCACTCACACCTGTTATTGTTTGGGTATTATTTGAGTGTATCCCCCAGAAGATCTTGGCTTGGAGGCTTGGTTCCCAGTGTGATGTTAATAAGAGGTAGTAGACCTTTAAGAGGTAGAGCCTAGTGGGAAATAATTAGGACATTGAAGGCACTGTCCTTAGACGGTCTTAAAAGGGACTTAGAGTGGGTTAATTCTAATGAGAGCAGATTATTAAAAAAAAAAAAAAAACTGGCTCCTCCCTATTCCCTGGCTTTCTGCCTAACCTGTGTTCTCTCCCTCCTTCTCATACATGTTCCTACCATAATGCCATCAATCATGATGTGATAAAACCAGGGGGCTCTCACCAGTACTGAATGGAAGGTGGTGCCATGTTCTTGAACCACTAAAGCTATGAGCCAAACAAACTTTTTTTTTATTATAATGTACCAGCCTCAGGTGTTCTGTTATACCAGAAGGAAACAAACTAATACCACATCCATTAGGAATGGCTACTATTAAAAAAAAATTAAAACCCAGAATATAACAAGAGTTGGCAAGGATATAGAGAAATTAGAATGCTTGTGCATTATTGATTGGAATGTAAAATGATTTAATAGCCTTGGGGAACAGTATGATAATTGATAGTTCCTTAGAAAATGACACATAGAATCACCATATGATCCAGAAAATTTATTTCTAAATATAAAAAGAGTTGAAAAGTACTCCGATATTTGTACACCAATAGTCATAACAACATTAGTCTCAATAAGTCAAAAGATAGAAGTAACCCAATATCCATTAACAGATAAATGGATAAACAAAATGTTGTATAAACATACACTGTTATATTATTTAGCCTTAAAATAGAATTCTGATATAGACTACAATATGAATGAACCTTTAAAACATTATGCAAAGTGAAATAAACATTTTGCCTTCATTTATACAAGATACCTAAAAAAGTCAAACTCAGATCCAGAATAGTGGTTATCAGAGGCTGGAATAACAAAGAATGAGGATTCATGGAGCGGAGAGGCTTTGACTGGTCACTACATCTCATAGTGACCTGGACTTTTGCTGCGGTCGAGGAAGGTTGAAGGTGTGTCTTGAGACGTAGGCGTGTCGTCCCATGGATTGAGCTATGTTCACCTATTCCTTTGTAATATTACCCCTTTGCCCTGTTTGGGATAGAATGTTCCATGGAAATGCCCTTTGTGAGTCTCCTTCTCTTGCCTTTGGGTGTGGCCTTTATAGAGGTCCTAGTCATCCTGCTGACAGCAGACATCATGATGCTAGACCTGACCTCTTGACTTATTTGAATGGCTTCTCCTCAATAAAAGGGTTCAGCATGTGAAAAAAAATAATAAGAATGAGGATTCATTGATGTTTAATGGGTACAGAGTTTCAGTGTGAGATAACTTAAAAAAATCTAGAGACTAATAGTGAGGCTGATAATAAAAGAATGTGAGTGACTTCATGCCACTGAATCATACATAACAATGGTTGGAAGTACAAATTTTATGCCATGTATAATATTTCACAATATTTTTTAAAAGGCAAAAGCTAATCAGCCCCTATAATAACAACAGGCAGTTTTTTTAAAAAAATAATCCATTCTAAACAAATATAATATACTTGGCCTCTGACACTCTTCCTCTTCCACAATCTGGTAAACAATGACTGAGTTGGAATTTTTGAGATTTTTTTCAGTGCATTAGCACTCACATCTTCACTATTTTTCTCCATAGCAAATATCCTGATTTTTAACTTTGACTAAAATATGGATGAACTGACAAAATATAGATAGAATTGCCGACAGAAGCATAAAGGTCAATGAATCTAGTAAAGGAAGTACAAACTCTCAGTAATTTGAGAGCACTTACAAATTTGAGGTTGTTTACATGCAGACCTGCACATAGCTTAATAGATCCTGTCTGTACCTCATACCTTGATGGTTCCTGCATTGTAATTCCAAGGAGCTGGAAAGTAAGTGTTCAAGATTGACCTTGAGTCATCAAGAACATGCTCAATTCTTTCAATATTGATACATTTTCTATACTTAAAGAATGCTAGGATGCAATGTAATTATAAGGAGTCCTATCCAATAAAAGAATGGTCGTGAAAAATAAAGGTATAGGGCATAAAGATGTGAGTTGACTTTATTTAGGAATATGAATTATAGAAACAAGCCCCACTATCTGAAGATCCTGAGGAAGTGAAATTGTATTGCAACCAGTAATGAACAAACAGAGGTTGGCAAGTCTTCAGAAAAGTTTGAGGCAAAGAACAAAAGTACTTTAAATCAACATCATTCTATATAGCATACAATATTTTATTCATAGATTTAGGGATATGTGGCAGGTGATTTTGATTTAAATCAAGTTAATTTAAACCACCAGTCAAGAATAACCACAATAAACAAATTTCTTCCTTAGAAAAAGTATAACTTTTGTTGTTTCACATAGCCTTAATATATATATTCTTCATATTCAGCATGGGGTATACAGAATATTCATTGAAAAGTGGTGATTTATTTGATATTGTTTTTGAAACATCATCAAAAAATTGAATAAATTACTTTTTTTTTTTAAGAGAGAGTGAGACACACACAGAGAGAGAGAGAGAGAGAGAGAGAGAGAGAGAGAGAGAGAGAGAGAGAGAGAATTTTAACATTTATTTATTTTTTTCTTAGTTCTCGGCGGACACAACATCTTTGTTGGTATGTGGTGCTGAGGATCGAACCCGGGCCGCACGCATGCCAGGCGAGCGTGCTACCGCTTGAGCCACATTCCCAGCCCTAAATTACTTTTTTGTTTTATTTATCAAATATAACTGAGGAAGATATTGACAGAGTCATTAAATAAAAAATCTCCTCATCCAATGGTTAAATCATAATGTTTTTTAATATTAGCAAAACCAAATAAATAAAGAAGTACACGCAGACTGACCACATTCTTAAACAACAAAAAATATAATTACACTTTTTTGAGGGCATTTATATTGTATATTCCTACAAAGACTTTCACATAGGTCAGCATGTACATTTTTACCTCCAAACATATCATTTTTGTAATATATAAAATACCTGTTGGTTATCATTATAGTGGAAATTTTTAAAAACTTTATTAACTATTTTCACAAGGTAATATAGGATATTTAGAATTGTTGAATTTTGCATCTAACTCTGCCTTTTCCTTAAGAAGGCAGAGCTTATTCTGCATTCCCACTCTTTAGTTTTTCAACTTGAGACATATTGGAATAAAGGAAGGCAATGTCTAGCTCGTAACTGGAGGTAAAAGCAGTGCTGTGAAAGTGAGATCATCTTCTTGAATCCAGGAAAGGAGTGTAATTTGAGTGATCATCATGCAAGAAACTTCCTGTCCATCATTCAACTACCCCCAGAGTGGCAGAGCAATGAGATGGGTACTGCCATTTCACATCTCCAGATTAGTTAACTGATCCTCAAAGGTCTAAATGGCTATCCATGACCTCACAGCTGGTGAATTTCAGAGCCTATGCTCTTCCAGTTCCATGAGTTTATATCATGGGAGGCATTAAGGAGGTACTATAGGGTCCCGTTAGATTTACAAACATTTACTTGTAGCGCCAATGTGTGCTTGGTAGCAAATAATGTGTGATAGAAATTATAATAATATTGTGAAGTTCTAATTTTAAGTACACTTACTTAAATATGCTAATTTAACTCTGTTAAATCTGATATATTAATCATATACATTTTTATGAGCAAGCATTTGAATACATGCAAATATATATGGAGAGACATAGTCTCTTAACAAGTTGACAATTTAATGCAGAAGATAGAAAATCAACTATAATGTAGGTACATTGAGTTAAGTATCATAGCAGAGATATAAATAAATATCTATAGAAGAAAAATGTCTTTTAATGCATTTTTGCATTTGGCAAAACACTTAGGTATAAAAAAAGTCAAAGAAAATGACATAAGTGAAAATCATGCTTTTATATATTGAGGGTCTTTGAAGGCTGAGACTCAAGAATATGACTTGGTCTATAACAAAATTCTGTTGGGTATTCTCCAAACGTGAAAATCAGTAGGAATTCTATGTGTACTGAGGATAGAGTATAAACTTGTTTTAACTCAGGTGAGGACTTTTGTTTCCATTTCTTTTTTTTCATATTTTTATGGGTGCTTTATAGTTGTACATAATGGTGGGGTTTGTTGTTACATATTCATATGTGCATACAACCTAACAATATAATTTGGCCAATATCACTCTCCTGTATTTCCCTTTTCCTTCTTCTCCTCCTTCCCCCTGGTCCCTTCCCTCAACTGTACTGATCTCCCTTCAGTTTTCAGGAGATCCACACACACACACCCTTGTTTTCCCTTTTCCTCTCTAACTCAGAAGATCAAGGGTGGATAAGAGAAAACATACCACCTTTGACCTTCTAAGTTTGGCTTATTTCACTTGACATAATGATCTCAACTTCCATCCATTTTCCTGCAGATGACATGATTTTATTTTTCTTTATGGGTGAATAAATTCCATGTTGTATATATAGTACATTTTCTTTATCCATTCATTGGTGGACACCCAGTCTTGTTCCATAATTTGACTATTGTGAATTGTGCTACTATAAACATGGGTAAGCATGTATCACTGTAGTAAGTTTCATGTAGTTCTCCAAGATAAGTACCACGAAGTGGTATAGCTGGGTCCTATGGTGATTGCATTCCTAGTCTTTTGAGAAACCTCCATACTGATTTCCATAGTGGTCGTACTATTTGACAACCCCACTAACAGTGTGAAAGCATTCCTTTTTCTCCACACCCTGACCAGCATTTATTAGCATTCTTAATGTTTGCAATTCTGACTGATTTGAGATGAAATCTCATGGACTTTCTGAAGTATGCATATAACTTTAGAATGGGGGTAGAAATCATTATTAGAATAATGATAATCCAATGCTTTTCATTTTGTGAAGTGCTTTTATGTATCATGTATATTATTTCTTCACTAGTTTTTCTTATATGTTGCTTAGTACATCTGAGAGGTATTTTTCCTTCTTTTTCTTCTTCCTCTTCCTTCTCCTCCTCCTCTTCTTCTTTTTTTAATAGGTAAATCATTTGAGGATGAGAGAGGATAAGCTATTCACCAAAGCTCACACATCTGGTGAATGATAAAATTAAGGCTCAAATCCAGGAGTCTTTAATTTGTAAATTTTATCAGATCCAAATATAATTTAAATATATTCTGCTGAAAGGGAGAGAAATAGATGAGAAACAGAATTTTAGTGCTAGAAGTTTTAGAAATTAGCTTCAAGAATTGCAAACCATGAATCTTGCAGGACCAGGCAGGTATTATAAACATTGAAGCCACTGGCTCTAGACTAGAGTTTATTTGGGATGCATGCTCTGAGAAACAGGAAGGACAGTCTGGATTATACTGTAATGACAACAACCGCAAATCTTCACGACTTAGAATATGACCTACCCATTGTAGATCTAATAAGAGAAGCTGTTCCATGTCTCCTTACTCCAAGGCTCAGACTACTCTTAATACTTCCCATTGTGAGACAGAGAATAGATGTGACAAATCACAAACTGACTCTTGAGGCTCCTCAGGATGAACACATAGGCCCATTCATATTCTGGAGGTCAAAGCAATTCTCATGGTTATGCCTAATTTCTGAGTAAGAACAGGCAGAGAAACAGAGAATGTGCTATCCTTCCAAGAGGATTTATTGATCAGCTATTATAACTATTCACAGGCTCCCCTTCTAAACAATAAATATTTGATTCACTATCCTTTTTACACACAAAATACTAAGGGAGATAGTCCCAGAATCACATCTTTTCAAAGTATTAAGATGGAGGTGTTCATTCTCTTGGTGAAATGTAGAGATTCTACCTCATGCCAGATATGGTTTCTCTTGATCTGGATATCTAGGGACTAACATGGTATTTTCCCCTCCACATATTCATCATACACAGACATGACAGAGACAGAAAACCTGCAATGAACACTCCTGTTCAGAATGACAAATAGGAGTTGAACAGCAGGCACAGGTTTATAAATATGCTGAAATCCCACAGGGAAGACATTTATTTGCAAGGAGCACCTTCATTGGAAATGGAGATGTTCTTTGATGAGGCACTAGTTCCACTCCCTGAAAAGGACTTCCAAGGCCTTTGCTCTTTGTGGCCCTCAGTCCTGCTTTCTGGAAAGATCTCTTCAACTATCCTCTTTATCTACATGCAATATGGGCATGGAAAAAAATATCTCCTTGGACTCCGAGTAGCTTTCTCAGACCACTTTCTGGTCTCAGAAATTTCGAGGGCCCAAGGATGGCAGGTTTCTCTATTTAGTTTTGTTTTGGTTTTGTTTGTTCCTGTTGTGTTGGATGTGTGGAGGGTGCAGATGAGCTTTTATTTCATAGATCTCCAGATCAAAAGGGACTGCATCTGGAACTGAGGTGAGTATTCCACACTTCACCCAGAGAGTGTGCATGGATAGCTTGATACTGTGAGCTCATGAGATCCTGGAGCCAAATCCCATTATGATAGGGAGAATGAATTTGTGTGATCATAGATGGTTTAGCATGTGCTGAAAGTTTCTTTGGCTGTATAACTCATATTGAGTCAAGGATCTAAGAGAAACATAACCAATAAAAGGAATTGGTTCACATGATATATGGAGGCTGAGAAGTTCCAAGATCTGCAGTTGGCAAGCTGGAGACTCCCAGAGCTGATGTTATCATTCCAACCCCAATGCCAGCAGGTTCCAGACCCAGAGAAATCCCATTGTCTCAGTTCAAGTCTAAAAGGAGAAAAACACAAAACACCAATATCCTGGCTGACTGCAGTTAGGCAGGAACAGTTTCCTCTTATATGAGGGAAAGTCTTCTGTTCTAGTCAGGCCTTCAACTGACTGGATGAGGGCCACCTATACTGGGGATAGCAACATACTTTATTCAGTTTACAAATGTTAATGTCATCCCAAAACACCAGCACAACAAAAGAATAAGGCTTGACCAGTCATGTTGGTGATGCCACCAGTTTTTTGTGACGGATTCTGTTTCCACGCATGTTGAAGTTTGAACATTAGAGAAGCACACCAAGGCAAGCATATAAAGCAGGGTTTATTTAAAAAGGGGTAACATAGACTTCTTCCAGGAGGGAGGAGGGGGCCATAGCTGGTATCCTGGTATCCCCAGAATCAAGGTGTTCTGCGCTTTTTATATGTCCTAGGCTTCCTTTATTCTCCTGCTCTCTTCCCCTTATGTTTCTCCTTCCTGTGAATGTGACTAGGCCCAGGAATGCTTGGTACGGTGGCCATAAGGTGGGAAACTGGTGGGCTGAAGAGGGAAGGGCAGGATGGAGCAGCCCAGGACACATTAATTAACAACTTTATAGCTCCCTGTAGGGAGGGGCAACTCCTGGGACAGGTTATGTTAGCCACAGGTTGGATCAGGGGTAGGTTCTTGATAAGGGTGGAGGAAGGGCTCTGAAGGAATTAACATTTCAATCCTTCAGGGTACAGTCTCCAACTTCCCAGGACTCACTCAAAATTGGCCTGACTCCATCTGACCTGACTCGATTTACCTATCTATATGGACTGCCTGTCTAATCCTGGCCTCATCAGCACATAAAATGAACCATCACACTAGGCTTATTTATATTTTAATCAGTGCTATTTGAGGTTCCTTTTCTAATTATATTTCTTAGATTATGTACCTATCTGTGTGTATGTGTGTGCGTGCGTGCGCACACACGCATGCGCTTACTTTCTAAATTCCATGACTTTCACCCTTGCATTCTTCATTTATTTGTGGGTACCTAAATTCAACAGGATTCAGTGGATAAGCTATTCTTGTCTCTTCTCTGAGCCATTTCATCCAACTGAGGGATTTGCTGGTACAACAACATTGCTTTAAGATATTTTAATCCAATCATACTTTTGATTTCATCCTTGCGATAAAACTGAGTCCTAACCAATCCTTGTTTTTCAAAGGCTTCTTTGGTTTTATGTTTCAGTTGTTGGAGTTAAAAAGCAATTGTTTCTTTCAAGCCCACAGATCCCTGAATTTTATAACTCTTTCTATATCCTTTTTATTTCTTTTTTTCCACTGGCCAATTATTTTTAGAGCTCGTCTCTCCCATGCAATAGCTCAGTACTAACATTCTGATGTCTGCCTTTCTCCTCCGGTTACTGCAGATCACATTTTTATCAAGCATTTGTTACTGAATAACATAGACAATCACCCTTTTACCTTTGATATCAGTTTCTTTACCACCTGCCAAATTTCCACCAGGAAAACATGGGTCTATATTCATTTATGATTGTTGTTGGTGGGTTTTTGTTTGGTTGGTTTTGGTGGTTGTTGTCAAATGGAACTACTCACTTTTAGGACCAATTTCTATAGTAGTTAGGATAGAATAGGTTATGCTGTTGTAACAAAAAAACCATCACAATTTTACACACTTGTAACAATAGAGAGATATTTTCTATTAATGCTGTATATTTGCTATTGGTTGGCTATGGACTGTCTTCCAAATTCTTCACACTTGGACCCAGGCTAATGAAGCAAAAGCACCCTATATCTCAGACATTGTCACCTACTACCACAGAGGGATAATAAGAATGTGTCGAACTGTGCACTTGCCGTCAACATTCTCTTGTAGGTTCAATTGGCCAAAGCAACTCACACATACAAATAAATTCAGGGGAGTTGATAATTAAAGTCTAAAAATCTAATTATGTTCCAAAGAAGTGTAAATAGAAATATATTTGACTAACAGTATTGCCTACCATCCCCTTCCTAAATACTTATGTAATCTAGACTTTTCAAATAAAATTACTCTTCAGTTTGGGTGTGCTCTGACAGTTTTAATTTCTCATTTATTTGCATTTGAACAGATAATCATTGAAAGGAGATTTACTCCTTGAAGATCAATACAAAGAAAATCAGTAAGTGGGACTCAGAATCTTATCTTCATGAAATTGCACAGAGCAGTATGCTTAGGAGAAAGAGCCCTGGGTTTGCTTTTATTGTGAACAGTGTTCAAGTCTCAACTGCACAACTACATTTCTGAGATAATAAACTTAAATCGATTCACCTCTCTGAATTTCATGCTCTTTGTCTGCCAAATAGAAATAATGTTAGAACTTCCTTCCTATATGACTTGTGAACATAAACTTCAAACATTTATTAAAGGTGCTTCAACAATTCTATTATTAGATTGACATTTATTGCTAGAATATGTAAAAGTCCTTCAACGATTCTATTGTTAGACTGAAAGTTATTGCTAGAGTATGTCATTTTGTAAGACTAGTCTTGTCTTGTTACTTGAGCTTACACTCTCAAGAACTCCCAAGGAACAGGTGATTGCTCCCGTTGTGTGTGCTTCAGAAATCTCACTATGTGAAAGTAACACACTCTCCGACATGAAGAGAGATGCAGATAGCCAAGCAACAAGGCAGCGTTGTATTTTTTTTTTTTTTTTTTTTGTGATCAATGGTAAAGGCTCAGTGTGAAGTCAAACATTTGCTTGAGGAGAGAAATCAGAAAACAAATTGCCAATTGGAGACAGTCCTTTACTGTAGCCTAGTGGAAGGATCTCCAAAAATATTCTCTGATGGCCACCTTTTGGTTTGCCTGAAGTGTGCTAACTATGACAACTACCAATGAAGATTATGGATCCTGGCACTGGATGGGAGGGACTAACATAAAATGATTCTGGGTTTCATTTTGATCCCTCCTGAAAATTTTACTTAAGATTTTTAAAGTTCAATACACTTTCTTTTGAAATTAACTGACTGCTTCTGTCTATCAAAAGCAGTGATGCTCAAGCTCTGGAAATGTACTATTGAGTGGAGGAGCATGTAAGAAAACTATGATCTCAAGATCTGGCATTTGGAATTCAAGATTTTGATTCTGGATCTAGGGATTGGACCTGGAAAGCTGCATACAGATAGACTGTGATTTCAGAAATTCTCGACTAGCAAACCCTAATTGGCAGCTAACTCCAATCACCTGTCAAGTTTTAAAAATAGAACTGTCTGGGATCCACCCTGGACCAAGTATTCAAGAGTCTCTGAAGGTGGGGACCAGTGTGTGTGTGTGTGTGTGTGTGTGTGTGTGTGTGTGCGTGTGTGAGCTAATGCTCAGTCAGGGTTTAAAACCATTTGAAGGAAGTCATGTCATTGATGTGAAAGATATTGGAAAGCCTAGGTTTCCCTTGATTTAATTACCATAGAACATTAGAGTAGAATGTATCCAACAAATTTCAGGTTTTTCAACATAGAATATCCACATTGTCTTAACTGGGTAATTAAGTCAAGAATGGAAATTTCTAGCCCATACTCTGGGAAAGAGAGGGTACAGGGTGAAGAGCCCCTCTCGGTTGAGAGCTTCTCTCTGCCTTTCATCATTTTCCTCCACAAACTTTATTTTTAAATTATGTTGAGCATCTTTTAAAAGCAAGGCATATTAAAAAGGAACAATAAGGTTCCTGTGTGGGGAAGGGTGGAGGGAGGAAACTGGGGATTTAACCCAGGGATGCTCTACCACTGAGCTACACCCATAGTCCTTTTATATTTTAAGACAGAACTCACTAAATTGCCCAGGCTGGTCTTACACTTGCAATCTTCCTGCTTCACCTCCCAAGTCACTGGGATTACTGGCATGCACCACTACACCCAGTAAGGTTCTTATTCTTGTATTGCAGGTAGAAAGACAGACAGACAGAGAGGCAAGATTTGACAAGGAAGTGAGGAGAGGCAGGATTTGTATTCAGATCTGTTTGACTGCGAAGCACAACCTCTTGGTATTTATTTTAAAATGCATTCACTTATTATCAAATATTTTAGTAAGTGTAACATCAATTATACACGTAAGTGTAACGTTTTACATTTTGAACATTTTACATAATGAACACTTGTGTACAAGATACTTTGCTTAAGAAATACAACGTTAAGACAGTTGCAAGTCTTTCAAGTAGCCATCTAATGGCATGCCCAACTCTTCAGAGTTGACATCAGTAGAGCTGGACCTGGGATGACCCTTCAGAGTTGTTGCAGTTGAAATAGAAGTCCAGGCTTTTGTCCTCCAGCTTTGGCTAGTCATTGAATAGAAAGAGAGGGAAAACTCTCCAGTGAAGTAGCTCTTCTTTGTCCAGAAGGATTCAATGTGGGTCATAAAAAACTAACAATTCTGATAACTGGGTAAATAATGCATTAGTCATTTTTAAAAATAAATTTTATCATGTGTATTTAAGATATAAACATGATATTATTAAGATGCATATAGAGTGAAAGGGTTAGTATAATGGAACAAATTAACATATCTGTCATCTCATGTAGTGATCCAATTTCTCCCTTGTGGCAAGAGCACCCATAATCTATTCGTTTAGCAAAGCTTAAATATAATATGCTATCATCAACTATAGTCCACATGCTATTCATTAGATCGCTGGACTTGTTCATCCTACATATCTATTTTGTTTTGTTTTGTTTTCAGTACTGGAAATTGAACCCAGGGCCTCTTGCATGCTAGGCAGGCACTCTACTACTGAGCTACATTCCAGCCTTCCACTTTACTGTTTTATCCTTTGACCTACATCTCCCTCCACCCTGGCCTGTGGTAATCCCCCTTTCATTCTCTCTTTTTAATGGAGCTCTTTTTTTTCTTTTTATTCCACATATAAATACCATGATGTAATATTTTTGCTTTCTATATTTGGTTTATTTCACTTAATAGCTTCTAGGTCTATCCATGTTATGATAAACCCAGGGTCTCCTTTGTTAAGGCCAAGTAACATTCCATTGTGTAAATTTATACATTTTCTTTATCCATCCATCTATTGTAGGATGATTAGGTTGTTCTATATCTTGACTATTGTGAATACAACAGCAATAAACTTGGGAGTGCAGGCACCATTATAAGGTGGTAATTTCATCTACTTGGCATGTTATATGCAGAAGAGAGATTGCTAGGTCATACGCAATTCTACATTTAAATTATTTAGGAACTTCCATACTGTTTTCCCTAATGGCTGTACTAGTGCCTTAGTTTTGATTGGAGTCTCTGGGAGATAAATCACAGCCTCTGATACAAATGTTAATGAAAATACTTGCTAAATTTCTGCCTCAAGTGTGTATTTAGGTTTATGAAATAATTTGAATTTGATATAAATTGAATTGGTTTGATTTCTATTGTTCTAAATCTGTCACTTCCCAGATCTAGTATCAAAATTATACATGCCTTAATGCAGAATGAATTCTTTCAAAATACCATTATGTACATACATAAATATACCACAGGCAACATCACCTTTATGCATAAGTAAAAAGAACCAACCAAATATAAATAGGTGAGTGGAAAGATGTCTCATAGAGGGGCTGGAGATTTGGCTCAAGCGGTAGCGCGCTCCCCTGGCATGCGTGCGGCCGGGGTTCTGATCCTCAGCACCACATACAAACAAAGATGTTGTGTCCGCCAAGAACTAAAAATAAATATTAAAAAAATTCTCTCTCTCTCTCTCTCTCTCTCTCTCTCTGAAAAAAAAAAAGATGTCTCATAGAGTGGAGGAAGGACAATGGGAGAGGGGAGGGAGGATGAGAGGGAAAAGGGGAGGGAAAAGGGGGGATGATAAACTGAAATCAATTTCCATGCATATATGAGTTTGTTGGGATGAACCCAACTATTCTGTATAACCATAATTCTCTAAAAGAAACAAGTTATAAATGCCTTGTAGAAGACACTATGATGCTCCATCCACCTCCCCCCCCCTTTTTTCCCCTATTATCTGAAAGTATTTCATCCTTGAATGTTTGGAAAAACTCACCGATAAAGCTGCCTGAATTGGCATAATTTTGTATTATATCCTTTTTATCTAAACTATTGCATTGCTTCTATTATTATTTTGCTAACTTGTTAGGATGCTTTTAAAAATTAGATGTCAATCCTCTTTTTCCCCTAAGTTAATAATATTGTTTAATCTAAGCATGTGAGGATACATCAGTCTTTGGAAACGTGCATTTGTACATGTCAATTTGCAATGCCTTATTGACAGTGTCACTCTGTTTCACTTTCCATTTTCTATTGTGAATTCCTTCTTGACCCATGGATTTAGATTTGTTTTTAAATTTTTTGATCTATTTTTGAGGCATTGTGTAGTTTTTTTAATTTTTAATTTAACTTCATTTTGTTTAGCGAATATGATCTGTACAAAACTGATATTTTGCTATTAGTTGATATTTTCTATTAGAGTCTCAACCAATCTTTCATCAATATCTCATGCGAAATAAAATTGTAGAAATTCTCCACAAGTGCTCCAATTTATCTACACAAAAGGTTTTGAACGTGTATCTATGATATCAGGTTCATTGTGTGGTTCAGTCCTTTTATGTCCTTGGTATTGCTTTGTTCCTCTGATGTAAACTTTACTGGGAGAGGTATGTTTAAAAATCATAATTTGTTATTAATTTTTATCATACTTTTTAATATTTTATCTTTTTTGCTCTGTTATTAGATGTCTATGTGTTTATAGCTAGATATCTCTTTGGTAGAATGAAATGCCATCATTATATAAAAAATTTGTATCTCCAATAAATTTTGCTGCCTTAAAAGTTAACTTTTTCTGATATTAATGTAGTGATACCAGATTCCTTTTCTCTATAATTACCATTTTCTATCTCTTTATATTTTGATATGTGTCATGTAATCATAAGACATACCTTTAGAGCTCCATTTTGCATAACCTTCATCTCTTAAAAGGAATAATTTATTTACTTCTACCTGTTGCCATTTCTCTGTGCATACATATTTGAATTTCCCATATTGTCAAGCTTACAATTTTACTCTGACATTTTTGCAGTTTCTCCATTCTTTCAATTTTTATTCAAAAAAATTTCACCTACATCTTCCAAAGTTATTTCATATATTTACATTCCTTCAGTGATTATGCTTAAACAGGCATCCTGTATTCATCAGGATAAAATAAGCTCTGCTCCAGCACAGACAAGCTTTAATTTAGGGGTTTCATTCACCAAAACCATTGCTTGCTAATGCCTGGACTATTGCAAGTAGATTTTCAATAATCCTGCCTTCTAGGAGGACCTCATCCTTTCCACCAAGATAGAGAAGGAGAGTGTCCTGGAAGTGGCTTTTCGGTGCCTTAGCCTTGAAGGGTTTAATATGTATTGCTTTCTCTCATTAATCAAATTGCCCTTCCAAACTGCATAGCATCCAAATTCTATTCTCTGTATATCCTTACATATGTATAATTTTTAGTTCTTATAGTTGATTTTGTCTAAGAAAAAATAACTGAATCTAAATATCTTCTTTCTCTTTGTGCTCAAAGATATTCTCTATTTTTTCCCCAGCCAAATATTGCAGCAAGCTATTCTTCCTGGAAACATACTTATCTGTCAGCAAAGAGCTTTGATTTCTGTGGTGTTGATCTTCAGCACAGACACAGGTGAATTTAAAAAAAAATAAATAAAAATAAAAGAGTGCATGCTAGTGCATTGTAGCTGCCAGGGTTTTTGCTCCTTTTCTGTGAAAGCAGAGATTCATCTCCCTCCCTTGGCTTGACATCAGATTCAACCTCAGCAGGCTTTATTATTCAAAAACACATAATGCCTCCTTACATTACTAGAAGCCTGTTTGGAGAAAAACAGACATCTTTAACTTACTAGTTCCCTCTCAGCCCCATGTAGCTTTCTCCACTGGTGGCCACTGAGACTCAGCAGGGCTCTCGAGGCCCCAGACTGCCTTTATCAGTGTCTGAGGAGCTTCTCTGGGCACCTGCAACCAGGTATGCTGCTGCACCTTTGTGAGGTGCACTGATAACAATAGCATCTCAACCTGTAGATTTCTTTTAGTGGGAAGCCAAGAGTGCCACGGGGATTCCCGTTGCCTCACTAAAGTTAGCAACATGAGACTGGACGGGCTGGAAAAGCAGATCACGGCCAAAAGGAAAACTGTAAGTGTGTGAACAGGCATGCAAAAAATATAAAGAATGTCTGTCTGCCCAACACTCTCCATACCCTACTTCACTCTCTTCCCTAAGATCTGTCTATCCTACAGGGATTCCAAAATGGACGAGAACACCAATTAAAATTTTTTAGTCCTTCCTCCTCGTAGAAAGAGGTCAACTGATTGAAAATTGTTACAAAGGGATCTTTTCAAATTCCTTTCTGGACCTCTGAACCCAGCAGTTTTTGTTTTTTGTTTTTTGGTTTTTTGTACCAGGGATTGAACCCAGTGGCGCTTAACCACTGAGACCCATCCCCAGCCCTTTTTTATATTTTATTAGAGACAGGGTCTCACTGGTTGCTTAGAGCCTCGATAAATTGCTGAAGCTGGCTTTGAACTCACAATCCTCCTGTCTCAGCCTCTGGAGCCACTGGGAGAGACTCATGAGCGAAGTGCCATTATCATAAAGAAGTTAAGGCGCCAGCACTTGAAGGAACAGGCAGCTATTAATCTTTAGAGTCAAAATTTGAATTTAAACTTGTTGACTCTAAAATATTTGTGTTTTTTTTTTTTTCTGATTCACCAAGCTGCCCTTGAGGGATATGTGCACAGTTAAACACAGGGCAGGTTGAAGGCCTCAGTTCAAGGAGAGATTAGTGTCCACAGGTCTTGTTAAGCACACTTGAGGCCAGAGGACTGGCACAGGCCCATCTCACATGTTCAGTCTGCACACTTGACCTCCACTGTTGCAATGAAGATGAGCAGACCAGGACAAAATGAGTTATCTAAGACTAAAGAATGCCTGGTAAGTTTTTCCCAAACAGAAGCTAAGCAGGAGATTAATTTTTTTCTGTGTAGTGCTCAAAGAGTTTAGTTGGTGAACTTAGTGACACAGAGAATGAGATGCTAGGTAGCAGGCAGACTCTACATTAGGAAAAATTTTTAAAAAGAGTGTCTAGAATTTCAGCAATACATGCATTATTATTTCTAGTGGCACTCACAATCAGAAATAGTGAAGGCTATAAAAATGCATTGGATGAAACTCACGCTTTAACAATTGCACACTCAAGGAACTGAAAACATTTTATAATAGGTCTCGTTTTTCTGCTAAATGGAAGTGAAGAGTCCACTGGCTGGGACTCAGGAACACACCAGAGGATGCTGCAACATCAGACATCAGTACAGGAAGGGAGTTGGGTATTTTGTTGTGTCTGGGATTAGACCAGCTGCCTTCTTTGAGCAACTTTCAAGTAAGTTGCATAAAATCATGTGTTACCTAATTGTTTAATGCCTACCTGAGCTATGCCTGAGTGATTCAGCAGTCAAGAATGATGTGCTAGACTAAATAATGCCTCCAAAAATATCTGTGCTCTAATCCATTGTGACTATGTTATATTGCATGGCAAACAGAGCTTTACAAATCTGGTATCTCTTCTTACAAATATGCCAATTCCATCAGCTAAGGTGAAAGGAGAGTGAGAAAGCAAGAGACAGGTGAGCAAGAAATGAAGGACTGAGACCAGGCAGAGATCCACAGGAAAGTTTATTTGACAAATCAAGGCCATCTCTCTATAGGAGAGAGAGGCCTCAAGATGTTCCTGGTGTTCAGATTTTGGGGGGTAGAGGTTTGGATTTGTAGCTATGGCGCTATGGGATAGGCTCGGGTTGCTTGTGTCAGAGCTAGGTGGGTAAGAGTAGCATGGGTTGGTTTAGGTTGATGGCACCATTGAGCTTTCCATACCAAAAGGGTCATTGTGTCCTTCTGGGATTAGTTTAGGTTATGGTACCATGGGGTAGATCACTAATAGGGATGGGGGGAGTTTGGTAAGAAGAAGTACAGGAAGCAAAACTTATCTCATAAGATGGAGGTTAACATTTAAGATGGCTGCTCTAATGTTAAATCAAGACCCTATATAAGGAACCTATTCTTATGATCTCACTTAATTTTAATAACCTCCTTAAAATCCCTATCTTTTAAATACAATTAGATTGGGCCTTCAACATACAAATTTGGGGGGAGGGGGACACAGTACAGTCCATGGACCAGGTGGGTCCCATCTAATCATATGAACCCTTAACAATAGAGATGCTTCCCTGAATGAAGCCAGAGAAAAAAAAAGGTAGAAGCATCAGTGGACAAGATTTGAAGGAAAATTGGGACTCAGCCTACTGTTGCTGGCTTTGAGGATGGAGGTGGCCACAAGCCAGGGAATGCAGGGAGCCTTCAGAAGTTAAAAACAACCCTGGCCAGCAAACAACAAGTAAAAGGGAACCCAGTCCTACAAACACAGGAAACAGGAAACAGATTCTACCAATAACCTGAATGAGCCTGGAAGCAGATTCTTTCCCAGGGCCTCCAGACAGGAACACTGTCCCGTTAGTAACGTTGATTTCAGCTTGTGAGACTCAGAGCATATGGTGGGTAGAGCAGGCCAAGCATGTGCAAGGCCCTGGGTAAAATCCTCAGAAACACACACACACACACACACACACACACATCAGAGAAACCAGCTGAACTTGCTGGATTTTTGACACTCAGAACTGTGAGATAAATTTGCAACATTATGTCAACTTTTTATGGCAGCAACAGAAAAATAACACCTATATGATCTCTTCCCTCCTGTAGCTTTATATTTTAGTGAGCCATATAAAAATAAAGCAAGACGATAAATGAGGAAAAGAATTGCCAAGTGTAGAATAATTGCTGGGTGAAAAGTAGGGAGGCAGATGGCATAGGAGACCTAGGCTGAAGAGCTCTTGGTGACAGCGATATTTCAGCCGACCAAAAAAGGAAAGAAGGAGCTGGCTGTTCAAAGACACAAAACAAGAGACTCCATGCAGAGGGAATAGACACACAGAGGTCTTGAGCTGAGAAAGAACCAGTGGTGTTCAAGAAACTGAAAGATGACCAGTAGTGTTAAGTATAGCAAAGGGCAGAATTCAGAAGAATGGGGTTGCAAAGATAGACTGAGTGGGGAGCGTGCGGTGTTTTATAGAACATGATTAGAAATCGTGGTTTTTATTCTAAGAGCAGTGGGAAATCTTTGTAAGCTTTTAAGCAGCAAAAAAAAAAAAACTGCTATCAAGGTGGAATTCTGAAACGGAAAAATGACATTAGTCGAAAAACCTAGAGAAATTCAAAAAATGTCCTTAGTTCAGTCAATAGTACTGCACCGGTGTTAATTTCTTAGTGTTGTTAATTGTGCCACAGTTATGTAAGATGCTAACCTTAGACGAAACCCAGGGAAGGGTTTATGGGAGCCCTCTGTACTATCTTTGCACTCTTCTGTAAATCTAATGTTATTTCAAAATAAGAAGTCCAAATGGGGGGAAAAAAATGTCATGACCTACTTTTTCATTTAAGAAGCTTATTCTTCTCAGTTGGAGTGTGAGTTGTAGAGGGATAAGAATGAGAACGTGAATAGCAGTTAAGAGATGAATTCAGAAATCCATTCGAAAGAGAGCGAAGCGGAGAACCTGCTAAGAGGCAAGTTCACAATCAGCTTCTGAAACCGACTCCCCAGGACTTGGCAGAGAGCATGCAAATGTGAGCTGGCTTCCATTCCTTGCTGGGGGGGGGGTGAGGGGTGGGAGGTAAGCAGTGAAGAAATGGGAGAAATTCAGCCTGCATTTCTGTCCTAAAACATTGCCTTAGTGGTCTAATACTGATGGGAAGATTGCAGTGTGGGAAGAAAGAAATGAATTTTTAAGACCAACAGGCCTCCTAATGAAGATATGAAGTCTACTGGAATTTAGGGGCCAGGTCTGAGCTGAAGATGTTTGTTAGGTGGCTGCAAGCAGAAACAAAACACTAAATTGCTGCTCCCTTGTGGTAGCAGTTAAGAGACAACTATTTATAAACAACCAGGAGAGGCAATGTCCAGAAAAGAACCTCACAAGGAAAGAACCAGCAGATTGGAGCACCAAGGGATAGAAAGAGTGCCCAGTGGAAAGAGATGCTTTTGAATTTTTCACTGGGCTTATTTCTTGATAGTTATTATCATAAGTCCCATGAAACCACAGCTCTGCTTGACAGACCAAGGAAAGAATTTCTGTCTATGCTTGAACCAGAGTAGGAAGAGGAAGAGAAATGGCAGGTAAAACAAAATTACAGACCATCTATGGGAGGGAAGAACTCTGGGAACAGAAATTTTGTCAGTATTTTGAACCAAGGGCTTCTCTTTTCAGTGATCACTTCTAAAATATATTTACAGATAGAGACTTTATATCCAAATCTATTTTATATATGTTGTAGAAACACACACAATACACACACTTTTATACACACACATACACATTCATATCTTTATCTGTCTATGTAAAACAAGCTAATCATTTCTTCATATAAGACACTCTAGCATGGAAGTTGTAATAACTGAAAATCATTGCTGAATTTCTTACTACAAAATTCATAATGGACTTTCTGGTTAGGATATTTGAATTTAGAATGCAAGAAATATTATTTAATTTTCCCCAAATTGAGGTGCTAAGATTGGATGCTTCTTAATGAAGCACCGAAGAGATATCAAGTAGGATGTCAGTCACTTAAGAAAGCAGATAAAGTTCCACACTTAACATATTTGTGATATATCTAAGCCAAGAGTGACAGAGAATCGCCTTCATTAACTCTGTTCTTAAAATTCTTACAACAAACTTCATTGGTCCCTTCTCCAGACTTATGGAGTTCAGTTTCTTTCTCTCTCTCTCTCTCTCTCTCTCTCTCTCTCTCTCTCTCTCTCTCTCTCTCTCTCTCTCCCCCCCCTACCCATATATACATTATGAGAACTGAGGTTTTAATTAGAACCTAATCTAGAGTTTGAGACAAAACTTGGACCACAATCTCAGTGTCACTTGTATATACTGAAAAACTGAATTTTTTCAGGGTCATCTGAACTTCTTGGTTAGGTTATTCAGTTGGTATAACAGGTACACAGTCCTTTCCAGTAATTAAAAAACTGCCTAGTGTTTGTGTTGCTTATGTCAGCCAGCTTTTCATCACTGACATAAACAACCTAAAGGGGGACAGATTTATTTTGGCTCATGGTTTCAAAGATCGGCACACATGGTTGGCTGGCTCCAGTACTCTGGACCTGAGGCGAGGCAGAACATCTAGTGGAGGGAAGCTGCTCAGCTCCTGGCAGTTGAGAAGCAGATGGGGCAGGGGAGAGGAAGGGACCAGGGATAAGGTAGACCCTTCCAGATCATGTCTCACGGACCTAATCTTTCCAACTAGGCCCACCACCTAGATTTTTCCCCACCTCCCAATAACAACATCAGGTTATGAGTCCATCAATGGATTAATCCACTGTGGATGTCAGAGTCCTCCTGAGCCAATCATTTCCACCCATAAACAGAGCTGCACTGGGAACCAAGTCTCTAACACATGAGCCTTTGGGAAACGTGCCAGATCTAAACCGTAATTGTTGCATGATATAAAATGCAACCAATAATATCTATTTAGGAATAATAAATAAATATATTTTTATTAGAAGAATGATTGGATTGGATTGGAATAAATTCAAATCTGTTTTCCAAATGGAACATTTTTTTCCAAGTAAATTTATGTTTATTCCATTTGATTTGGAGCTACAAGACAGGAGGCCCCTTTCCACACAAACTCCCTGGTTTTCATTTGAATCTACTGAATAAAGTAGGACCTAAAAATGTTAGAGTACAGCACGCACCCATGAGTCTATGAGTTTATACCTGACTTGGCCCTTGCTATGGGGTGCTGGGCTCTGTGTAACAGAGCTAGCCATGCTCACATTTCCCAGTCCTCTCTGGTGGTGGTTGCTGTCCCCTGTAGTCCACTTCCCTTTTCCCCTGAGCATGGTCAAGCTTTCCATTGCCAGGCATGTGCCCAACCCCAACCATCTGCTATTCCAGGCATCATGATCCTCCTTCACTGTTGACCTCAGCCCTGTGGGCAGAAACCAGTGCCCAGGCTTAGACTGCCTTTCATAAGGTAGTTACTTCACTGCTGCAGTCCAAATGGGGAGAGAGAAAAAAAAAAGAATGAAAGAAAGAGAAAAATCTCTTTATTAGCGAGGGAGTTGTTGGCGCTACATGCTGAGTCCATTGAGAAGAACTCCCAGACCAAGTTGACCCTTCAAGGAAAGAGCGAAGACATCCCATGAAGCAATTGTTCAAACCATTTAGTGGAACTCTATTTTTTAAGGGAATCACCTGGTGGTTGACATCACTTCCTTGCTTAAAAGCACTACCGTTTTCTGTTTTAACTTGGTGATCTTTTTGTAGGCTGAACCCCTGCTGAATTCTTCAGACGTACACCACTCACCCCAGCACAGCCTCCCTGGCAGTGGGTAAATGGCAAATAAAAAGGTTCTCTCCACCAAGTCAATTGACGAGGGCAGGTGGCAGGGTACCCAAGGATGCTTTTGCTCTCCATGCTGCTTAATGTCTCCAAGATCAAACACAAAGATCATGGGAGGAACAGGTGATCAGCGGGCAACAATAGATGACTGTAGTAGGTTCTGGATGAGTTGTGCAACTCAGACAAAATGGATGGCCCCATTTAAAATGACTTCAGAAGTATCAAAGGAGGTCTCTGTAGTTACCGTACGTGCCTTCAGACTCGAACATTATTTTCCAACCCTGCTGGTGCTACTATTGAGAGTGAGAAGGAAATATGAAAACGGCTTTCTCATCACTCAGATTTCTTACCCATATGCTTTTTCCATAGAGAAACATAAGCTTTGTATGTAGGATTTGGAATGAGGCTGAGACAGTATATCCTCATTCATATAAATGTTGGGGGGCGGGCACAAGAAAGTAGGAGTGTTGTGTCCATCAGGTTTTCATCAAGAAAAAAAAATCACATCTTTTTTCCATTACTCACCAGGGATGTTGTGACCCCACTACCCCACAGTTATCCCTAGAGAAGTAGTAATTAACATTTTGGAATTATTTGCCAATTCATTTTATTCTGCAGTGGGAATACAAACAGATCTCTATACAAAATATTTGACTTTTATAATAGCCAAAATAAAACAAAAATTCCCTCCAAAATATCCCATGCAAATATTTCTTTATTTTTACTCATCTTTGAAGTACTGGTATTATTAAATAATATCATAAAAACAATCAGAAAGCACAGGGGCATCAAGGGAGGAGTCTGTCTCTTTCCCACCCTAAATCCTCAATTTCCTCATCTTCTCTCCCAGGAAGTACCATGTGCCTTGTTTTCAATGCAGCCTTCCAGAGACAGACTGATTTTTATATATCTACATGTTTTCACATATTTATCATTTTTTCATTTTTAGCACAAATGAGGACCTACTAATCATGCTGTTTTGTTTCTTTCTCTTTCCTTTTACCTTTTTCTCAGGAATATTTATGTAAAGGCAGATATATATGTATATATTTATGTATTATATAGAATAAACATTTATGTAAAGATGTGTATATGTATATATTTTATGTGTTATATGTATATAAATGTTTATGTGAAGGTATATATATATATATATATATATATATATATATATATGTGTGTGTGTGTGTATATATCTATTCCATTCTTCTTAATGATCATGTCTCATTCCATAATATGTACATTTCAAAATTTACTTATCCTATCTCCTATTCATTAATATGTACATAGTTTTCTACCTTTTTGTTATTATAAACAATGCAACAGTTAATGTTCTTATATAGACTTTTTCTTACATGTTCAAATGTATCTGTAAAATACATTTTACAAATGAAAAATGTTAGAAATTTGTGTATGTTTTGACATATATTAGTGAATTACTTTCTCAACTCTTGATACCAGTGTAAACTATCACAAATAATGTATGTTATTACCCCCTACAGTTGTCAAAACATGTATGTTATGGTTTAGATATGAGGTGTCCCCTGAAACTTCACATGTGAGACAATGCAAGAAAGCTTAGAAGTGAAATGATTGGGTTATGAGAGTTTTAATCTAATCAGTGTATTAATCCCCTGATAGGGATTAGCTGTATGATAACTGTAGGCAGGTGGGGTATGGATGGAGGAGCTGGGTTATTGGGGCAAGTCTTTGGGGTATATAATATTTTGTCCTTGTTGAGTGGAGCACACATGTGCATGCGCACGCATTCCTCTCTCTCTCTCTCTCTCTCTCTCTCTCTCTCTCTCTTTTCTGATTTCATATCCTGAGCTATTTTCCTCCATCACACTATTCTGCCATGATGTTCTATCACACCTCAGGCCCAGAGCAACAGAGTAGACCATCTATGGACTGATACCTCTGAAACTGTGAGCCTCAAAATGAACATTTTTCTCCTTAAAATTGTTCTTGTCAGATCTTTCAATCACAGCAGTGATAAAGCTCTCTGAAATGATATGCATCTAAGATTAGCTTCCTTTATCCATATAAGACCTGTAAAAAATGCTATTTATATTTACATATGCCTTACATTAATTATAAATGAGGTTATGTTGGTTTCCATGCATGTCTCTTTGTGTGTGTGTATGTGAATTAACATGTTTTTTTTTTCATTTATTTGAAATAGTGCCTGCATATTATATTGAATTATATGCAATTACCACTTTCATTGGTCAGGAAGAATTAAAAATCAGTTATTTTATATGGTATAACTGAGGATATAGATGGATAGATAGCTGTATCCAAAATATGATTGATATAGCTTAAAATGCATAATGAGATGACTTCTTGCTCTTTTTCAGGAATATCTTGGCTGCTCTTCCATCTAATTTTTACATATGAACATATACTAATATCATTTTTTTCTAAGCAAATTAATATTGGCATTTAAAAATGTCTATTAAGTTACATTTATACTTTAATTTAGAGACAATTTTCTAATAGGACTAAATTTTCCTAACCTTTTCTTCTGGGATACAAAAATTTAATCTTATAAAACTAACAGATCAATGGTATCTCTCAGTAGACAATTTTTCTTTCATATAGGACTTGTGCATTTTGTCAATTTTATTCCCAGATATTTTATAAACATTAAGACCATTGTAATAAGATATTTTTCTTCTATTTTCTAATTTTAGGTCTCAGAGAAAATATACATTTTTACTATTGATTTTATAATCTAATATGTAATTAAATTTTTCCCTTAATAATTGTTATTTAATTTAATAGATCTTCCAAATATATAATCATTCCATCTGCATATTACGATATTTTTATAATTTTCTTTCTTATATCTAAATACATCAATTTGTATTTCCAAACCTAATAGTCTATCATTAGGCAAGACTCTACTTTTTGCTTAGAAAGAGAAAGAACTATTTTTCAATTTCTACTAAATTTGATTAAGATTTTTTATGCAATAGTTCTGTTAAACTTTATCAAATACCATTATAGAATATCCTTCACAATAAGTAAAAGAATTACATGACTTTTTGCTCTCTATTAATAGCTAATTTTATTAATATAATTACTAAAATCTAAGTAATTAAAATTGAACCATCCTTGAATTCCTGATATAATTGCATTTATGGTAGTACAGGCTTTTCTCATATATTGCTGAATACCAGTCCTAAAATACTTTTCTATTTCAATATTTGTAAGTAAAATTTGGTTTTATCTTAACAGTGTAATATTATTGGTGCAATTTTGATTTCAGAGAAAGAAAATTGAAAGTTCCCCATCTTTCTAAAGCACTAGAATGCTCTAGAATAATTTAGAGAACATTTGAGTAGTTCAGTCTTTAAAGATGAGCACAATTTCCCTGTAAAGTTGTCTGGGTCTAGTGTTTGGACTGGGATTAAGGGAGAAAATGTCTTTGGCAAAAATTTCTTCTTTATTCTAACCAAATATTTTATTTCTTCTTCATTATTTTATCATTTTATTATAATTTTTCTTTCTATATAAGTTTAAGTTATTTTATATTTTCCCAGATTTTCAATAAAATAGATCATTGAGAATAAAACATAATAACATTGTAAATGAATTTTGATGAACTATTTTTAAAAACATTCAAGATAATTATCACTTTTGAACAAATATATTTAGATTTATTTGTGAGACTTTTTAGTTCCTAGAAATTAGTGATGGGCAAAATCAAGAGACAGAGAAATTAGTTTTGTGAGTGTATGTTTTATATATAATATAGGTATAAGAGAGCTTCTGACATAACTAACAAATTGCAATTCATTATTATATATTTGCATGAAATTTTAAAGACTATTGTGGTTTTATTATTTACAGTCAAAGAAATTCTGAAACAAATGTAATTTGCTTAATTTTTCAAAGTTAATGGAAATTGGGATAGGACTGGAGAACATGTCTCAGAATTCTAAGATTATTTTCATTCTACTATATCCCTTTCTTTCCTCAAATAGCATAAAGTGTGTATGAATAATTTTAACTTTATAAATTATCATTTAAATATATCTGACCACTTTTTAGTAAGTATTCTTAAAATAAAATATACTATCAATAAGCCAAAGGAATTTTTAAAAATTTCTCTTCAACATATCTATTCAATATAAGTAATTACATTTAAAAACTAATTTCTATAAACTATAATTAAGATAGTATTTATGATAAGTGATCCCATTCTCTATGATATATAAAAGAAATGCTTATAACTTCTTTCTTAGTCTATTTAAGATGCTATTCTAAAATACCACAAACAGGAAAGCTTACAAACAACAGTGATTTGCTTCTCACAGTTCTAGAGATAGGGAATTCAAGATCAAGGCAGATTTGGTGTCTGATGAGGACCTACTTTCTGGCTTATGGACAGTGTTATTTTGCTGTGTCCTCACAGGATGGGAAGGATGGGTGGTCTCTCTTAGGCCTCTTCCATAAGGCATTAATTCCATCTGAGTGTTCCACCATCATGACTCAGTCACTCCCCAAATTTTCCATGACCTAGGGGTTAGGATCCCAACATATTAATACTGAGGGGCGAGGGATAGAAACAGTCAGACTACAGTAACTATCAAAAAAGAAATATATGAAACTACAGAAAAATGATAAAAGATAATGTCACCTTCAGTTCTGTGGTTTGTTCAAGAGAAATATTAACAATGATCAGGAGTGGTTCTGATACATGCAAAGAAGAGGTAAAACTTTAGTTGAGAAACTTCCTTAAATACAATAGCTTTTGATGACATTTCTGAATTTTGGAAATAATTTTTCAGTTTTCAAAGCAACTATGGACACATAGGTGTAGACATGATATTTCAATGGTATAATATGAAAAAATAATTTTCTCCTGAATTATTTGGAATTTTAAGCAAAGAAAAGTCTGTATTATGGGTGCCATTTGCATGATTATGGGCTATTAGATTCTGAATTAAATGGGCTATTAGACTCTGAACTGTGTTAGAAGCAGACACCATTATCACAGACTCCTTTTTAAAAAATATTTTATTTGTTTTAATTAGTTATACATAACAGTAGAATGTATTTATGTACTTTGATATATCATACGTAGATGGGGTATAATTTCTCATTTTTTTAAATTGTGCTGTAGAATCACATCAGGTATGAGATTTTATATATATATATATATATATATATATATATATATATATATATATATATATAATTTCTGTTTCATTCTACTGTCCTTCCTATCTCTATATCCCTTCCCTACCCTCCTTCACTCCCCTCTACCTAATCTAAGGTAACTCTATAATTGCCTTGTACCCCCTCATTATTGTGAATTAGCATCTACATATTAGAGAAAACATTCAGTCTTTGGTTTTGGGGGTTTGACTTATTTCACTTAGCATGATATTCTCCAACTCCACCCATTTATTGGCAAATTCCATAATTTCATTCTTCCTTAAAGCTGAGAAAAATTCCATTGAATATATACACCACATTTTCTTTATCCATTCATCTTTTGAAGGACACTTAGGTTGGTTCCATAGTTTAGACATTGTGAATTGAGCTGTTATAAACATTGACATGGCTGCATGACTATAGTATGCTGATTTTAAGTCCTTTGGGTATAAACTGAAGAGTGGGATATCTATGTCAAATGGAGATTCCATACCAAGTTTTCTGAGTAATCTCCATACTACTTCCTTTAGTGCTTGCACCAATTTGCAGTCCCAATTCTTTTGGTAAGTAGATCCAGTCCCTTTTGTAGCCATTATAGGCAATATGACTGGCTGATGTTGGATTAGGTAAAATAAGACAAATGTTCTAGATTTGGAGATATAGGGATCCCATAATTCCATGAGAACTGAGCAAAGAGCCATTCAAGCCTGAAGTAGTTTAAATGTTCATAAAAATTTTGTACATGTCAGCTTGCACCACCATCCTCTTAAGTACCCACATTTTATGAAGGATGGGAAGTGTGGGTTGGTGAAAGAAAATTAACTCAAAAAGATTCTGATCCTGTGTTTCTAGGTCTTGGATCCTTTAATAGCCTTTAATATGCCACAGCTAGAAGTCTCTATAACCCATATCAAACATCAAAAACCAGAATAATCAAAATGAGCCACAGATGAAGAATAAGCTGTTTCCATCATCATCTTCTCACCTGTATTTATCTATGGCAATAAATTATATGGAAGCAGGTGTACGTTACCCAAGACATTCTCTATATACTCCTATACATTTCTCCGTATACTTTCACTTTTCTATATTTTATCTATGGATAATTGAGGCAATTACAAATATTTTGTTTTAAGCCACTTCAGTCAGTGGAAGAAGATATAAATTATTTCTGCCTGCCTGTGTTTTTTACCACTTTTTTATTGTTTTTTACCAATAAAATAAATTTCTGCCTGAATAATGTTGTTCCTCAGGAGTGTGAACTTACCTACTATGTCAGTCTTGGTTACTGAATGGTAAACAGGGCAATAAATATTACCATGATTTTGCACTGAAGCCTGGTAGAGAAGGGGGGTCATACACCATCAATGACAGAAGAAGCCATTACATCCTTCCAGACTTTGGTCTCCTTGCCTGTGAAAAGAAAGAGGTGACCAAATTAACTTGGAGATCCGTGACTGCATGTTGCTCAGCTGCTCCTGAAATGCAATAGTTGATTTCTGACTTATATCTCTTCTAGAATTGCAATCTTCTTGTGTAATGTAAATTTCAGGTCTGAAGAAGCTAAGAAAGAAGACTCTTTCCAAAGAATAACCAGGCTCAAGGAATCAGTTGATCTAGAAGAGGAAACAAAAATACCCACATGGGATAGAGGCAGAGACTAGATTTCATTCAGACTAGTATGAGTCTAGAGATTGCTTTTTACTTCCTGTCTAGACATCACACACACACACACACACACACAACAACAACAACAACAACAACAACAACCTTATCTTTACCTCTATAGTTTGCATATCTTAAGTATTAAATGCCCCCCCCCCCTTTGCAATAAAATATAAAATACAATATTGAAAGAAAAGTGGCACAGGACTAATCACACACATTCCTGGGATAAGAAGTGGGTTTATTGTCAGAAGCCTGAGGGACTGCTCTGCTCAGAGAAAGAGAGCAGCAGCAGCTCTCCCTTGAATATTATATTTTATAGGCTAGAATCACGGCCACCAGTTAGAAGTGGCTTTAGTTTTGCTGACATAGCAAGCATCCCCTGATTTTGCGAAAGGCAAGTTTATTTCTTGGGAACAGAGACAGGCAGTTTTCCTATCTCTCAGAAGGGAGAACAGGGAAAACAGCAGATCCCTTTATCTTCTCAAGGAGAGAACAGGGAACCAACAGTCCTGAGAGTGGTAAGTTGTCTCCTATCTCTCAGTGAGAGAACAGGGAGAGACTGGCACGTCTCCAGACCAGCAGGTTTTATCTTGGGCTAGTTTCTATTTCTTGAGAATAAGAACAGTATTCATTAAGTGGGGGTGGGGGAAAGGAAGGTTTCTGTAAGTAAGACAACAAATATTAATTCAGTTTCACTCTCATAATAGATCAACTGGAAAAATCCACCTTCATGACCAGGAATATTCTGTACTGCAATATGCAGAATTGTGAATGTACTCAGTATTTATTCTTGGTATCAACTGTGACCCATCAACTAGTTAGATAATGAATGTTAATGATAGGGAAAAAAAGGATTTCAATGTTCATGATGCCACAGGAACTATATAGATATGTGTAAAATGTGGTTTCTGTTACTTCCCATGGGGAACTGTAAGTAAAGTTGTGTCCAAGAGAAGGACAGTTTATTCATGAATAAGCTCCCAGAATTGTATGGTTCTTAACTATTTCAGTGCTCAGATGTCACCACCTGTGACATGGCCATGAGTGATGAGATCCTGGCTTTTCTGTTTCTGAATTTTATTGGAAGCAATGAAAGACCCATTGCCTACCACCTACTGCCATGGTGCAGTGAAAATCTTCAGGACACCATGTCAGGCAGACAAATGTGGCTGGTATCTCCGTATTATTGTCAATTGCTAGGATAACATTGTGTGAATTATATTTCCATTTCTTTATTCAGCAAGGTGGAAAATAGCTCTTTGTTGTCACATCCTACAGTTATAAAGACAACACTGATAGAAAATTGGCTGTGGGAACTGCCAGTAAAATGGGACTAAGAGGCATCAAATTGCCGAAGGCACTTTGCAATAATTAGAAATGCTTATGAACCAGGTACATGGCAAAAGACAGTACAAATAAAACAAGGGATAAAGACATTTATAAATTTAATCTCCAAGGTAGAAGGGAGAGGGGGTCAAGGCAGAGCCCGTGTTTTAGATGAAGGAGTACCCTATTATGCTAAGAATGCTCTTTGAAACCCTCACATTTGTATAATGGTTAAAAAAGGATAACAGTACTTTCACTTTTTTTCTAATGGACATTGAAATTATACATTTTATTTAGAAAACCTTAAATATTGAAAGCAATTTTTAAAAGTGGGAAGAAATAGTGTTTTTCTTGCAAAGCAGCACTCTAGAACACTTTGCCCAAAACTGACCTGGAGCTGCTAAAATGAAGTCTGTGTTTATTCCTGGCTCCTGGCAGTACCGAGTGGCAAAAGTGGGAGCCTAACTAGGAATGAGAAAACAGACATCCAGACTGGCCACTTTGAGCTGTGTGATCCCAGACAGTTGATTATACCTTGAGACATGTTTCCCATTACCTAAAGAATGGGCACAATCATCTCTGCACCACTAACCTATAAATGGGTGGGAAGAATGATGGGAGGTAATTACTACCGATACATTTTGATTAGAGTAAGCCAGAATAAGCAGAATATCAATCATTGGTTCATTTTTTCACAAACATTTCACTGAGTGCATAAGGTATGATGGGCTCTGTTTTCAGTGCAGAGAATTTCAGTGGTTAATCAAATGCTTCTTTTCTACGATGCTACATTTTTTATGGAAGAGGAAAACATAAATAAATTATTAAATATAGAATATCGGGGAGTGATAAATGATAAGAAAAGTAGTAAGGCAGAAAAAGGAAATAGAGTTCCCATTTCTGTGCAGAAACTCTTCTGGATGAATTTTTAGTAAGACTTTTCTGTGGTGAGCTGCTCTTTGAATAGAGATTTCTTCTTTTTAAATGATAGATGAGAATTTTTCACACTTATGGGATACCATGTGATATTTCACAACACGTATTCCCTGCATAATGTTCCAACCAAGGTAAATACATTATCTCCTCAAAGATCTATCATTTCCTTATAGTAAAAACATCCAAAATCTTTTCTTCTAGCTTTTGTAAAATATACAGTACGTTATCTTTTTCTATAGTCACCCTCCTGTGCAATCGCACCCAGAATTTCTGGCTTCTGTCTACCTATGACTTAGTCCCCATTAATCAATATGATTCCATTCCCTCCCACTCTCAGGCTCTGGTACCTACAATTCTACTGAGTAGTGGACTTATTTCTTGAGAAATGAAATGTGAGGATCCAAGGCATGAGAATTAACAGTTAAAGGATCAGCAAGCACAAAGAACTGAGGCATGAAAATTCTTGGTGTGTTTGAGCTGCATCAAGATGGCCAATAAGGCTGAAGCAGAATGAAAATGGTAGTGGAGAGGGAAGAATTGTGATAAATGAAGTTGGAGATGCGGGGGCAGGGCACGGGTAGGGCCTTAGTTCGCTATTGCAACTGCAATGGGAAGTCACTGGAAGGTTGTGAGCAGTGGTGGCCTAACTTCCTTATTTCTGCTTTAAATGGATCCTTTTGGCTGCCATGTCATGGAGTAATGGTGGACATGGAGATGTCTTCAATAGTCCAGTTCACAGGTGATGGTGACTGGGACTAAGGTCGGTGCAGTGGAGGTGATAGATTTGGGACATGATCTGAAGGTAGAACCTAAGAAAGAGGTTATTAAATAATTCCTTGTATGTTAGTAAGTAGATTTTTGAGTGTGGAAGTGGCTGTTCTCCCTAGTAAAAGTATGAAGGACAATAAACCTTTCTATCACTGGGCTCTTCTGACCTTTTAGATGCCTCCCTCAGTCCATGCAGGTTGTTTTGATCTAAACTTCAAGTACCACTGGAAAGAACTAGGGGAAAAAAATCGATAGCTGTATCTACTGATCTGCAATCTTGACCTTGACCACTCTTTGCCTGCCGATTGGTAATAAATCAGAGGGAAAGCAGCCAACCTCTACTTCAAATGAAAAAAAAAGATGAAAAAATTAAAATGAGCAAGGAAATTATCTGAGAGCAAAGTGCCAGAGAGCCTGTTTTGAACATTAGAGTGTGGAGAGATATAAAATAGTTATATTGGAGAGTAGGAATGTAAATTGACTAAGGAAATGTAGTGAGACAAATGAGCATGATAATGACCAACTTGACATTAGTGGCGATTAGTTAACATGAGATCAATTCTCCTAGTTTTGTATTCTTCTCATCCACATACAGGTGCTTGCACATAGGAACATAGGGGTTAAAGAGTTGCATGCATACAGCCATCTTGGGGTTTTTCCTGGAACTATGTTGAAATAAAAAAGGAAGTTGAAGAACCATTGAATATAAATTGAATAAGGAGGCATTAGTAGTACCAGAGTGGTTAAGGTGGTTAGGTCAATAGACAGAAGCACTGTTGGCCTGTACAGACCAGAGGTAGAGTTATGGAAAGATGGAAAGATTGAAAGTATTCAAAGACAAAATTCTTGACATTGGTGGCACCATTGTTGGTAATTGAGCAGGTTTTGTATATGGCCTGGACCTGATGTCCACATACACACTCTACAGCTAGAAAAGGGAATACACTCAGCATGTTTTTTTTTTTTTGCCCGATAATTGATTCCAGTAGAGAACGCCATATAAATTTTAAGACTCAAATCCTTTGTGATACATTTTTATTTATAATTTTGGTTCCTCTATTAAGTATGTGTTAAATCTGAAGTGTCTAGGATATTTTCTCTGAGAAGAATGGAGAAGGGGGTGAATTATATTCCTGTAAAGATTGTTTGGGGTATTTCTGGGGCTTCAACCTGTAAGTCTGACAGCATTATTTCTTAGAGCTCAAATTTTTGTTCTAAGATGAAATGTTCTTTACAGACCTTAAATTAATTCATCTGTTTCCTCTCCCTCCTCCTCCTCCTCTTTCCTCTTCCTTCCCTTCCTTTACCCTCTCTCCTTCTTTGTTTTCAGATAGAGAGATATACTGAGACAAGTGTAAATAAATAAATTGAGAGGTAGATAAAAACAATAAAATGTTTATAGTAGACTAATTTATCCTGTGCAGTAAAATTTACCTAAAGTCCATTATAAATCAAACTGATGGACGGAAGCTGTTTTTTTAGCATCAAAAGGAATAGTATACCCACGAAGCAAATACATTCCTAAGGCTTATGAGATGTTAGACTGTAGGACTGTAACTTCCAGAAGTTGAAGAAATACACACAAAATACAGAGTAGAAAACAGTAAGTGGCCTTGTGTTGTAGACAAAGACAAATCACCATGAAAGATATGACTGTATGGTAATATGAAATAATACTTTTAACCGAGCACAACATAACTTACAGATCCACAATGAGAGTTTCTCCCCTTCAAAACAGCCACCTTGGCAGGTAATGTTGAGGCCAGACCATCGGAGGGGAGGGGGACATCATGCCAACCTGAAAGGAGACATCAGTCTGGAGAACATCCTCTGACTGGCTACTCCCTTACAGTTTCAACTCCATCCTCGTTAGAACTCCCGCTTCTGTTTCTCACAGCTTCAATAGAGCAGCCCTTCCTTAGTTACCCTTGCCCTTGTCCCTAGCAGCAGCAAACCACAAGCAAACCCCTACCTGAAATGCTTCCTCTTTCTAATAGACATGTAAAAACCCACCAGGTGAGATCAATCCTCTTTATATATAAATAGGGGTTCAAAAGTACGCACCGAGCCTTCAGATATGCCTTTAAAAACCCCTGACAACAGGCACCTGTTGGCATCCCTCTCTTGGGGCCCCACCCCTGTAGGAGCTCTGCTTTCTTTTGAAAAAGAAATAAATAAATCCTGTTACTTTGCTCTCGTCCTTGTGTCCATGAATTTCATTCCTCAAATTTAGATAAATTTGAGATAAAGAATCCTGCAGTGTAACTCCATGTTACAGTATATTATATGTTTATGCCAGTGATGTTGACATTGCCTTAGACATTTCAAGAGATATTCTTCACGGATTACCTTTATAGAACTTTCTTTTGACTATCTTTACTTGGCGTTGAATCATAATTTAGAAGGGAGATTTAACCGCAGGAGCCAACTTCAAGTAATTTGGAGGTGAGGTCAGTAGCTGATAGTTTTAAGAGATGTGAACTATACACAAGGAATGACTTCTTTAAAAGACCTTAGATTGGTATCTTACTTGTGCATGTTGTAAACTGACTCTGAAGGAAGTTTGCAAAACAGAAAGTCTTATGCTTTGAACGATGGCCCTGCAGTTGGATAAAATACTGACCTAGGGAAGGGACCATTTTGCAGTGGAAGTCTTTCCTTTTGGATCCTTACCCCCTAATGCAAAGAGTAGTACTGCCTGATGTTAAACATTCAGTTTCCTATTTCACTGTCCCCGAGTCCACAGGGATACGTTTTTCAATCATATTATCCTTAGATCAAGGTCAAATCATTGCTACCAGATTGAAGCTATGGTAGAATTCCTGGAGAATTCCCTGCAGCCTGACCGTGACATGCCAAAAGCAGTCGAGAAAGGTCTAAGCCTTCGCAGCACTGACCCAGGTCCTTTCTCCCACTGAATGAATGCATTTCAAGGATGGATGACTCCCACCGACCATGGCTGGTTCATCAATGTCTGTTCTGGAAAACACAGAAATTCAAAGGACGGCCACCATCGTCCTCGCTTGGATAGCAGGAACACTGGATTCGTCACTGATCAAAACTTGCACTGTGAGAGTCTTGATGTTATTTTTAAAGTCCTAAGCTCCTTTCGTTGTGATTCTCAGTAAAGCCATTATCCAAAATGTTGTCAGAAGTTGATTTGCTAGAAGTTTGGCCTCCAGAACGTCAGGTGTTCTTGCTCTTTGCCCTCCTGTGGGTCAGGAAGCGAATCCCCCTCACAGTTCCTCTTATGTTCGATTTCTGTCAGGTGGGCAAGGCTGTTTTCCTTCTCAGTGTCCCTGTTCCTGTCATGCTGCTCTTTGAAAGAAATAAAAGCTTTTCAAATACATTATGCCTACCTCAGGTGCAACAATTCTGCCGTTAATACAAAAACCATATAGACTCTTTTCTGAAGAGATTTTTCCCCCTAAAGTTCTATTATATTATTTCATATCCACGTCTATGAAATTAAAAGCATCCAATTATAAATTGGGAGTAATTAGACATTCTTGGGGCCGTTTCATTTTCTGAAAATTATGGCATCAATTTATTTTTATCTGGGACACTGGGGGCTTCATTACTGGACCTGTGGTGATGGCAGCATTGGTGACAACCGTTTTAGATCAAGACAGAAGACATTGGAGAGGGAGGAACTGAATTCAGTGACCAGGGATTTATTGTGGCCTTGGATATAATAGCCACAGTAATGGTAGCAACAATGACAACAATGAGTATTGACACCTAGTGAGAATTTACTCTCCGCACGTTTGTATTTCTTCCATTTTCTCACTTTCCTCACTCTGTGGTATGACCAGCAATGATTCCCAGACAAGGAACGCGGAACACAAGGAGGGGAAGTGAGTGCCCAGTGTAACGCTCAGAACATGGCAGAGTTGGGATTTGAAACTGGACCCTTCCACTCCCCACCCCCATGTTTTCCTGTCGCACTGCTCTGTCTCTAATTTGCCTAATTAACAAATATAATCTCTGTGCAGAACCATCCTCCTGAAATCAATGATGAAGATGGAGACAGGCAGAAACAGAGTGCAATAGACAAAGTGTGTTCAAAATCCCACACCAGACAGACTCCCCAGCCCTACAAAGGCTAGATACAGGATTCATTGTTCCCATAGCACTTTCTACTCACCCCATAAAATCTTTACTCTACATTTTAATTTCCTGTGTGCCTGAGTTTCCTCCAGCTGACTCTAGGTTTTTAGAAAGTGAGAACAATGTTTTATTCAAAATTGAATTATAGTATGCAGCAAAATAATCAGAATATAATTGATATATGGTAAATATTTGTTAACTGAATAAATGGTCAAAATGGGATGGATGCATATAATAGTTAGATGCTAGATAAATAGAAAGATAGGCATATATGTATAGTTACGTATGCATATGTGTATATATTTATGTATGTATATATGTACAAATATGTGGGTATGTACATGTAGATAGATAGATTTTTGTATACAGAGGCCTGTGACCTTAATATGTTAAAAATTGATATGTTTTGTCCCTGCAAATATCCATGCTACACAAATTAGAATTGGTGTAGAAAAGAATGCAATTTAGGACTCTTGATCATTGGCTAAAAGAACTGGCTCTGAGTTAAAATAATCTAGACACAAGGATTTACCTTTTCTCACTTCTCTCACAAACGTGCTAAGTGACTATGAAGAGGCTCTGGGTCAGCAGATGTAGGGCCACACACCTGAAGAACCCAGAACAGCCAAGCTTGATGTCAGTTTCTACTACTTTGGAAGGCAACGCAATGTTCCTGAGATCCAGCAGGCAAATTACTTTTTTTCTTTTCTCTGGTTCCTAAACCTACTGCTTGGTGTTCTGACAGAATCCCCTTTCCTCTTCCTTCAACTGATTTCTAAACGCTGTTGCTGAGCTTGAATCATGGTTCTATGACTGCTTCTCTTGCCCCATGCTGTGATTCTTCAGCTCCTAGGAACCTTCTGATTGGCGGCCACCTGCTAATCCCTTTGTATAATCCCTTTGCCTTGACCTCAAAATTCTGGATTTATCTGCCTATCTTATTCCTGGTTCAATTCTTACCCTATCTCCCAGCTATATATTAGTGGGCCTAAATCTTCTGACACAGTAGATACCGCTACACACCTTGGTTACATCCAGCCAAGTCGATCTCCCCAGTCCACCATTCTGGGCTGAGGGTGGTGGCTCACTGCCTCTGTCCTCACCTCAGTGGTGATGCTGTTGTGCTCTGGCATATACCTGCTCCTCTGTGCTAAAGCTTTGTTCACCAACTCCACACCCTCTAGTGGAACCATCTTCCTTTTTTGCCTTTTTAACCTCCTATTCCATTCTAGAAACCAGCATTTTTGCATTTGGTATTTCCCTCTCTTTATTCCTACCCTTTTGTATAGGCAAGATCAGCCTCAAGTCAGACTTGTGGTCTCCGAAGTTAGGAACACACTGATTTCCAAAAGAATCACCTTTTCATCTGTGCCCTTTCTCCAACTGACAAAGTCTAGAGCAGTGATTCTTGACGTATGGTCCTGGGGCAGTGGCAGATGCATTGCCTGGAAACTTGTTAGAAATGTAATTCCTCATGCCCTACCTCAGATGTATTGAACCAGAAACCCTGAAGGTGAGGCTTTAAAAGTAAGTGTTATCAAGCCTGCTGGTGCAGAAGACACTCAACTCCAAGGACTTGAGAAAGGTTTCCTATGTTTTGGTCAGATCTGCCTACTCCTCCTGATGCCTCAGAAGTTTAGGATAGACAGACATAACTTCCACTTACTTTCCTTTTCTGAATCCCTTTATTATTCTTATGTGATTACCTATATTCCCAGTTGTTAGTCCACACATTAATAAAATATTTCTGCTTGGTCAGTCGCAGCTTGCCTACTGCTGTAGGTCAAAGTCCCATTGAAATTGAACCAATGCCAGCATTAATGCTATATGGAACACATCTGGCCAGGTGTCAACACAGCTGCATGCCTCCTGCTATTCTGTGAGTAATATCTGAGCAGAGTCAGTCTGTAATGCAGAAAAATCTGACCTCCTGTTATGTCATGCCTCTGAACAATGGCATCCAGGGGAATGGATATTTAAGAAGTACAGGAGTAGGTGAAAGCTTTGATTATTAAAGCTTTAATCATCCTATTCCACCCTCCCCCAAAGGATCCTAAGCAATTGAGAATCAACTTCAGAAATAAATCAAAATATTTTCCTGGTTAAAGTCAATATTGAGAGCGATCTGAATCCTAGTGTCCTGTTGAATATAAACTACCTCATCATACTAGTGGTAGATACTTAGTTGAAACCAGCAAGAGGTATATAAAACCTAATAGCACCCCTGATATAAACAGATAATACAACTCCAGTCATTCTACATTTATGATCCTCGATCTGCAAGGCCACCGGAAAACTGTGTTCTAGGGCCTGAAGGATGTGTTTGTAGATAATAGAGAAAATGCAAAGTACTTTGGATAATATATCAGGTTAACTGCCACACTGGGGAAATGTTTCTTTCAAAGCCAAAGTTGACAGTTAATTTTGATAGGAAAAATACATCAGAGATCAATTCATACCTTTATGTGTTTATTTTTCTCCATGTTTCTTCCAAGAGGCCTAATTTCCCTTTGGTGTATCCTATTCCCAGGCAGTCAGGCAGAATTTATTAGTCTGAAGTTTAATAAAACAGAGCTCAAGAAATGATTGAGATGATGTTGTCAGTGCACATCCTCCATGGGTGAGGCTGACGTGGAAATATGTTTTCAGGCCTCCACCTTTGGTGCAGGTAGATATGGGTTCTTTTATGGTGTTGTATAACTGAGACAAGGAAGGCCTTGCATTGGGGGGAAAACAAAACAGAAGCAGTGGCAGAGAATGAGTTTCTGTTTCCAACTCAGTAGTGCCAGGTGAGAAGCTATTGACCTCAACAGTGAATGCTGCTGCTCCAATCCTGCTCTGTCACCCACCAGGACATCCCAAATCTCTCTAGCTCATGCCCTGCAGATTCCCATATCTGAGCACATTTGATGGACTGATGAGCAGAGTTGCCAGGAGTCAACTTTTCTAGGATTTTTATGTTGGAGGATGGTTACTATTTGCCCAGAAGATTGTGGGAAATGAATTAAGAGGGCAGATGCCTAAGAAATGGGATCCAGGCTCGAATTAGATCACACATCTGAAGCCTAAGAGAAGGGGAGGAGATGAAAATCCTGTTTCACAAGACTGTCAGTAAGAAGTGGAGCCCAGGAGACAAGAAGCCATGTCCACAGTGGCTGGACAGCTCAACACAGCACTGGGAACACACCTGTGTCACAGTGTCTGTGTTGTGATAGAGACCCCGGTAGAAAAGGGAGTAGTGAGATGCTGCCCCTTCATAGCCACCAATCAAGGAGAAAAGCAGGGTAAATTACGGCAAGTCCACTCATGGAAATATTTCAGAGCAATGAGGTTTGGGGAGAGAATAATAGCAGATATGCAGTATTCATCTAAGGGAACCCCATGTTTATCCAAATGCTGGTAAAGCTTGAGTTAACAAGGAAAACTCAGGTCTATGAAATCCATTAGGAAGTCAGTCTCACTCCTCTTTTCAGTTTGTCTCTCTGCAAACTATTCCTTGGGAGTGAGTTCTCTCTGCCTCTCCGAACATTCCTGTGGTCAAGGTCAGGTCAAGCTCTGTCATTTCTTTGACATTTTCTCTGATCACCTGGTCCCACAGTAATTGTTCACATCAAAGACTTCCTTAGGCTTATATTCCCTTCGTACAATATCGATACATTTTAGCTTACATCACCTTGTTTGTTCTCCATCTTTTCATGTATGTATTGTGTTCATCTGCACAGATGTATTGCACAGTCATTTGTTTCCCCTCAGCCTCCTGCAGGGATTGGCATAGGAAATTGCTGAGGATTTCCACAGGATCAGTGTTATGGTTTAGATGTGAGGGGTCCCCCAGAAGCTCATGTGTGAGACAATGCAAGAAGGTTCAGAGGAGTCTTAACCCAATCAGTGATTTAATCCCCTGGTAGGGATTAACTAAGTGGTAACTGGAGGCTGGTAGGGTATGACTTTGGTGTATATTATCTGGAGAGTGGAGTCTCTCTTTCTGCTTCTTGATCACCATGATGTGAGCTGCTTCCCTCTGCCACCCTCTCCTACCATGATGATCAGCCTCATCTCGAGCCCCAAGAATGGAGCTAGCCTTCTATGGACTTAGACCCTGAAACCATGAGCCCTCAAATAAACTTTTTCTCCTCTATTGTTTTTCTGGTCAGATCCTTTAGTCACTGTTGCAAAAAAAAGTTTCTTTTTAATTGTTCATCCTTACTGATAGTTCAGCATTGCTCTCTTGGTGTGATTGTCTCAAGTTTCATTTTTGTTGAGATATGAGAGCAGAACAGAAGCTCCCAGTAAACAGCTTCTGCGCACATGAGCATGTCTTCAGTACCTTGCCTCTCACTCATTCCTGCCCCTCCAGTGTCCACCCTGAGGACTCAATTTGCTAGCCATTGCAGACAGTGGGTAGTGCAAACCACTTGCTAACTTTGTAAGTGAAAACATGATGTCCTGGGGCAAGAATGAAATAATCAGGCTCATTTTCATTTCTGAAAGGAAATTCCTTAAAATCTAGACTTTTAAAAAATAAAATAATTATAGTTTCAGATCAGTTATGTCACATTGTCATCATTACCATCTTTATCAATAAGCTAGGTAAATTGGGATTTAAATCTGTAGTCTTATATTTGTGAGAATTGCAACCTCTCACAATCGGTAACTCTTCTGACTTTATTTCCTCTTCTGTAATTGGTGATAATACTGCTTACTAAATGAATTAATATATATGGGGAGTATGGAGTCATGACTATCATATAGTAGGTACTTAATACATGATAACTATACTAGTAATTATTATTCTCAACCAACTAAATATATTGAGTATATTCCTTATAATAGGTACCCAAGATAGAAAAGCATTCTCTTTTTCTCAAATGCCATTGAATTCAGTCAGACAACACAAATATAAAAGGTAATTAGATTTAAATTTGACAAAAATTTGTTAAATCCCTCTTATGTGGGCTGGGGATGTGGCTCAAGAGGTAGCACGCTCATCTGGCATGAGTGCAGCCCGGCTTCGATCCTCAGCACCACATAAAAACGAAGATGTTTTGTCCACCAAGAACTAAAAAATAAAAAAACAAAAAAATCCCTCTTATGTGCCAGATACTAGGATAGACCCAAGCTACACACACATGGACCATGTGCTGCCTACTCTCAAGGGGTTGTTATTGCTATACAAAATTTACAGTGAGAATATGAGTATATATGGTTTGTGGATATCAGGGTCCTTTTGTCTACAAGTAATAACTTTGGAAGAGTTATTTTAAAAGCATTAAAGGCTATACAGAGTTTTTAATATTATAAGTTCAGACTGATTCAAGGCTACTAGTGTTCTGGTTTAGATATTAGGCGTCCCCCAAAAGCTCATGTGTGACACAATGCAAGAGCATTCAGAGGTGAAATGATTGGCTTGTGAAAGCCTTAAGGCTATCAGTGAATTAATCCCCTGATGGGATTAACTAGGTGGTAACTGAAGGCAGGTAGGGTGTGGCTGGAGCAGGTGGGCATTGGAGGGGCAAGGCTTTGGGGTATATATTTTGTATCTGAGAAGTGGAGTCTCTCTCTCAGCCATCTGATCATCATGTGAGCCAACTTCTTCCACCATACTCTTCCACCATGATGATCTGTCTTTGCTTAAGCCCCGAGGAATGGAGCTGGCTGTCTATGGATTGAGACCTCTGAAACTGTGAGCCCTATATAAACTTTTCCTCCTCTAAAATAGTTCTCGTTGGGTCCTCTGAACACAGCAGTGAAAAAGCTGACTAAAACAACCAGTAACATCTTAGTTTATGCAGAGGTGGTCGTAAATGCATAAACTTCATGGATGTACATGGTCGACTCCCACACAGGAGAATTTAGAGTTTGTAAACAACTTCAGCAAGGACCCAGAGTTTTTTCCATATTTCCTTTCTGCTGACTACAGTGTTAGCTTCAACCTTGGTGTTACAGTTTGGCTCATAATGATGAGGAATGGACATGGGTGAGGGAGAGAGACTGAATACTTCTTTACTTTACCAGACTAACATATTCACTTAGCCAAGAGTAATATCATGTGGGATTGCCTTAAGTTTGGGTTGCCAAACCGCTGATAGTCATAGCTGTCTCAAACTAATCAGGGTACACCTTTGAACCTAGTGTCAGTACCCTAAACTACATGGCTGCTGCATAAATGAGAGAGGGTGAACTATGTATTGGAAAGCCAAGCACAATGTCCAGAGCTGGGCCAATGTACTATATGAGAAAAGTCGAATATATTGTTTTATTTATATAGTTTTCCTTTTGTCGATAACATTTCTCCTGGACTATTTATGTCATAATGCTAAAAAGTACTAATATCTTCCAGTCAATTACAATGACTAAATTATATAAATCCCTCAGTAGGAAAGCAAGTAGTGTCATTTATAGAAATGATGGATAGAAGTTAGTCCTACTGACCTACTAGCCAAAGGAAGTTCATCTTATTTTTATCAGTTGTTTTCCTAAACATCTCAGTATTTCATTTCAGTATTTTTGTTCGGAATACAAATAGGCCAAACATAAGATAGCCAACCATCAATAATGAGAAATTAATTCTGGAAAGATTTAGTGTGTCTTAAAGGATAAATAGGACTTCACCCAGAAAAATAGGTGACAAGAAGAATTTCCTGGGCAGAAGGAACATTGCAAGTGTAGATAAAGAAGCCTGAAATGACGTGATGTATTTGTGAGAGAGTGAATGCTCCAGGAGTGTTAAAATATTAGGAAAGTGATGGGAGAGGAATCCAGAAATAGAATTTAAGTGCTGAATTGGTCAGTTTCTCATGGGAAATAAGAGATACTATGAATGACTGATTTTTACCAAAAAAAGAAAAAAAAAAAGGATGAAGAGGAGTAAAAAGATCTAGGAGTAAATGGTATAATTTTTTAAAAGCTTGGAAAATCAGGCAAAGAACAGGAGCACAGGAAAGGAGAACAAAGCAACCAGAGAAACAGCCAAATTCAACTCCAAAGTGATCCTGGAGATGACATTATTGTCCCCAGGGTTCACTACGGTCCTACACATACACCAGCAGATTGGACACTGATCCCAGCATGAGAAGCTCTGTCACCATTGCTCCTAAAACTCTTATCTATAAAGCATCTTACTTCATTTGGGTTCTCCAGAATTGTTCTCTGAGTCCTTGATTCTAATGAATGGAATTTATGAAGATGTGAAAAACCAACTAGAGAAATTGAGAAAGAGGACAGGCCAGGTGGAGAAGCTAAGTGAGGACACGGTACCAAGGACTGGGGCTGTCAGTGTCCCATTACTGCCCAGGCTTCTCCAGGCCATTCACTCCCAGTTCAAAGTCAGGGACAGTCAGGTGAGAGTCCTGCTAAGTTGAGAATCATCTTCTACCAAGGAGAATGATTTCACAAACTTGTAAAATATGTGTAATCAATTCTTTAGTCAACAGAGGAGGCTCCTACTGATGGTAAAAGTGAGCAAAGGGGGTGGGGTGATAACAGTAACAGTACCCATCCCCATGTAATGAGATCTTGCTGGATGGTTGGCCTCACACCTATGAAGGCCACCGTCATTCCCACTGCACAGGTCAGAAAACTGCTTGGGGAGGGGCGGGATGGATAAGCCCCAGAAAGATGCTGTTCACAGCTGCTATTCACAGGACAGTTGGGAGCGTAGACAGAGCTTCTAGGCAGAGAGACCCATCCAAAGAGGACAAAATCCTAAATGAGAAACAGAGAAAGGTTTGAGCAGTTCTCTCAAACTTTAATGTGCATTAGAACCACTTGGGACCGGGTCACTCGACTCAGACCCCAGATTGTCTGATTTAGCAGTTCTAGCTGGGACCTGAGAACTTACAACCCTAATAACTAGTTCCAAGTTGATGCTGTATTTTAAATTAAGTAGGTTAAATGAACTTGAATTAACGAAAGGACTGAATCTCAAACCTCAATAATATATGCTACTATTTTAATGAAATATTTTATTGAGATTACCAATACTCCCCCCTTTATTTTTATTATAATAGTACTTTTAAATAGGCCAATATAAAATTAGGTAGAAACTTATGCTTCTAGCTCATATACAATGAGTGAAACCTAAACCATATTTAACTTGAATATAAACAACACTATGAAATTAATAATATGCAAATTAACATTAATTTTAATGTCACAGATCATATTGTTCTGCTGAATTAAATGACTGTTGTTGCATTTAAGAGAAAAAATATATCATCTCAAAACCAATTTCATTTTTAATGGGTTTCTGTAATATTTGTATAAGGAATGACTATTTGCATAAGTATATTCTACAAAATGGTATTAAGGACTTCCAGGTTCTGTTTCCAACCTTATACTTAATCAAAACTCTGTCAGTGAGCACTTCTATAATGACAGTTTTAATAAGATGTTTTCTGTGAAGCTGGTTTCTTATGCATTCTAAGAAAATTTTGACATTGAAATCTGGATTAAATAATTACCTAACAAAGTTATTGCTAAATCTGGGAACCTAAAATTTCTATCATTACATAGATACATTGCCACAGACACAGTGTGAATGCTAATACGCATGTGCCATTAACCCTTTAGTTCAGCACTTTTTATGACCACGTGCTTGGGCTAATTTCATTCTACTTTGGCTACTCTCTTCTCCCACTACGGCAAAACTCTTATTTATAAAGCATCTTACTTCATTTGGGTTCTCCAGAATTGCTCTCTGAGGCAATGATTCTAATGAATGGAATTTATGAAGATGTGAAAAGCCAACTAGAGAAATTGAGAAATAGGACAGGCCAGGTAGAGAAGCCAAGTGAGGACGTAGTACCAAGGAAAGTCTTGCAGAGGATAACTTTGGCTTACTCCTGCAGAGATGCTCTGGAGACCAAGTAGGTAACACCCCAGGTTTCTGCCTGGGGACAAGGGAACCTAAACATTTATGCTCATACACTTATTGTACCGGTTAGTCATTTTTATCCTCATAAAGGCTGTCCTTAAAGACAAATTATAAAGCACTTCAGGAAAGCAGTCTCTGGCAGCCAAGGGCAACCTTTTGAAATAGATATACAGGTGTTGGCTGTTGGGTCTGAAAGCAGGCCATTAATCAGTGTGCATGGAGATGGTGAAGGGGATATGGGTGGAGGACGCATATTGTCAACCATGACATCCCAGGATACTATTTGGCCTTTACTTGTAGATATGATAGCTTAATGTCTTTTAGTTCTAAATTCACCTTTCTTTTTTCCTGCTCTGTGACACTGGAGCAGGACCCTGTGAGCATATCTCTATCACCAGCTGAATTCCTGTTATGTTTTGTTGATAGAAAACACTGGAGAAACGTTAAGCACAGCAAGAGGAAGAGGCTGGTAGCCCTGGTTTCAGAGTGCTGCTTTGTAGTAGATCAGGAATGAGAGGCCCAGTAGAACTAACTCATCAATGGCCCTCAGCAACAGCTGTGGCCCACATGACAGATTTCCCCAACCACCCAGGAAACTGTACCTACAGATCAGCCCAGGCCACATCCTGTCAGCAAGTTTCTCAGCCACTCAGTGGGCCATTCCTATGAACCCATTCCAGTCTACTTGTTAGGGCCAGTGAAGCCTGAAATCTCAGCCTTGGGTTAGTTCTTCTACGTACATAATTTATTTCTTATTTACTTTTCTCTCAGTTCCACAGGTCACAGCTCTTTGCATTTAGAATCCTCTTTTGTTCCTTTTGGCAGTTAACTACATATTAGCAATTAACAATTTCTTGTGTTTTTATCCTCATCAAACTGCTGTTATGATTTTATCTTCTGATTGGACCCTGACAGATGATGAGAAATGGCACTGAAAATTACATGCCGCTTATTTATAAAGTTGTATCAAGCTATACATCGTGAATCTAACAGTACAGGAATTTTTGAATCCACAAGGATATGGCAGACCACTTTGAGAATTATAGAATTAATTTGGTTATCCAGTGTTGTCAATTTTTCCTTGATTAACAATTGCAGTTTAGCATTCAAGGAAAGAACACAATGAAAGAAGACAGCATTTTGCTTTGGAACACTTGGTGGGTGGTGATTTCATCAGGTGGGTACTCCAAGCAGATGTTGAAATGGAGACACAAGTGCAAGGGATGGATGTATGGGTGAAAGGAAAGGGGGGGGGGAGACAGAGAAAGGTTTCAAATCACAATCCAGGTCCTACACCTGTGAAAGGAGTGAGGCAGGAAAAAAGAGAGACTAGAGAGTGCCTCTGTGCTTAGCACACCTCTGGTAAAGCCTTGACTTATCCAACAGGGAGCCCTTGTACAAAGATGTCTGTAGATGAGGCAATCTTTCATTTCTTTTTAAACAATGTCTTTTAATATTTTTTTATATTATAGATGGGCACAATACCTTTATTTTGCTTGTGTATTGTTTTATGTGGTGCTGAGGATTGAACCCAGTGCCTCAAGCATGCTAGGAAAGCACTCCACCACTGAGCTACAACCCCAGCCAAGATGAGGCAATCTTTCAGCATGCTTCTGCTTAAACCCCACCAATGTCGTTTTATCTGCAAAATAAAACCTCAAGTCTTCATTATGGCTTAGAAAGCCCTACACAAATGGGTCCCTATATCTTCCTCACATCATCTCCCATGGCTCTTTTTCTCATTCACCCTCTGAACCACACCAGCTTTCTCACTGAGCCTTGGGTACCTGAGCACACTCTTTCCTCAGAGGCTCTGCACTTGTTCCCAAAGTCTGAAATGCTCTTCTCTGAGATTTTGGCATAGCTTGCTCTCTCATTTTCTTTGGGGCTTGTCTCAAATAAACCTTTTCAGGAAGGCTATCCCTGGCAACCCCAATCATATAACACTTCCCCATAATGTTCTGTCCCCTTACAGTGATGCATTTTGCATATTTTTACTCCTTACCAAATGGCCAACTGTTTCTTTATGTTTCATGTCTGTATCTTCCCACTAAAACATAATCTCCGTGAAAACAAACACTTTGGTTTCCTGCTATATGCCCAGCAACTGAAATGGTTTCTGACACATAGTAGACACGTAATGAGCATTTGTCTGATACATGCATGAATAAGTTAATTGATTCAGCTGGAGAGTCAGGCAAGGACCAGATCAGATGTAGATTTGTGGTACAAGATAAGGATTATTCCCAAAGCAAATCATTTTGAAGCAGCCAGACTGACATGATCAGACTGATCTATTAATGAGCTCATCTGATTGGAGGAGAAATAATGTGGGGTTCAGCTAGATAGAAGGTGATTGTGAAAATCCTGGCGAAAGGTATGTCGGCTTGGCTGAGATTGTGACAAGGAACTACAAAAATATGAACACATTTCATAGGTATTGAAGAGTAGAAATCAATTGTGAAATATTAGCTACTGAAGGATTAAGGGAAAGAGGGTATCAGTTCTGACCACAGAGTAGAATACGTACAGAACACTGGAAATAGTGAAATTTGACATGAATGATCATGAAATCATTCCTGACCATGTACAGTTTAACATCAAGGAGGCAGATGGACATTAATGTCTGGAGCTCAGAGGAGAAATCCGAGCTGATGATATAAGTTTATAAGCCATCTGCATATAGATAGTTACTGAAGCCTTAGGCAAAAGCGAAATTGCTTAGGGAGAGAGTAGGGAATAAAAGTATAGAATCTCTACTAATGAGCCTTGAAGAATTCCAATATTTAATAGCTAAGCAAAGGATTTTGATTTTTCAAAGGAGACAGAGGAGGAATCAGTGCATAAGTAGGGGGAAAAACTAAGATTAGTGTATCATGAAAATCAAGGGAAAAGAGTGCTTTCAAGGAAGAAAATTTTAAAAGTCTACTCTTAATATTAAATAAAATCTGATTGCAGTCAGCAATATGGAAGCCACTAGAGCTTTTAGTGAGATATTGAATGGGTAGTAAGACTGAGCATGGCTTGGAGAGTAATTAGAAAGGAAATGAAATTAAGTAGAGACAAACCTTTCAACAAGTTTGAAATGTCTGATTACAGGTAAGATGTTTAAACACATTCAACCCCCTCTTTCCCACTAACTATAATTAAAAACAAGATAACCCATAAAGAAACTATTAGAAGACTGAAAGGTTTAATAAAAGCAGATAGACCAGATGAGAATTTCAATTCTTAAGTAATGACCAGGAAAAAAAAATTGAACAGATAAGCAAACATCAAATAAGGCACATTCTAAGATGCTGAATGTCATTAGTTATTAGGGAAATCCAAATCAAATCCACATGAAATATTGTTAGCATCTATTAGAAGGACAAAATTTAAAATATTGACAATACCAAGTGATGGCAAGAATACAGACTAGCAGGAACTCTCGTACGTGGCTAGTGGGAAGGTAAAACGGTCACTATAAAGGACAATCTAACAGTTTCTTATTAAGTTAAACATATACTAACCCATACAACCTAGCAATCTCCTTCTAGGTGCTTATTTTAGAAAAATGAAACATTATGCTCACTCAAAAACCTATGCATAGATGTGTACATCAGCATTTTTTAGAATTGCCACAAATAGAAACAATTCAAATATCTTTTAATTGAACAATAAACAAACCTCTGCACAACGAGGTACTATTCAGCTGCCTCCCCACAGAATAACATGGTAGCTCTGATTCATTCCTGGTGAACAGAATTCTAAGCACCTGCTAAATACAATGATTCTGATACTCTCTGATTATCCATGAAAATAACCTTGTACTATCCCTTAGGGCAGAAATTGCCATTTACATTGTTTTGGGTCTTTTGTTTTTGTTTGTTTGGTTTTCTGTTTGATTCAAGAAAATTATGTGGCTACAAATAACTATTTCAATATATTTTATTTGGAGCATTGAGTCCTTTTGATTGTTGAAATAGACCAAATCAAGTTTAATCAGGATATCACTAGGATGTGTATGACCAGTGGGACCAGTCTAATTTCTTCCTGGACCAGGCAGCCCAGTGCATGGTTATGTGGCCAACTCCCATAGCTCATATCTAGTCGCATTACTTGGTCTCATCTTACTTGTAGTTCCTCCTTGTTCTACACACCTTGTGGTCATACTCTATTATTTTTCTTTCATCTCTTGAGATTATTGCATGATCCTCCTACATACATCTTTAGTTTTCACTGGCCTCTTGGACTACACTACCTCCATAAACTATGCAATTCTCTATTTTTCTCTGCTTCAGCCTGGAATCTAGCACCAGCCCAGGACTGTATAACTTGATGAGCTGCCCATTGGTTCTGAATTCTGTAAAAAGAAATCGTACTATCCAACTGGAGAAAATGAGTTTGTCATATGATTTAACAAAAGGAAAGATCAGGCTTCCTGGACACAGGAATGAAGTCATTCTAAGAAATTAAGAGCATGTGCATAGACTCCAGGCTACAAGACAGGGGAGAGGGCAAAAAACCTAGGTGGCCTAAGTCCTAAAGCACAGCATCAATGTTTACATGTTGTACAGAAAAATTACCAAATGTTCAGATTCATGTGCTACAACCCCTGCTTTAGTCAGAATGCCTAATATTTCAAAGTTCAACCTTCCAGTGCAGAGACATCAGTTAAATAATGAACTTTCAATAACAGCACAAAATGTCATCAGGTTAACAGACAATTGTGCCATTTTCTCCTGCACGTGCTAAATAAATCCATTTGGTATTGATCTCTGCAGCAAAGTTTCAGCCCTAATGTAATTCTGGCCGCCAAAGCAGAGTAAACAGATAGTTCCTGGAAGAACCTAAACATGTTATTTTTTACTCATCAGATGAGTCCTATATGGATTACTAGGCAACCTAATCCATTGGGTGTTTCATTACAAAAAGTACCAGCTTGGAGTTGTACCATGTGCAGCTTGAGCCAAGCTACAGGGACTGAATATCAATGGCAATGTAAGAAACTCCAAAGGAAAAATGCACATAAGATACAGGTTAGGTTCTGGCAGACTGGGGATTTATGATTGCTGCTGCTATGGTAAAGATAACAAGGAAGATTTCTTATCCCCAAGACATTGGCATTTGACTCTGGCAGTCTGGGCAGATGTAATTTCATGGCAATGTCACCATATGGACACATTGCCATCAACCACCGAGCACACTGGCTTGTGCCAGGGTGAATTTGCAATGGCCGGAGCTCAAGAGGTGTGGGGACCAGGTCCACGTATACCACGGCTTCACTTGTCTCCAGATTATTCTTCTACCTGGTGTACTCCTTGATTCAGTATACAGATCTCTCTTGGATTTGAACAATAGGGAGTCTTCTCTGGATCCATGCTTAGAACAATGGTGCTCAAATGGTTCCCAAACCACATCATCAGCATTACCTAGGGACTTGTTAGAAATAAAAATTCTTAGATCATAACCAAAACCAATTGAATCAGAAACCCAATGCATTTTAATAAACACTCTGGATAATTCTGATTAATCTCAATGATTGAGACCACTACTTTAGGGGCCCTCATCTATTCCTAACATGATTTCCCCCTATTGAGAGTAAGGAGTCCACTATGGGGAGAGATTATATCTTCCCACTCTCAGATCTCAGTCTTGGCACCTGGAACCCCAGAATTCCCTGCCTGTGTGGCCTCAAGTTCTCTTTCAGGGTCAATCTTCCCTGAGTCTGTTCTGCAAATCAGCCTTGCCTCAGGTCTGAGGCCTGGCAGAGAAGGAGCTGGGCATGGAGGGGTTGTGTGTCTGTCCATACTTGTGCACACAAAGCCCCACCTGGTGTTGAGGGAGCTAAGGGTAGAAAGCTAAGCGAGCTTGTCTGTGACCAGGGAAGGGGCAAGGAATCCACAGTCCCTGTGCTGTTCCATTACAGTACAGGACCCTGATGGTCTCCAAATTTGAACCTGGCTTTCCAGATTGTTACATAGGGAAATTTTTCAAGGTAGGAAGGATAAAACATAATTGATTAATAACTTATGAAAGTTCAATTTATGTCTTTCAAATATTTAGGACTCCAATATTGTTAAAAGATAAACTGGTACCCACGAAATAAAAATTTTAGAGCTTATTTGAACAAAGAGAAATTCATGAATTGGGAAGTACCAAACCAAAAAAAGGATCAGACTTTTAAAGGGTGCATGCAAAAATGTAGCAAAGAAAATATTTTGTTGGCTACAGTTATGCAGTTGCCTTTTTTTGATTCATGGCCCTGGAGACTCCTTTGTTATATAAGTTAGTTTACTGTTTCTGATTGGTTGACCTTAAGTTTCATTTTTTTTTCTAATATAAACATTTACAAGAAATGGCCCAAGTTTCACTTATGTTTGCAATACCAGCAAGGTCAGGGTGACTTTCAAGACCTAACTGGCTTTGTCTGCTCAGGCATGTGTCAGGGTTAGTCTCCATTTTAATTTACTTCTATAATATGAAAGCCTTCATTTGTGCACTTCCCCTAGACCTTGAAAAAGTTAAGGGTGGACCTATATACTTTACCTATTTGCTCATCTATTGTTTAAACTTGGGCCTCAGCTTGAATGCCTTTTCTTTGCAGTAGACTCCACATCCCTAATTTGTGCTCTGATTAGAGGCATCAGGTTTGTGCTCCCAAGTCTCTCCTTGTTCTATGACTTATAAATTGCACCATTGTCTCTTACTTTATTATATGTCTGTTTTTCCTAATGAACTATAAATTCCAAGATGGCCTGTGTTCTATCTAGCACATAGCATGCTATCTGCCACACTGTATACCCAATGAATAAATAATAAGTGAGTGAATTATAACTCTAATAACACGAATGGCAAACATGTAGGTTACTAAGTAACAAATAGTACCCTAAGCATTTTGCATAATTTAATATATGTAATCTAATGACAGATATTACAATTATCTCTTTAAAATGAAAGAAGTATAGAGATATTATGTAACATTCATAGTCACACAAGTAGCAAGATCAAGATTTTGATCAAAGAAAATTGAATTATCTAGGTTTTCAATCAGTGAGTGAATGAACAAGTTAATGAATGGAAGAATAGCCAGAATCATATAATATCCGAAGGAATGCTAGACACTGGCATGAGACAATTTAGAGTAGGATCTTGACTCCATCTCTTGATGCAATTTCTGTGGCCTTGGCACATTAATTAATGACTCTAAGCTTCAACCTGTACTTTTTGTTAGTGTAAATAACAAACCTTTCCTTTTAGAGTCATTGTGAAGATGAAGTTGAAAAATTCATCAATTCAACTATTGAATAAGTATCTACTAGGTTCCAAGTACTCAAACTGGGTGGGTGTTCACAGAGCACTTATGGCCAATTTTCACAGGATCCTCTACACAGTATGCACCCACTAATTCTGAAACCCAAAGGCACCTCTGATTTCCCATCCTTTTCTGACTATCCCCTCTCACTTGGGGGGAAAACAGAAAGCAGTAGGGAACAGACGGGCAGTATATGCCTGGGTAAGAGCAAGGTGTCCTCCCCTCCCCCCCAGCAGCCTGAGTTAGCCCATCTTGTAGAAAAGTCTACGCCTTAGTTGTGTGAGAGGCCTGCATTGAGCCCAAAGGGAAGGGAAATTACAGCAAATTAGGCTAGTCATTGGTGGAGGAAAAAGAAGGCCAATGATTTGAAACTAAGTCTACTGACACTTTTTGGATTATGCTCTGCAACAACAATGGTATATTAAAGGAAAACTCATTCAACCGTTCATTTTAAATATCCTGCGTCAGGGGCCTTGTCTTATTTACTTTTGCAATGCTACCAAGTTCTAAAAGCATCATTATGATAGTAACAATTATAGTAAAAATCATAATGGTAAGTGACTTCCATTGAGTGCTTATACACTACTAAGCTCTGTAACAAATGCTTTGCATTTCTTATCTGATATTTATCACATCATATTGGTGAGTATTTACTTTTACTGTATTTCATTTCAAAAAGAGAGACTGAGTTTCATGTATTTTACACATTCACACTCATGCTGCCTTTAGCAGTGTTTTTAGTACTTGGTAATGTTGCAAAAAGTAAATAAGGCAAGGCCCCTGTTTGCAAGGCATTTGAGAGAAATTTTTCTTTGGGTTTTCCTCTAGTCATGACAATGCAACTCAAATCGAAATGCATGATCTTACACCACACTGCCTTCTAAAGGGTGAAGATGACTCACTATTGGTTAAGAACCAACTTAAGCTCTCTAGATCTCAGTCTAGTCATGAATAAATTAGATCTAAATTGAATCTACCCAATATGGCCACTGTAAATACTCAATAAACTAAGTTACATATAGCTTTTATCATAGAATTCCTGCATAATAAATACAGTTGTGTCTATCGCCATCTCTAGACATACCACACTAGAGAAATTACAACCTCTCTGTATGTTTCTAAGTATTTGTTATTTAAATATATATGTCTCTGTATATGCCCATTTATATGTACACTCATATTTTATTTATACTCATAAATAGTGATACTAGCTAAATTAGGATAATAAAAACAAAAGTAATTACAACTGAATCAAGAAGGTAAAAGCTCTTATAATTTTGCCTTGAAGAGAATTAATTAAATTTAGTCATGTGAGAAACCATTGATCAAAACTATCAACATATTTAAGTAAGTCAATTTTATACCTCTATTTATGAATCAGCTCTCTGAAAACTACAAAAGCTACTTCCATCATGTTTAATGCTTTGTACTTTAGGGAGGTTATTCATAGGCATCATGTTACTTGATGATCTTCACATGATCTCACTTGAAGGTGGCCACCACCTATGGGTGGCTCATACAAGTTGAACTCCATTCTTCCCAAAGAAACCTGAACCCTCAAAAGGAGAAGCAGCTTGCAACAGACAATATGTCAAGTAGATTGATCTGAGATTAATCCAGATCACTAAACTCCTCATCTACTCTTTAAACCAGACTATCGCTCTGAAATCACAAAGGCCATTACTGTCCTCTTTGCAACCAATAAAACAAGGAAATGGCACAAACTCTTAAATGAAAAATTATAGGTGATTAACTTGGTACAGACTAACTCAGTTCCAATGTTTGAAGGTTCTAGGGAACTTTGCCCCTTACCTTCAACTTGCAGTTAATTTCTTGCAGAAGCAGCTCTCCACACAGCCAGGGTAGAGCCAAGAAGAGTGAAAGGGATATGAGGCAAAGAGAATTCTCTACCCAATAGTGCACAGTGCAGCCAGGGAGAATATCCTCTTTTCTGAAAGAAAAATTGATTCTTACCTTTTAAAATAGGCATGACAATCCCTACCAGTCTCCATGTATTCCTATACAGAACTTACTTATCCGCTGTAAATATGCAGTCCCACAGCTTGGTTAGAATAAATTAATGCTCTATTGATGAAAGCTCTCTCGAGGCCCTCAGTAGGGTGAAGGTGAAGACATCATGAGAAAGCAGATAATTAATAAGAGTTCACACTTCCCACATTTGGAGGAAAGTCCTCCTTATGTTCAAAAATAACAATAATCTGCAAAGGGATGTAGTAACCTCAATTATTATAATATTGAGATTGTGTCTGTGTGCTTATTCATAATGAACACAATAAGTAAAACAGAGGAAAACTCTAAACGAAAACATTATTTTTAAGAATTCAGTATAGTCAATATAATTCCTTCCTACTTTTATCACCAATTGTGTTTTATTAGCAATAACAAAGAGAAGCTCTATAATCCTAAAATAAGTTGTTTTTTTCATATTTTCCTCTTGCCCTTTAGTGTACATAAATTTTCAAGACTAAAATTTCAGCTTGTGCTTCTTTAACTTCTGATTAGGTTACAAGGGCTTCCATGTTCTTGTGCTTTGCATATGTTGCCCTCTCTGTATGGAACATTCCATCCTTTCTCCAACTATCATGGTTCTCTGGTTCATTCCTGAAAAACCTCCTCTGATTCCTCCTTAAAAAGTGATGCACCTTCTTTAAGTTCCATGATTTTTTCCTATATTGTGGAATAGCTGTCTAGCACAGGAATGTGTTTTCCAGCCCAGGTTGTGTCTTGCAAGTCATACCTCCAACACCATTGAAAGTGGTCCTGCTATCTTTGTCCTGTGTTGTCAAAGTGTTGCACTCAACTGCCTTCAAATGCTGCCTTTTGATCACCATTATCTTCAGTATGTGTGTTTAGTCAGCTTTTCACTGCTGTGGCCAAAAGACATGGAAAGAATAATTAGAGGAGGGAAAGTTTATTTGGGGGCCCAAGGTTTCAGAGATCTTAGTTCACAAACAGTTTACTCCATTCTTTGGAACACAAAGAGGTGCAGAACATCATGGCCGAAGAGTGTGGCAGAGAAAAGCATCTGGGGACATGGCACCAGAAGCAGAGAGTTCCACTCAACAAGGACAAAATATATACCCCGAGGGCATACCCCCAGGAACCCTCCTCTTCCAATGATACCTTACAGTTATCACTCACTTAATTCCTGTCAGTGGATTAGTGCACACAACAGGTTAAGATTCTCATAACCAAATCATTTCACCTCTAAACTTTCTTTTGCGTTGTCTCACATTTGAGCTTTTAGATTTCCCACCCATCTAAACCATGTTTGTGTTTGCTGCTTCAAAGTTATCATATTGTACACAAATGTAAGATACAGAACTGAAAATGGTCATGATCATGCACCCAGAATTTGAAAGACACCAAGAGGCAAGAGAGTCTGGATCTCTGTCCTAAAACTAAAAGCAACCATTGTGAGTAATGGTTGGGTGTGCTGGGTGAAGGCTTATTGAGCAGCTTCATAAGCAAAGGAATGAATGAGTTAAAACAATAAAGGGAATGCAAGCTGACTAGAATTGGAAGAAACATTTAATATAGAGATGTCACATCAGCATATCCAGGAATTACCTAATTTGTATCGAGGAGATAGGCCAAATTCGAGTTTAAAAAATCAATATGAACACTGTGTCTAGGTAGGAAGGGAAAATTTTAGACTGGAAGTAAGTCAAGCAAATTCACCACCAGGACATTGTGAGGCAGGCAAAGGCCCTTTTTAGGCAATGCCAGTTGGGTATCAAAAGAGGGCAATTGAGAGGCTTTCAAGATGGTGGACTAGAGGAGGTCACTTTCCTGCCTGTCCATGGCATGAAACCCAGCAAGCAGTCAGGCAGTTTCTCAGCAAGGTGGATGCACAAAAACAGAAAGGGGAGGGGCTTTCCTGGAATTTAAGACTGAACATTCAAGGCAGAGTGGGGACTCAGAGGTTGTATATAATAAAATAAAGAAGAAATCCCCAGTGGTACAGGAGCTACCATGGCCTGGTCAGAAGCACTAGCCAAAGTGGTTCCTCCACAAGCAAAGTAGAGGAATAAGGGTATTAAAGGAACCCATTTTTTTAATTATTTTATTTATTTATTTTAGTTGTAGATGGACACAATACCTTTATTTTTAGGTGGTGCTAAGGGTCGAACCCAGTGCCTCATGTATACTAGGCAAGTGCTCCACCACTGAGCCACAAGCCAAGCCCAGGAACCTGCATTTTTAGGAGGACTGAGGTGTGTCTGGGAACAGATCATTTAGAGATCATGGACATTGCTCAAAGAAACTGTCAGGCACAATGTACAATATCCTTGTGTGGGGAAGAAGCCACCATCTCTCCAGGTGGCGTTCAGAGAACAAAGGGAGGAAACATTTTGCAGCTGCAGTGTGGGAGTAACAGCTGAAGGAGCCAATTCATGGCAAACCTGAGTTTAGCCCAAAATATAGACCCAGTAAACACACACTGCACAACATAGATTGTGCTTAAGTGTTCAGAAGAAAATCAAGTCTGGAGAGAGGTTTACACAGGGAACAACTGGTCATAGAAACCCATCTGGCTCTATCCCTTTCCTTCCAGTGTGGCTGCTTGCAGGACCAACTGGAAGAGATGAGAAGAGATTGGATTTGGAGACTAAACTCAAGACCAGGCCATGTGGGAGCCATGAGGGATGTAAAGGAACTAAGAATTGGCTCCTCCACCAACAAGTAAAAGCCAGGAGGAGATTCCCGCCTGTAGGTGCGGCTCCTGCCTTAATCTCATCTGGACAGATTTCTGACTTGGACACATGGAAGGAACCTGACAGATGACTCACTGTGGTCCTCTTCAGACATAATAAAACTAATATACTCCCCTGAAGGATATGACCTCGGATTCTCAGTGATTACAGCAAAATGAACACTGGCCACTGGGGACAGCAAACTCCTTCCATTTTTCAGTGATGGTAAGAGAAATCTGCAAAGCTCTGCCACCCACTTGGCACACCGGCCAGTTATGTGACAACCTGAGCCAAATGCATGGAACATACCTCTGGTCAGCTGTGTCACTGGAAAACATGCAAAATTATAAATTGTGAAAAATCAATTGTAAATCTGTAGTCAAAGCATTCAACAAATGAAACACAAAAATCAGCTTTTAACAATTCTTATGAATTAACTAAAAACAAAACAATTGCACCAGAAGGATACTGAAATTTACCCCCTACAGATGTAAGAATGGGAGTCAACAAAGTAAATGACAAAATTGTTTCTTGAAATTATGCAACTGACATTAGGAATAATTTCATATGTGGGAAGGAATTTTTGGTACAGCTCTTGTGTTTAGTGGAAAGGAAAGAAATTTTGAAACATTAAAATATCTGTAATAATTTAATTAAGGGGTTTTATTTTATTAAAATGTTTGTCATAGGATGAGAGATTGGAAAGAAAGCAGTGTCTTTAACTCTGTTGAGTTAATACCAACAAAATAAAACTCAGAGCATCCCCATTTAACAGATTTTGGACTAATTTTACTAATTACATTTGCAGTTAGGGAAAGTGATTTCTCAATTCAAACTATGATGATACAGAGGAAAAAGTCGATGAAAGTGTCACCAATTACACATTTATTAATGATAAAATGTAACTGAATAATATTTCAGAAAAATGCATTTGTGGAATACAAAATTATAATGTTTTGAAAATATATTTTTAAAAATATCATTGATGCAATATTAGAAACAAATATTGGGGCTGGGGTTGTGGCTCAGTGGCAGAGCACTTGCTTTGTACATGTGAGGCACTGGGTTCGATCCTCAGCACCACATAAAAATAAACAAAATAAAGATATTGTGTCCATCTATAATTTTTAAAAAAATTTAATATTTTTTTAAAAAAGAAACAAATATTGCTAAGAAATTAACTAAAACATTAAAATATGCAGCAAGATCATTATTAAAGTACATCTACAGCATTTCATGATCTCTCATTCTTTTAAGCATCCAGGTAAGATAATTCCCTTAAAGAGGGCTATTCCTGGAAAGATTTTCCTAAATAAGCATCACATATGTAATTTCCAATTTTTTTCATTAGTTCATGACACAATATTACATTTAGGTCATGCAAAACATTTTTTTAACTTTACTTTTAACTTTACTTTTAAATAAATTTATTTCTGATCCTCCCTTCCAATTTCCTTGTATGTTCCAAACCAGCGTACAGGCAAATATGTCTTTGTGCATGCCACTGGATGTGCTATGTGTTTATATGCTATGGATCTCATTTATTTTCTTGATTTTGTTATTCAATAATGCCTTTGGAAGTATTGATATTGTTATGTATGCATCTAGTTCCCCAAATCCTCTTGCAAAATAATCTTTAGTTTGCATTCAACATATTTTACAAATCCATTCCCATAGTAATGAAAACCTGGTTGCCTCCGACTCCCTGCTACCACCATGAGTGTCATAATGAACATCTTCAAAGACGTTCCTCCAGGGCCCTGTTGGAGCTTCTCTGAAGTGGATTTGCTGGGTCACAGACTGTCTATCCTCCACTTTGTACTATCATTTTGCACTCTGCATTGACTACATCATTTTACCCTCTTGTCAGCTGTATGAGCTGATTTCCACACCCTCACAATATATTTGCAATTATACTCCTTTTTTATCATTTTTAGCAATCTGATGAACATAAAGTGGTATTTTATTTTTTATTTTGATTTGCATTTCTTTGATTACTAATGTGGTTGAGCATCTGTTTGTGTTCATATTATCATTCCAGAATTCTCCCTCAGTAACTAGCTGACTCACAGCCCTTACTTTTTCTAGTATGTTTTTTTGTCTCTTTCTTGTTAATTTACAGGCGTTCCTTGTATTTTCTAGGTTTAATTCTATGCTGTTTTCAGATATTGCAAATGCCTTTTCCCAGTCTGTTATCCATCTGTTAACAGTGTCTATGGTGCTTTGTGTTAAACAAGAATCCGTATTACTTTTTCTTTATGATATGTGCTTTAAGGGTCTTCTCAATATCATCGGAAAACATCCCATATCTTCTTCTCTTAACTTACAGCTTTACCATGCACATGACAGCTTTAAACTCTGGGTAGTTCACCTTGGTCTATGACCTTGGTCTATGGCATGAGCATGGAAACACCTTCATCTATATTGTTTGAATCCATTTTTCCAACCCAACTACTTCCTGACCAGAGGTCCCACGTTAATCATAGGTGAAGTTTCTATGCACGTGAGAGCCTATTATTATAATCTTTATTTCTCCCACTGATGCATCTATTTATCTCTGTACTAGTACCACACTGGTTTTTGTTTGTTTGTTTGTTTGATTGATTGATTGATTGATTAGCACATTAAAGTTATACATAATATTGGGGTTCATTTTGACATACATAGAACAGAATTTGTGCCATGTCAGTCTCCAGTACTTTCTCTTTCCCTTTCCACTTCTTCCCCTGTTCCTTTTCCTCTACTCTCCTGGTCTTCTTTCTTTTTATTTATTGGTGCTTTAAAGATATACATAAAGGTGGAATTCACTGTAGTATATTCCATATATGTATATAGCATAATTTGGTCAATTTTATTCTACGATTCCTCCTTTTTTTTTTCTCTCTCCTTCCTCCTTTTCATTCAGTCCCCTTCAACTGCTCTGACTTCCACATATGAGAAAAACATTCTACCTTAGACTTTCTGAGTCTGGCTTATTTCACTTACCATGATGTTCTTTAATTTCATTCATTTACCAACAAGTTCTATAATTTCATTCTTCTTTATGTCTGAATAAAAGTCCATTGCCTGTATATCCTAATTTCTTTATCTATTCATTTGTTGACAGGGCTGGTTCCATAACTCGGCTATTAGGAATTGCACTGCTATAAACGTTAAGATGCATGTATCGCTGTAGTTAGTTTCAATAGATACCAAGGACCGAGATAGCTGAGTCTCTGGTGGTTTGATTCTTAGTCTTTTGAGGAATCTCCATACTGCTATTCAATACAGTTGTCTTAACTTACAGTCTCACCAACCAAGTACCTTTTCCCCCACATCCTCATCAGCATTTATTATTATTTTTGTTCTTGATAATTGCCATTCTAACTGAAGTGAGATTAAAATCTCAATGTCAAATTCATTTGCATTTTCCTGATTGCTAGGGCTGCTGGTTATTTTTTAATGTATTTTTGGCCATTTGTATTTAGTCTTTTGAGAAACGTCTGTTAAATTCTTTTGCCAATATATTGATTGGGTAATTTGGAAGTTTTTGTTTGTTTGGGGTTTGGTTTGATTTGGTTTGGTTAGATGATGTTAAGGTTTTTAAGTTCTTTATCTATTCTGAATTTTAATCCCCCTTGTTTTTATAGTAATAACATATCATGCTTTACTCTTATCTTTCAAAATCAGCCCACCTCCTTGTGAACCTCCTTCTCTCATAAAAGTTTAGAATGTTTGTTGGGTTACTCAAAAATGACTCCTGGAATATTTTCGAAATTGCATTGGATTTGTAAACTAATTCTGGACAACAATATCTTTATAAAGTTAGGTCATTTCATCATAAATCCTGGATACTCTTTATTCATTTAGTTTTTATTAAATATTTCCTAATTTTTCTCTGAAAAGGGAATTATCAATTCAGATTTATTGTTTTGTTCTCTATTAGGAACATTATTTTGTGAATATCATTTTGTGAAGATGCTGTTGGGTGAAGAGAAATCATCAGTTTTTCTTCATAGATCTTGGGTCTGGCAACCTTTCAGAATTCTATTCTTTGTTCTAAATTTCATAGAATCTATTGGGTTTATCCATATAGATAAACATTATCATCTTTATGGAATAAATGTTGCCTTTTATCCTTTATTCTTTCCCTTACTTATCTAATGTAGATAGATAGATAGATAGATAGATAGATAGATATAGATATCTCAAACTACAAGTACATTATTAAATTATATATATACTATAATACTATATATATATATATATATATATATATATATATATTTCTTTTATTTACTTATCTAGAAATACATATACAAATATATATAGGTCTTATTATATATTCCCTAATTTTTCTCTGAAAAGGGAATTATCAATTCAGAGTTATTGTTTTGTTCTCTATTGAGAATGATATTTTGTGAATATATAAATAACACTGAGCTATGTTCTCCATCCCTGAAGGTTTTCAAAATATGATAATAATTTCATTAGGTAATATTTTACCTGTATTAAGTTTATAAATCTGTGTTTTCCAATGTACTAAACATGAAAAATAAATTTAGAATTTATGCAAATACACATATATATTCCTAAATAAGTAAATAAAAGGTAGATATATATATAGTATTGTAGTGTATATGTGTGTATATTGTGTGTATATGTATATATATTTCTAAATAAGTAAATAAAAGGAATACATATATATTTCTAGATAAGTAAATAAATGGAATACATATATGTACATATATAACATATGTATATATGTTATTTACTTATCTATGTATATGTATATATATCCCTAGATAAGTAAATAAGAGATAAATGTATACATGTATGTATATATATATATATATATATATATATACACTATGTTAAACAATAATGATAATAGGCATTCTTACTTTTTTATCTAATCTTAAAAGCAATATGTCATACTTCTCTATCATGTAAGCTGTATGTGTATAGACTTGGTGAACTCAAGGAAAGTGTTTCCAGTCACAGTTCACTTTGTTTTTATTACAAGTGTCAAACTTTATCAAATGCTGTGTTTTGCTTTATATCCTTTAAGATGATCACACGTTTTTCTTTAGTGCATTGATGTAATGAATATATTGATGGGTTCTTCTCTAGTTAAAGCCTTGTTGCATTCCTAAAATCAACCAGAGAGCTTTTTTTCTTAAATTATCATCATATTTTTGTGATGCTGGGGATCGAACCCAGAGCCTCATATGCATGCTAGGCAAGCTCTCTACCACTGAGCTATAATCTCAGTCCCTGAGGGTTTTTTAAATATGGTATTGATCTCATTAGCTAATATTTCACCTGTACTCATTTTATAAATATGTTTTCCAATGTACTAAACATGAAAAATAAATTAAAAATTCACACAAACACATATGAATTGAAGATTGACTATCAGTCGTCATAAAAAAAAGCACAAGAACAAAACTAGTTTCCTTCCTTCTATGTTTCCTTTGTTCCACGTGCTAAATTATGCCACCTTACCCTGCACCAGGGGAAACATCCTCTTAAATATTTAAGCAGAGAATTTGTTGAAAAGAGAACCACAGGGCTGGGGATGTGGCTCAAGTGGTAGCGTGCTCGCCTGGCATGCCTGCGGCCCGGGTTCGATCCTCAGCACCACATACCAACAAAGATGTTGTGTCCACCGAGAACTAAAAAATAAATATTAAAAATTAAAAAAAAAAAAAAAGAAAAGAGAACCACATCACCACCTGCTAGGGAATAAAGAAATGATTCTAAGCATTATTTCCAGAAGTCTTTAAAGCATCTCAAACTACAAGTACATTTGAAATAATGCTGTGATGTTTGCAGACAATTCCATTGGAAAGCTGCTAGTTGGACTGTTTCCATGCCTAATGACCCACTAGCTGCAGGATCCTGGGCTGGGGAGATGCAGTATACAACAGAATCAAAAGAGGGCTCTGTTAGAAACCCGTTCAGCCCTGCCCCTACTGCCTTCCTGCTCAAGGGGCTTCAATTGTTCCATCTGGAGTCTGTTGTTACAAATAAAAGCTGTGCCATCAGCCACAGGAAAACAAACCCAACAAATGTTCACTGAGTGACTGCTTTGTGCAGGACACCAGCACACACGCAATGTATATGCTATTAAAAGACACCTACTGAGGAACTTCAGTACTGAGCTGCCATTGAAATTGCAGGTGGGTTTGAGGGGGGGAAAAAAAAAACAGGAATAAAAGGCTGGGATCCATAGCCTCAGCCCTGAATCCTCATTCTGTTTGAGCCAGCCTTCTGTAATATACTGAGATAGAGATCAGTGTGCAAGGAAAACTCCAAGCAAGAATTAATTAATGGTTTAATCAATTCACTCTTATTTATTGAACCCCTGCTAAGTGCTCATCATTGAGACTACAAAGATGATGACAGAGAGTTTCTAAGTCCCTGCTCTTAAGAAATGTACAGTAGAGAGAGACCCATAGTAAACAGCTAATTATAATAAGGGGGATGATAACACAGGGGCATAATGCTAAGAATGCATAGAGTGCTATTGGAGCAGAAGAGATTTGTAGCCTAGACAAGGAGTAAGCCAATGACACTTCCCATGAGAAAAAAACACTTGAGCTGATTTCCTAATGGAAAGCAGGTTACCCAGGGAAGACAATGCTAAAAGCATTCTTGAGCAAACCAAAGCAGTCTTGAGCAAAATGAGCAAAGCGGAAGGCATCACATGGCCTGATTTCAAGTCGGCTACAAAGCTGCAGTCATCAAGACATAAAAACAGACAACACAGAGATGAATGGATTAAAATAGAGCCTAGAAATAAATCTATGCATTTATGGTCAATTGATCTTCAGCAAAAGGTGCCAAGAACACTCAATAGGGAAAGGACAGTCTCTTCAACAGATAGTCTTGGGAAAACTGAAATGACAAAGAATGAAATTGGATCCTTACCCAACACCATTTAAAAAAATCCACTCAAAATAGATTAAAGACCTAAACATAACACTGAAACTGTAAAATTACTAGAAGAAAGCATATGAAAAACAAAGCTTCCTGACAGTCTGGGCAATGAATTTTGGAATAAGATCCCCAAATATAGGCAATGAAAGCAAAAATAAACAAGGGAAACTCTGACAAACTACAAAGATTCTGCCCAGCAAAAGAAGCCATTAACAGAGTAAAGGGACAACCTTTGGAATGGGAGAAAATATTTGCAAACATGTTACATATCTGATAAGGAACTCAATTCATAAGGAGCTCAACTCAATGGTAAGAAAACAAATGATATGATTAAAAACTGAGCAAATGGCCTACATATATATTTCTCAAAGAAAGACATAAATGTTGAACAGGTATATATAAAGGTGCTTAGCATCACTAATCATGAAGAAAGTAAAAATTAAAAGTGAAATATCACCTCACACCTGTTAGAATGACTATTATCAAAAAGAGCAAAGATAAGTGTTAGGGTGTAGAGAAAAGAGAATGCTTGTATATTGTCGGTGGGAAGGTAGATTAATGTAACCATTATGGAAAACAGCATAGATGTTGCATTCAAAAATCAAAACTAGAACTATCATGTGATCTGGTGATCCTACTTCTGGGTATATAGTCAAAGAAAATTGAATTAGTATGTCAAAGAGACATCTATACCACCCCCTCCCAACCTTGGCAGCACTATTCGCAAGCAATCAACCTAAGTGTCTATCAATTAGTGGCTTTTAAAAATATGGTACTTATATACAGTAAAATACTATTCAGCATAAAACAAAAGAAATTTTCTCATTTGCAACCAGACGAATGAACCTGAGGATGTTATGTTAAGTAAAATAAGCCAGATATAGAAAGACAAAGACTGCATGATTTCATTTATATATGGAAATTAACAATGTTGAATTCATAGAAGCAGAGGGTAGAACGGTGGTTAGTAGGTGCTGAGGAGGGGGTGTAAATAGGAAGCCTGAATGAAGAAGATCCAGTGAGCCACTGTTGTACAGCATGCCGACCATACTTAATAATAATGTATTGAGTATTTGAAAATGGCTAAAAAAGTACATCTTAAATGTTCTAACCACAAAAATAAGATACATATGTAAAGTAATAAATATGTGAATTCACATGACTTATTCCTTTCAACACATACATATCAAAACTTTATGTTATATGTAAAAAAATATACATATATATATATATAATTTTTTGTCAGTTTTATCTTCATAAATCTTCAGGGGGTAGTTTTTAAATAAATAATAATAAATAAAGGCTGTGCAGATATGTTAATACATGTGTGTGTGTGTGTGTGTGTGTGTGTGCATATATAATGTTGAAAAGGCAGAAAATTTCAGGCAAAAGAAATTGCATATGCAGTAGATTTCTAGGGAAAAGAGAATTTGCATGTGTTTGGAAAACTGCAAGTTATTATGGACAGTTAAAGCATAAAATACTTTCTAAGTCTCAAGAACTAAGAAGCTCATAAGGCTGAGAAACTGGTCTTTCACAAAGCCACTGGAGACAATTAAGCATAAAAATAACATTAGCAATGAGAATTTTTCTGCCATGGTAGTAGCACCTCATGAATACCATTACCCTAAAAACCCCATTGGTTTCTACTAGTTCCAAAAAATCTCCAGCCACTGAAAATCCTTCACCCATATTATTGGACAGTCTTTCCTTAGAAATGTCCCCAAACTGCTTGCTGGTCTTCTTGCACTCAAACAAGGACTGGCAAACATATTGGAGACCAATGAGAAAATCTCTCCAATTACAAAAAATTTCCAACTTAATAGAATGCTTGCCAACTAAAAACTGTCTAGAGTGTCTGCTTTTATCCTATAAAACCGATTCTCCTTTCTATGCCTCCAATGAGACGAAAGCAATGGCAGATGGGCTCCGTCCTGCACATTTATGAATAAACAGCCTCTGTTAATTTTGTCTGGGACCTTCTTTTGTCTGACATTAGAAAAACCACAGAATGGAAGGTAGGCTGTGGGTGAAGGAGTGGTCAGACTAAAGGAGAGAAGACAAATGAAAGGAAGCAAAAGAGAGGACCTAAGTCAAGGCAGTGACAACCAGGAATGAAAGCCACTGGTGGATTTAAAGGGGACAGAGGGGGAGGAATCAAACCAGGTTTTTTATTTCCAGATGGGAAGGTTAACACAGAATCGATGTAGTAAACAGAATATGGCCTAACCCTAAATATTCAAATTAGACTCTGTCAAAGAAAAAAAAAATCAATTAGAGCTATACAAGTAAACCAATGAGATTTTTTTTTAAAGTGGACTCTTCAATGTTAGAGAAAAAGTAAAGGTTGGAATTCATGCTCCTGTCCTTACATGCAAAGAGAATTCAGGTCAGGCCACCCCAGAGCAAGGCTCAGAACCCACCCACAGTCACAGACACGAGGCTCCTGCAGCAGAAGATTTGCAAAGTCCAAACCTCCCCAGCCAGCTTCCAGTACCAGATCACGTGTTATTTAAGTAGTGGGATTTTTCTCTCTCCTCCGTTTCAGGAGTTTCCCTTCCATTGTGCTCACATTACAGTTCAGCTGGGTTTTTCTTCCACTCAAAAAGTTGCTTTATTTCACCTCCTAGATTGTGAACTCTTTAGAGGGAGCAACTGAGTCTGTGTTTTCTGACCTTGTGTCTTCCTTTCCACTTCTCCATCTCCATTTGTCTGCCACTGTCTCTCTCTTTGCCTTTGCTTCTAATTCAACCCCGGAGATCTCATCTTGGATCCTCCTAAAACACCTTGACCAGTTCTCCTAGGAGGCCTGTGAGTGGGACCATGACTGCAAAGGAGTCCTCTTTATTCCTAACCCTTCCTTAAGGGCAAGGACATTTGTACAATCAAGGTAGGCTTTCTTTTTCTTTTTCTTTTCTTTTCTTTATTTTATTTTATTTTATTTTATTTTATTTTTTATTTTTGGTATTACAAGTAAAGTAGGGCATGCACACACACACACACACACACACACACACACACACACCTATTTGTAACCCTGTATTTACTCATTTAGCTCTTTAGAGACAATCTTAAAGACAAGAACCATGTGACTATATTTGTAGCCTTAAGCATACAACACCTAATACCCAGGAAGTACTTAACCACTGTTTGCTGAATGAGTGTTTAATAAACATGTCCTCCAGGGGATTCTAAGGTTAAAAAAAAAAAAGAATATAAGCTGGGCAGGCATCCCTGAAACAAGTATAATAAGTAAGTGCTAAACTGTAAAAATTATTATAGGAGGCATGTACTTCAAATCAATGCAACAGGAATCACGTGTCACATTGAACAGGAACTTGCCATGTTTGGGTAGGAGAGAGCTTGTGTATGAAGTATAGCTGTCACAACCTATATGTCAGCTCACTCAAAAATATTTAGCCAACTGCAGCGCCCTCAGAGATGAGGATAGATGGGCTCAGCATTCGTTACCATTTATCCTTGCTGGTTAAATGCTCTGAGTGTTGAGGAAGGGACTAGTATCTGTGACTTCAGTCATGCAAGTGGCCACTGCAGGTATAGGCTTCCCTGCTGGATTTGAGCTCCTCACATAACAGTGAATGAACTGCCTTGCAAGTTTTCCCCAACTATCCCAATCTGGGGGAAATACAACCAACAAGGTATAGAGGCTTCCTCCCAAGCTCTTCCTTGAAGTTCTTTGAACAATTGAGAACACAGCACAAACTAGAAACAGGCTGATGGATGGAAATGTAAATATGAAACTTTAATGAGGCCTCTTCCCTTCCACCTAAAATATTTCATACTCTGTTCAGCAGGGCTTCAGGCACCTGGAACTAGCAGTGAGATATCCCTCATCTTCTCCAAACGCTGACAGTGGTGTGTGCTATTTTGTAATACCCAAACTTGGACTAACTCCTCTACTTCATGCACTCAATCATAAACACTGAATCTTCCAAGGTCAAAAACAGTACTAAATCATCTCAAGATGATTTTATCTTCAAGATGATTTTATCCTCATCTCAAGACGTTTTATCCTTTTCTTTGGTCTGGTATTTTGAGCATGGTAGAACAAAGCTTCAATTAAATGGAATATGCCGACCAAAACAAAGTGACTTTTGGTGAAATAAATTGTAAACTAATTAAAATTTCTCACTCTTTTTTTTTTAAACAATGTGTTTTCAAATCTGTTGTCCTTATACATGACTAGCTTGGACATAGTGACTCTTTCAAGCCCAGGACAAGATTGGTAAAATTATAAGAAGAAAAGAACTAGGCAGGAGTCACGTACAGAAACAGAAGGAAAACATGAGGAATTTACACAAGAATCCACCAGAAATGGATAAACTCTGCAGTGCACCTGATCAAGAATAACATAAATTCCAAAGCAGCTATCTCAGGAAGGTGGCTTTGGAGTCAAAAACAAGAACAGTAGGGGTGTAAAATGCTAAGTCAGGTCACCTAAAGAATTCCATTCTTCAAGGGAAGACCAAAGAGCAACTGGTCTCATGATGGGAAGATGCAGAATGAACAGCAAAAAAAAAAAAAAAAAAAGAAAGAAAAGAAACTGGCTTCAGCAGATAGGCACAAAGAACAGGATTCAATCCTACCTACACATGAGCATCCTTGAGTGGAATTCAGAAACCACTGAAATCTAAGACACTTGAGTGGAAGTGACCCAGGGTGTCCACGAGTATGCTGCAGAGGACCCAATGACCAAGGCTGACAGCAAAGTTAACCCACTCTTCCCAGCGTCTAGCTCTGTGATCTCAGGAAAAGTATTCATCCTTTCTAAATCTCAGTTATGGGATTTAGTTGTACCTGATTTGAGTGTTATTAGACTGCCTCCCTAAAGGCTTTCAAGGTGTTGTTTGATACTGATTAGTTCCTGAGTTAATTATACTTTTAGACCCATATTCCATGTATCCCTCTACAAAACATTGCACTATTTCTGAAACTACTGCTTCAGAAATTACATCTACTTACACCATCATCTGGTTTTTCCTCACAAGGGAATGAAAGTTAACAGATACCTAGACAATCAATGACAAAACAGAGAGGATTAGAAGTGGAATCAGATTCCAAAAAAAAAAAAAAAAACAACAACAACAACTAATAATAGAATTAACCTGTAATCTAGCAATTCCTCTTCTGGGTATCTATTCAAAGGGATTCTAAATCAATATGTTGAAGAGACAGCTGTACTCTAGTGTTCCTTGCAGCCTTATTCACAATGCCACAATATGGAATCAGTCCACATGCCCATCAATGGATGAATTGATAAAAACAATGATACATAGACAATAGAATACTATGCAGTCTTTAAAAAAGAAGGAATTATGTCATTTGAGACAACATGGATGAATACAGATGACATTATGTTAAATGAAATTAGCCTGGAAAGACAAATACCATATGATGTCACTTATACTTGGAATCTAAATCATCAAACTCATAGGGAAATACTGGTCAACAGACATATCATTTCAATTAGACAAGAAGAATAAGTTTGTGAGATCTATTTCACAGCAGAGTAACTATAGTTAATAACAACATGTTGTATGTTTCAAAACCACTGAGATTGGATTTCATATATCTCACACAAAAAATAAGTGAACTAATAAACATGTGATCTGTCTTGGTTTAATTATTCTGCTTTACACATAAATATCAAAACATCACATTTTTATTCCATGAATACACATGTTATTGTCTGTATGCTAATATTAAAAGAAAATAAAAGAGCTAAAAATTTAAAGAAAGAAAAGGAAGGTCAACCAGGATTAAGCCCATCTTCTTTCTGCAACCTCCTTCTGTATGCCTCTAGGTGGCGCCACATTGCCTTATCAGGTAGAACTCACTTCTTTTTCCCTCCAGAAAACTAGGAAAAGACTTCATAAAGGTCATTCACATCAAAGGTCATTTGCAGCAAAAAAGTGCAATTCCAAGGTCATGTCTTTTGTGTCGGATTTATATTCTAAGCTTTTATCTCTGATGAGGAATAAATGTCCCTCTGTCCAGTAAAGAGACTTCAGGCATGGAAGAAATGAACAGGAGGAACATTGTCAAAGAAGTCACAGCCAATAGTTATACACAATTCTGCCTTTGGCAAACACTGTTCCCAACTCAATCTGTGGAAAAGAAATCAATCCCTCTTTAATTAATCAGGATCATTGACAGCCTCAAAATCACTGCTGGGAAAATCAGAAAATATTACGAACAGACATGGAGGCTATGCGATAATTTCAGATCATACCCAGAAGTCCCTCTTTGGGGGAAAACTATAATATGAATCTATAAGAGTTTCATTTGATCTTTCCTCCTAAAGCTGAAGCAAAGTCACTCCAGCCAATTGAGGAAGCCAGTTCCATAGTGCTTTCCTCTGGTCTAGGTCCTTCCTGTGATTCCGAGTTAAAGAGCTCTCTACTTCTTATTTCCAAAAATCATTACCCAGCAAACCAAAAATTCACTCCTATGCAAGCTGACCCCAAAGCCCTCCTCATTTCAAATTGACCCGAAACACTGAACTAATAAAATCCATGCATGGTTACCCTGAATTGAGACACTGGCTCCTTCATTGAAAATGGAAAATACAAATCCCAGAGGGTTTTTTATGGTTAATGGGAACAGCTCATCCCCTCAGCTGCCTTCTGATCAGTTGCGAGGACGCTGCCTGCTAACCTGGGTTCAGGCTGTGCAGAGACACCCCTCATTGCTGTGCTAAGCAGCAAGTGGGCTCAGAGTTGAATAGCTGAATCTGTAGCACACTGTAGTGGGAATCGAATGAGCCAAGTTCCTGCCCCTGCTACATCCCCTTTCCTCCTCAGCCTGCTGCGTCTCAGACCATTCCAGGCAGCACAAGAAATACACAAGACTCAGCGATGGGAAGTGTAAGCCTGCCTGCTTTCATTCTGGGATTTTGAAAATGGCCCTCCCATTGGAGAGACACAGAGGGATCAAGCAAGTGAAGGTCAGAGCCCTGGGGCCGGAATGACTCCAGTGATGGGTTAGTCTTTGCAGACAAAAACCCTTCCCATTTCACAACCCAGGAGCTGGGTGATGGGGCTAAAGAGTAGTACACGAGATCCTGAAGTAGCTTGAAATCTGTTCAAAGTTAAGGCTTTCAAACCAGGATGTAGTTGGAAAGATAAGCCCGAATCTCAATGGGTTTGACACTCAGCCCACACTTGGACATAGACCTCAACCCTGCTGTGGTGCCCATGATGTGTTATCATGTCGTATTAAGCATCTGTTAGGTACCAGATCATTCAGCAACCCTCCCTTCACTGTGAGTGATGTATTAGTAATCCTCATTGTCTTTGATAAGAAAAGTGGGACTCAAGGGGGCAAAATATCTTGCTCAGCATCACAGGATGCAAGAGCTGAAGGAAGCTCTCAGACCCAGACATGCCGGCTCATGTTCTCTTATATCAGAGACTTCATCAATCCTCAGAAAACACAAAATCAGACATTTTGAGATGCAGTAGGCCCCTGCGTTCTTACCGACTCAACCTCCTAGAAGGTTTATTTTAGGAGATGTGCTTTTAAAAGGAAAAACAGATGTGAACAGATGATGGCAGGCCAAGAAAACATACTCTCTTGTGGGCCTAATTGCAATTAGCACATAAACTCAGCCTCAAATTATGATGTATTTAGCACTGAAAATTAAATTCATTAATTATTGTGCAGCCACCTCTGAAATCTTGCAGCGAGTCCATCCTCTGAATAAAATATTTTCAAATTAATGGCATACTTATTCCTGCTTATTAACAATTTAATAGTTATGTGGTAAGCATTTTGAATTAAATGAAAAAGAAAAAGGGAAGTTAAGAAGTTGGAATATAATCAAATCAGCAGCACCCTCGACTGGAAAGTGAGAGAATCAAGACCTCTAGGAGGAATTCTCTTCTGCCTTCCTGGAAATTCAAGCATGAGAGAGAAAGTTGAACCCTTCCTTAGCCCAGTACAAAAAGAAAAGCTCAGCTTGCTTATTTGTCATCCCCTTAAAATTTGAAATGTGCATTATAGTTGTCTGCCTACAATGTCATTCATTCATTCATTCATTCATTATCTTTTCCCTGTATTCAATGATCAACCCACCTGTGATATGTGTGTCAGGCACTATGCTAGACTCTGGGGATTCAAGATATAGCAAGACTTATTGTTTGGTCATAGGACATCACAGTCCAATCAGATCACAAACACAAAAATACAAAGTAGATGTACTATATGGTAAGAATAGAGCTATGCATGGGAGGTTTTTAGAGCTCAGAGGAGGATTCAGGGGAGCAGATCCGTGGAAAAAAGAAAATCTTCCTGGAGGAGGTGATGGCTAACCCTGACACAGAAAGACAAATGCCCCATGGCCTCTCTCATATTGGAACTAGATCATTAAAGATCCTAAAAGCAAGCCATTTCAAAAAGGAGGAAATAGAAGAGGTTACCACAGAGAGGTAGCCAAGCAGGAGAACATGCATATAGGCTAGACATGGGATGCAGGGCACCATTCTGCTCCTACAACCAGTCTGGCAGGTAGGCAGTGAGACTGGGGAGAGCTCAGCAGAGAAGGCACTGAGGAGGGTCTTGTGCTACTGAGTGTCAGTCAGTCTGGACTTTAGCTCACCAGACATTTCCCATTATATTATCAGCCAGTCAGGAAACAAACTGATATTTTACACCCAAGAGTGAGGTGTTCATAGTGAGATATTACTGACTCGAGCAACTAAGGTTTCCATTTAATTGATTTTTATACACCACAAGTTCAAAGTGAATTCCTTAAGAAAAAATCATAACCCTCAGTCACTCACTTATCCATATGTTTTATTGGATAGAAGCAAAAAATAAATAAAAAGGAAGTTGCAGTAAGCAAGCTCAGAAGTGGGCATGGAAAGACCAAGGCACCTGTGGGAATCGTCTGTCATGTGAACAGCATTTGCCATATGGTCCTCTGTAAAGTAAGGTCAACAGTGACCATATTGGTGGCAGAGTGCATAGTAGCAAAGTCAATATATATTAACATGCTTTTTTGGCAAAGTTGTAAATGGTCAGAATTTCCCAGCTCCACCCATTTTCCCTTCCTCGACCACTTGTATCATAACTTTTGTTCAAAGATCAATCTCAGTATCAATCTCAACAAACAACACCTAAGTCTAGGAGATGTTCAATAGATGAAGATTGTTGAATGAATCAATTCGTGCTAAATATCCTAATTTAGCCAGTATCAAGTTCACTTACAAGTGCCTCTGCTTCCCTTTAGAATCTAGACACTAAACTCAGGACAATGTGGTGCTTTCCCCTCCTAGGTGGAAATAAATAATTTGGCCTTGCTTAAATCTCCACGAGGTCCGCACATTTGTTTTTCCTCTATTCTGATCGAGAGCAATAATTTAAGACAATGAATGTTTCATGGTTCACCTCTGTTCCTTTTGAACTGTAACAAGTAAAGATCAATGATAACAGAATGGCCTTGCTCTGCAAAATATGTTATGGCATATGGGGAAGCTGCTAGGTGCCATCCTTAAGTCTCACACTCGCAAAAGGTCCATCTCTTCAATTCTTCTCAAAAGGAGTTCAGGGTAATCTGATGTCCTTTCTTTTTCAATTTCAGAGAGATGAGAGTTGGTGGGCTTCATTTGTCAGGGAAATCATTATACTTCAGTTCAAAGAAGAAAGCAATTTATTGTTTCAAGAGATAGCCCCACGTGAAATTCATCCAGCTGTTCAAGGTGAAGGTGGAGGTTCTCATCCATATCAAATAGCAGGAAAGAGCAGGAAACAAGGTATTGTGTGTGTGGACACCACATGCACACACAGTCACAAAAGAGACCTACAATTTGGCTACAGACTTAAACACCTGACCACAAACAAGGGATTAAAAAAATAATATAATAATATAATGAATGTGTAGGATGGCTTCCTCCCATATACCTTCCTCAACCCAAAGTAAAGAGGGTTAATAACTGCCCCATATATAAGCAGGAAGATAACGGATTCCCTAAAGAGAAAAATAGAAACTTCCATCGCTTCTGCTTTTACTGAAGGACTATGTCGTACAGCTTGTGTCACCTGAGTTGTGGATCCAGGGAGCCTGAGAGCCTGCTATAAGAAAAAAAAAGTGTATAATATTTCTCAGATGACTGAATAAATATCCATAACCTTAGTTCCAATACTTCTTTCCACCCTGAAATGTTCTCTCCTATAAACCACATCATTAGCCTCTTGAAATTTAATTCAGATAGAGATTCCTCAGGATATACTCTACATATTTTTTCTTCTTGTTTTCTTCTGAGGCCCTCTAATCCCCCAGAAACATAAAAATGAGCTTTAAATTTTTATGACACTTTATATTATCTGAATAAAGTGTCTTGGTCAGCTCGGGTTGCCACAATAAAACACTTTAGGCTGGGTACCTTAAACAACAGAAATCTATTTTATCCCTGTTCTTTGAGGCCAGAAGTCTAAGATTAGGGTACCATCCCAGTTAAGTTCTGGGGAAGGTCCTCTTCCTGGTGGTTACCTCTAGGCAGAATGCAAAGAGAAATTATTTAATGGGATTATTGTCTCTTCTTGTATGAACAATAATCCCATTGCATCAGGCCTCAACCTTACAACTTGATTTAAATTTCATTACCTCCTTATAGGACTGATCCAAAGTAAAGTCACACTGAGGGCTATGACTTCAACATGTGAATGGAGTTGGGGGGGGGGGGTCCATACACAGCAAACAGGAAAGTCTGAATCCAAAATTATATATATATATATATATATATATATATATATATATATATATATCGCTATCTATCCTAGCTGGTGACCTATGCTGGGTTCACAAATCTGACTATTCCAATAACTTAAAAACACAGCAAAGAAAACACACAGAAGTACCTTTTCAAAATCAGGACAGCTCTCTGACCTTAGGGGTCCATGGAAAGAGAGAGAGCCACTGGAATTCTTTATTCTTATGTAAGGGACACATAGGAGAGTTTCCATGGAACATTCTATCCCCAAAAGGGCAAAGGAGTAGGATTACAAAGGAATAGGTGAGTGTAACTGGAGCCCACTGGGTAACGCCTACTCCTGGAGCCACGCCTCATGATCCAAATGAAGATAAAGCCCAAGTCATTGAGGGGAGCAATAATTGTTCCGTGTCTCTTGCTCAGGACTGAAGGGTGTGTATTTCCAGAGCAGCTCCCAAGACATATATTTTAGAAAATAACCATCATGGTACAAAGTGGAAGGGTCAACACATGAAAGTATACCTCAGGATGAGTCTCCAGGAAATGCGGGATAAGATGCCTGTATACTGATGAAAATGCAGTTTGTTTTCACTACTTAGAGGCACTAAGACCTTTCATAAAAGCATCAGGACTTAAAATCATTATGCAGCATTCAAAGGTATATTTACTTAATGTTTACTTAGTTCACATATTTTTCATGTCTTATTTATATATTTAGTACTAAATATTAGGAGAATGCAAAGATAAATAAAACCCTAAGAATTTACAATAGAAAGAAATGTGTATAGTCACAACACAACACGGAGAAACCATAACTTGTCAGGCACCATGCCGAGAATGGAAAAAAATGTGGACAAACGTGGGACATAATAAACTCCCAGAGTTTTCTGACTAGTCTACAGATATAAGAGTGCAGTAGACTGAGTTGTTAGTAGGGGAAGGTTAATTTTTGTGGGCTATCAGAGAAGTCTTCATTACAAATCTTAAAATAATACTAAATCTTGACGCTGGAAGTGTAAAACAACCTCTGTTACAAATTGGCTGTTCACTCTTCTTTCATGCAGGCAGTTTTCAGTTTTCAGCAGTGATGTCTGTATCTTTGTTGGCTATATACTCTTAAGTCTGTCCAGCCTATTTTCTGCATCAGTCTCTAAGCTCCTCTGGTTGGATTCTCTGAAATATTTATCAAAGTCTTTTCATAAGCATAGATCCTACTGGGAGATCTTCAAGATCAGTGCAGTGAGCAGATTATCAATTAAAACCAGAGTTTGCAAATTCATTTTTGGCAGAGTCACAGACTCTATAATCCAAAGAACTAGTACACTAGAACTACTGTATCCCAGGTACAATATCATCTTAATGTATTGCTAGGTCTCCAAAAAGAAATGGAAATTTTACAACCCTCCTTCAGCCTCATCCAAAGCTAAAGGATAGATCTGGAAGTAAATAGCCAATCTTAAAGGTGGTTTTTCCCTGAGAACAAATGTTTCTACAATATTGAAATCTAGAGGCCACATCTTGGGTCAGCAAAGAACTGGGAGAACTGAGTTTCAACATTCTCACAACAAAGCCAGAGACTAACAAAAGAGACCCAAGTAATCCCAAATCATGAGAACGCTTTAGCAGAAGCAAATTTTCTCTGGAGGAAACCATCTTCAACATAGGTCTTAATGATCCCCAGGAATTGAAATCAAACAAACCTCATAAACTCAAAGACCACAAAACATGCAAGAAAGCAAGCTATCATGAATGAGACTCCACAGAGAGAGCAAGCAATAGATGCAGATCTCAATGACTCTGAATTCTGAAATCACTCAACACAGACCAGAACACAGTTATGAAAACAACAGAAAAAAATAAAAATTGTAATCACAGAAAAAAAGAAATAGGAAATTATTTTAAATAACCAGGTATGTTGATAATTGCTTCTTCTAGAAATGGAAAAAAATGAGGAAACAGATAAAAGCTTGGGTTAAAATTCAGACTATACAAAAAGAAAAGTAAAAAGAGTAAACTAATAGAATAGACCAAGAACAACTCCCAAAGAAATGAAAAACTAGGAATGAAAGGAGAGATTAAGATATATGGAAAACAGAAATGACAAAGCCTTAAAGCCAACTAACCAAATTCCCAGGAGAGGATAGAGAAAATTGGATGAGAGAACATATTTAAAGAGATAATAAAAGTAATTAACACAAAACATGATGAATGAAGCCCAAGCAGAATAAATAAAATCATCCCTACCTAAACCCCTTGAAATAAAAATGAAGGATACCAAAGCCAAAGAGAAGATATTAAAACACCCAAATAGAAAGGAAAGGTCAAACACAGCTGGCAGAACTTCTCAACCACAGAAACCAGAAACAGTGGAATAATATTTTCATAAGATTGAGAAAAAAAATAACTAAACGTAGATCTATAGACAGCAACTTTCATTGAAGAACTGTTAAAATAAGAAAACGATTAGTCAGTAAGAAAGATAAAAAGAAAAAAAAAGTAGCCAAGTAAAATGGTTAACACATGTGTAAACCTAGTCAAGTATTATCTTAGATAAATTATTATAATTATTGTTACAAGATGACAATAGTGTCTAATTTGGAGACTTAAAAGGACAGAATTAAAATACTAGACAACATAAATTGTGAATGTGTGGATGATGAGAGACAAAATGCTCTCAAGCTCTTGTATCAGGGAGTTAAGAAAAGAGATGGAACTGGGAAAATAAATAATTAGTATTTCTTGTGATATAAAACATGAGTTGATTTTAAGACCTTTGGGTATAAACCAAGGAGAAGAATAACTGGGTCAAATGGTAATTCCATTCCAAGTTTTATTCCATACTGCTTTCCATAGTGGTTGCACCAATTTGCAGTGTGTGTGTGTGTACCACCACAATGTGTGAGTGTACCCTTTTCCCCACATCCTTACCAACACTTACGGTTGCTTGTATTCTTGATAATTGCCTTTCTGACTGGAGTGAGATGAAATCTTAGAGTAGTTTCAATTTGCATTTTTCTAATCACTAGAGATGATGAAAATTTTTTCATGATTTTTGATGGTGAAATGAAACAAACATTATTACCCTATCTATGAGTATGATTACACTACTGGTGTGACTCTATACCATGTTCAGCCAGAGGAAGGTGATGTTGTGCTCCATTTGGGTACAATGTGTCAAAATGCATTCTACTGTCATGTATAACTAATTAGAACAAATTAAAAAAAAACATTATCTGAATGGTTACTTACTGTTATGATTCATGACTTATGTATGTTACATATCTTCTATTGAAGACATCAAAAACTAATTTTCTAAAAAGAGATTCTCTAGAGAAGTATTTTACTTCCTGGTACACAACACAAAGAGCAAATAAACCCCCTTTGGAGTTCTTTCATTCTTCTTTCTGGATTCTTCTAAACTCTGCCACATAATCTGTTTACTAGGAACATAGATTAACCCCAGGAATGAAAACTGGAGGAGACGCATTTAGCTACACTAATTTTTTCTTACCTGATAACAGCATCCTCTGGATTAGCAAGGATCAAGTGAGATTTGTGTTTGCAAAATAGAAAATTAGCTACATGAAATGCATTAACAATTTTACAGATATGGGGATTGAAGCAATGTGTGCATCGCTGTGTGGTGGAGGAGGACAAGGGGAGCATTTTAGCTGTATATATTAGCTCTTGGATGTGCCTGATGTGAGATAGGTTATGATATGTGCATAAAAACTGTTGGAGTACATATTCTGAAAATTTGCAATACAATTTTAATATGTGGAAGTGGTGAGCATCTTATGAAACGCTATGTTATATAAACATGTGTATAAGTATGTTGGTAAATGTGTTTGAGTATGAGGATGTTGTGAAGATGTGTATGTAAATCTGTCATTGTGTCTATATATATGTTTATTCACAGGAACTGGTGGAGTGTTATATCGAAGATATATTTGTTATGAGGATGGTGTGTGCTGTGAAGTGTGATACATGACAGTTTTATTTGTTACGGAAGGTGTTAGAGCATGGGTGGGTGGGTGTGAATTCATGTGTGTCTGTGTTTGAGTGTATGTGGTATTTTGTTCCTTCTCCTACTCCATATTTTTAAATAACCAAATTAATTTTAATAGGAATTTTGCTGAAGGCACCCACGTGTTAATACTTTAATCGCCCCCAATATGGAGGAAATAAAGGTCCAATAAACATGTGGGACCTGGTCCCAAATATTCGCAAAAACATGGATTCACTTAATATATTGGGTATCTGCCCTGCATCATATAAATGATTTCTACAGGAATCAGATCTTTTTGTTTCTTCCAGATAAAATACCCAAAGGCCAATTGCTTAGGCGAAACAGCCTGACATGTTAGTGACTTCTATCACAAAGCTGAATTGTACTTATATGTAACAAAAGAACAAAATGTTCTGTTAGGTAAAGAATAGATAATATTTTTGTTTTAAAACAACCTAATTTAAAAATGAGCAAAGTCTGAGTAAGTTTTCCTCAGGCCAAAAAGTTAATGCAGGTCAGCAATTACTCATGGAAAAAGCATGTGGCCCCCACCAACCCCAGATGCTGAGCAATTAATTACTCCACCAAGCCTCAGTGCTCTGCTAAACTTACCCCAGGCTGGGAGACAAGTCCTAGTCCACACATTTCTAGACAGCATAGCCTGTGACCCTGTCTGCCCTGTGTGGCTGGGCAGAAACCTCAGAGACCTCACCGGTCCCCGAAGCCCAGCTTACAGGGTCTCTCGACTCCATATTCTAAACAATAGTACAGCCCAGCCAAGGAAGATAACTTGCAACCCTCCCTGATCATAGATCAGCACAGAGCTCAGCTACTTCTCCCTGAAGGCAGAATTCAGTCCGCAGCCACACTGAACCATAGAGCACAGGAGGGAACTCAGCCCAACTGTAGAATCCAAAACCCAGGTCTGTCTGCCTAGGTTTGCTACTAGCTGGCACATCCAGAACCCCAGGATAGACTGAGTAGTAAAGATCTATCATCACCAAGAATACTTGCAAAGACCAGAAGAGGTGGACAGTCCCTTAAATGTGCATACATCAATCTAAGGACACAGGATTATGAAAAAACAGGGAAACACAGAACCATCAAAAGAAATTAATATTCTTCCAATAATGGAACCAGAAGAAATAGAAATGGCCAGCAAAGAATTCTGAATATTTCTTCTAAACACAGGGAAGGCTCAAAGAACTCCAAAGAGAGAAAATTAAATAAAATCTGGAAAACAATTGATGGACAAATTGACAAATATCCCACCACAAGAATTATAGGTTAGATGAAGGATATTTCTACTTGCTTGATTTGAGCACTCCATGTCGAACACTTATATCAACAAATTATTTTGTACCCCATAAATATATAAAATTATTTGTCTACTAAAACTTATTTTTGATTTTTTTTTTTTTTAGTTTAGGATGAAGGTTACATTTCTAGTTGCTCTGAGGCTCAGGATTCATGCACTGAGTACTGCTTCTCAGCAAGGTGGATAAAAGAGGGAATTCATTGAAATTCAATACTGGCCAGTGGAAGTCTCTCTTAAAGCCTCAGAAAAATTGGGTCCACTGAACAAAGAAAAAGAAAAAGTGCATTGGAGTCAAGCCAATTGGGGCAGCAGCAGCAGCCCTGGTTCACCAGAGAAGAGGGATAACACAAACAGAAGTTGAAACACAACAGACAGATTTGGTGCAGAAAAACTTGTATATCAAAAAACCAGTCTGAACTTAGTTGATCCAGAGGCTGCACTGGGAAATGGTGTTTGAAAAGTGCTCTGTTTCTCAACTGGCAAGTGGAGAGCTGAGGTCAGGAGCCATCTTCAGGAGACCATGCCGCAGCTGGAGACCATGCTCGGGAGATCAGAGCAAATATCGCCATGCTGGCCAGAAAGCACCTACCATGTGCCCTACAGTGTATCCAGACGAATGTGAGTGAAACCGGAAGAGAAGATTGCACCCAGGGGGAGTCAAGTCAGAAATATGGAGGGAAGTGCCACTCACTTTCCCCTTGAGCCTAGTGGGTCACGTAACCAGCTGAAGAGAGTCAGGAAACTGAATAGCTGGGCTTGATTACACTCAGGGACTAAGCCTAAGAAGGCCATATTTGTGGGTGACGGTGGGTGTGAGACCTGCAGAAGGTTGGCTCCCCTGCTCTGCAGGTATAATTCTTGGGAGGCTTCTGAGCTACAGACTTCAGGAAGAGATCAGCATCTTCCTGGCTCTGAGGGGCATGTGAATTTATTCTCTCCATTCACAGATTTCCACTCCTACAGCAAAAACAGGGAGGATTCACAAAAAGGCTGTGGAGGCCACATCTTTGAGGGGGGCCTCAGTCTAAATGACTCTAGAACACATTTGAGTGAAGGCTGTGCTCTAAAATAACCATTCTTGAGAGTGGAAGAGAAAACCATCCCAATAGATGCATAAAACCCAACACAGGAATATAAGGACTATGAAAAGTAAGGACAACATGACACTTAGATTTTACAACTCATCAGCAACTGACAACAAAGATACTGAAGTAGATGAAATATAAGATAAAGATTTTCAAAAATGATTATTAAAATGATTAATAAATTCCAAGAGAACACCAAAAAAAATCAACTTGATTAATTAAGGAGGTCAATACAAGATGTTTAATTTAAAAATATAGATATTTCAAAAAGGACCAAAGGGAAATCTTAGAAATGAAGGATACAATATATCAAATAAAATGTACAACTGAAAGTCTCTAATAGGATAGACCATGCTGAAGAGGAATCTCAGAACTAGAAGACAAGCTTTGGATGTTCAAACAATGTTAAAGAAGAGAAAATAAGTAACCATGACCAGAATACACAAGAACTCAGGGATAACATTAAGAGACCAAATTTAAGAATCTTTGACATAGAAGAAGGTTGTAAGATATGTGCATATGGCAGGGATAACCATTTCAGGGAAATAATGATAGAAAATTTTCTAAAAGTTTCTTTCTCTCTACCCTAACTATCAGCTTTTAGACAGAATAAGATGGACATTCAGATACAGGAGGTGCTCTGTTTCTCCATTTACAACCCCAAGTAGACAAGATCAAAAAAGAACCTTGCCAGGACACATTATAATTAAAATGCCTACTATAGAGAACAAGGATAGAATTTTAAAAGTCTCAAGAAAAAAAATTAGGTCACATTTAGAAGCAAGTCAATCAGAATTACTTCTGATTTCTCAGCAAAAAACGTTAAAATTCAGGAGAGCTTGGAATGATGTGTTAGCTCTATCCAGCAAAGCTACCCTGCAGAATCAAAGGAGAAATACAAACCTTCCAAGATAAGCAGAAACTAAAAGAATTCATGAATACTAATCTAGCAATACAGAAAATACTTAAAGAAATACTTCAGATGGAGGAAATAAAAAATAAACCCCAGAGTTCACAAATGAACAAATCTCATTTGAAAAGTAGCAAAGCAAATGAGAACCAGGACCAAATTAAACATTAGAAATGAATCAAAATGGTAGGAGTAAACATCCCTCTATAATACCACTGAAGGTAAATAGTCTCAACTCTCCAATTTAAAGACATAGCCTGGCAGAATAGGTTTTAAAAAAACAAGACCCAACTATATGTTGTTTGCAAGACACCTCTACAGGCAAAAGAGCCACAGAGTGAAAGTGAAAAGTTGGAAATTGATACAGAATCCAAATGGAGCCCAAAAATAAGCAGAAGAAAAGCTACTCTCATCTCTGACAAAGCATATAGTTCAAGTTAATTTAATCAAAAAAGACAGACAAGGTTACTTTATACTGATAAAGGATACAGTTCAACAAAAGATATAACAAGAGTACATATTCGAACACTGGTGCACCTAATTATATAAAACAGATCCTCCTCAAATCAAAGACTCACATAAAGTCCAATACAATAATACTCTTCAGTACACCTCTTTCACTAATTAATAGGCCAACCAGACATAAACTCAGTAGACTCAGAACCTAAAGAGAATGTTGCAAAAGTTAAACATTCTAAGAAAAATCTAAGAAATTAAAACATTCTTAGAATCAAATGAGAATATTTATATGACATATTATCTGGGATAATGTGAAGGCTGCTCTAATAGGAAAGTTTATGAGTGCCTACATAAGAAAATCAGAAATGTTCAAAATAAACAAATTAATGATACATTTTTAAAAACTTAAAAAACAAGAACAAACCAATTCTAAAACCAGTAAAATGAAGGAAATAATTTAATATATATTTTATTAAATTATATATATATATATATATATAATTTAATAAAATTAAGATTGGAGCCCAAATGAATTAGAGAATAAAAAATCAATGAAGACATCAAGCAAACAAAGAGTTGATTCTTTGCAAAATAAAACAATATAGATAAGTCATTAGCCAAAGTAATCAAAAGAAAATGAGAGAATACCCATATCAATAAAATTAGAGATGCAAAAGGAAAAATCACCACAGATATCACAGAAATCCAAAGAATCATTTTGAAAACTTATACTTTAACTAATTGGAAAACCTAGAAGAAATGGATACATTTCTAGACAAATACAATCTGCCAAAATTGAATCAAGAGGACATAGAAAACCTAAACAAATCAATAACTAGCAATAAGAGAGAAGCAGTAATAAAAATCCTTCCAACAAAGGAAAGCCCAAATCAGATGTATTTTCAGCTGAATTCTACCAGACCTGTAAAGAAAGCTAATGCCAATATCCCTCAAATTATTCCATGTTGTAGAAAGGGATGCAACACTTCCAAATTTATTCTAAATCAGTGTCATATTCATGCAAAAACCAGATAAGGGTAATCAAGGAAAAACAATTACAGGCCAATAACCCTGATGAACTTAAATGCAGAAAAATACTTAATATTAGCAAATTAGATTCAACAGCAAACAAAAAGATTGTATATCATGACCAAATTGATTCCAAGGATGCAAGGATGGTTTAACTCTGAAGACATTAGGGATAGAAGGAACCTGCCCCCAAACCGTAGAGGCTATATATGACAAACCCAAAGAAGCAGTTTAGTGAACAGGGAAAAACTGAAAGAATTTTCTTTAAAATATGGAACAAAACAAGGATGTTCACTACTACCCCTATTCAATGTAGTACGAGAGATTCTCACTACAGCAATTAGGCAAGAAAAGGGATAAAAATAGGAAAGGAAGAAGTCAAATTACCAGCGTTTGCATATGACATGATCTAGTATTTAGAAGATCAGAAAAGCTCCACTAGAAAACTGCTAGAGCTAATAAATTCAGCAAAGTAGCAGGTTATAAAATCAATATTCAAAAGTCAGTAGCTTTCCTATGCACCAATAATGAATCTTCTGAGAAATAAGTCAGGAAAATAATCAAATTCATAATAGTCTCAAAAATACTGAGGAATAAATCTAGCCAAGGAGGTTGAAAAACCTCTACAATGAACACTACATAACACTGAAGAAAGAAATTGACTGAGACACAAATGGAAAGATCTCCCATGTCCATATATAGGAAGAATTAATATTCTTAAAATGACCATACTACCAAAAGCAATATACAGATTAGGTGTAATTCCTCAAAATACCAATCACATTCTTCACATAACTAGAAAAAAAAGTCCTAAAATTTACTTGGAAGAATAAAAGACCCAGAATGTCAAAGCAATTCTACACCAAAAAGCAATGCTGGAGGCACCATAATACCTGACTTCAAATTATACTACAGAGATATAGTAACAAAAACTGCATGGTGCTGGCATAAAACAGACAAAGAGACCAATGGTACAGAATAGAGGACACAGAGACAAACCCACACATCTACAATCATATGCTCCTTGACAAATGTGCCTAAAACATATATTGGAAAAAAGACAGCCTTTTTAACAAATGTTGCTGGGAAAACTGGTTATGTGTATGTAGAAGAATGAGACTAGATCCGTATCTCTCATTCTGCACAAATGGCAGCTCAAAATAAATCAAAAACCTAGGAATTAGACCACAAACTAAGCAACTCCTAGAAGAAAATAAAGGGTTAACACTCCAGCATATAGGCAAAGGCAACAACTTTCTCAATAGGATCTTTAAAGCTCAAAAAATAAAGCCAAGAATTAGTAAATGGGATGGCATTAATTAAAAAGCTTCTGCACAGTAAAGGAAATAATTTTAAGAATTTGAAGAGAGAACCTACAGAATAGGAGAAAAATCTTTGCTATGTACTCTTCTGATAAAGGATTAATATCCAGAACATCTAAAGAACTCAAAAAAGTGCAGAACACCAATGAGGAATGTGTAAGCCTAAATGTGTAATATGTAATTCTTGTAATGAATTATTATTGTTATTATTATCATAGTGCTAAAAGCTAAAAATATGCTACCTTTAAAGTGGTATATGTCCACATTACCTGGAACCCTATGGAGTCTGATCTCAAGGTTACATGGTGGGGATTCTGAGGAGGTCTTGTCTAATAGGTGAAGCAAGTACTTCTATTTTTTTTTTTTTTTTTTTTTGGTATCGGGGGTTGAACTCAGAGGCACTTAACCACTGAGCCACGTCCCCAGCCCTTTATGTATTTAATTTAGAGACAGGGTCTCCCTGAGTTCCTTGGCATCTCATTAAATTGATGAGGCTGGTTTTGAACTCGTGATCCTCCTGCCTCAGCCTCTCGAGCGCTGGACACACCACTGCATCCAGCAAGGCCAATACACCAAAAAATAATAATAATAATAATAATGGAAAGGAACAAATAACCCAATTAATAAATGGGTGAATGAACTAAACACACACTTCTCAAAAGAAGAAATACAAATGGCCAGCAAATATGTGGAAAATGTTTAATATCTTTAGCAATTAAGGAAATACAAATCAAAACTACATTGAGACATCATCTCCTGTTGGAATGACATTCATCAAAAATAAAAACAAAAATAAAAACTGGAGAGGATGTGTAGAAAAAGGAATACTACTGGTGGGATTATAAATTAGTACAACCACTGTGGAAATCAGTATGGAGGTGCCTCAGAAGCCTAGAAATGAAGCTATCATGTGACTCAGCTATACCACTGCTCAGTCTTTATTCAAAAGAATTAAAGTCAGCATAGTATAGGGATTCATGCATACCCATGTTTACAGCAGAGAAATTCACAATAACTAAATTATGAAACCAGCCTAGCTGTCCATCAATAATTAAATGGATAAAGAAAATGTGGTTATATATACACAATGAGTTTTATTCAGTCATAAAGAAGAATGAAACTGGATCATTTTCAGGAAAATGAATGGAACTTGTGAACATTATATTAAGTAAAATTAGCCAAACTCAAGAAAGTCAAGGGCCATATGTATTGTCTCATATGTGGAAGGTAAAGAGGAAAAAGTAAAAGAAAGATGGAGTGGGGCAGGTCTCATGAAAATTGAAGGGAGATCAGTAGACTAGAGGAAAGGAACCAGGGGGATGAAGAAAAAAAGGAAAAAGGGAAAATACTGGAGAATGTTATTGGCCAAATTATATTGTTATGTTGTATGCCTGTATGAACATGTAACAATGTATGCCACCATTACATGCAACTATAATGCACCGATAAAAAGTATGAAAAAATTTAGTTTAACATTTACTGTTCTCATGTCAAAACAATTTAAAATGTTAAATTTAATTTTATGCTAAAATCATATCCAACTAAGCTGTATTTTTTTTAAAAAAAAAAAAGCTTTATAACAGAAAGCAAGTTAAAACTTAAAAGATGAATTGGAATTCCCATCTGCTACCCACTAGCACTGTGAATTGGCAGAAATCATCAAAATGGACACTCAGATTTCTTTAAAACCAAGAAAATAATCCCACCTGGAAAGATTTTTCAAAAGATCAAATAAAATACAATATATAGTAGCCTCTGTATACTCTAAAATACAGTAAAAATGTCAATTATTTGTATTAGTATAGTTACTACATTTAGTCTGCAAATATGCAAAAAATGCCAAGTAGCAAACAATTCTGCAAAATAGTATTCCAATGACCCGGTCTTTGGTATGCATAAATATTTCCCTTTCATGAATGCCAGTGTTTTGATTAATGTCTAGTATAGTAGCAAGAGTGCCACCAGAAAGCTATGCATTCTTCAGGGCAACCTCAATACCTTTTGTCTGAAGCAGAGACTCCATTCCTCAAGATAACTCCATCTCATATGCAGATAAAGGTTAAGAAGCGTATTTCGTGGCTACTGTGAAAAAAAAAATATTGCAACATGGTTAGCTCAAAACTAAACTAGAATTTTATCTGAAAATTAAAAGACTCACTTGCTAGGAAATAAAATATCACATTCTTCATATTGCAAGAAAGTAAGTTGAGAATTTTCCCCACTGGAAATGAGAAAATAAGAGTCTGAAATTAATTGTGTTTTGAAGTGAAGAAAAAAAATGTAATGCTTTGAGACACTCTAGCAAAAGTAACCTCTTTGAATTTAGGTGGTTGTAAAGGGAGCATTCTGTTGTTTTCAGAGCTGTCTTGAGTGTGTCCTCTGGTCTTGTCAAACAAATGCATGAAATCCATCTGACTTCCTTCTCTCGATCACCACGATTTTTATCATTGTCTGTCTCCTTTCACTCGTACATCTCCTTTCTCTGACTTTTGTATCCATACAGACTATAGCTGCGAGAGTAAAATTCAAGGACTGGGGCACTATGTTCTCTAACTGTCCGACCAAGTGACCACACTTCTTTAAAAAGATCATTGACCTCACACACACAGGGCCACTTAGCACTCTTTACATCAGTCCATAGCCATCTTTCTGCTACACTGTCTTCCCCTGAGTAATGCTCTCTACCTCCGTGACTCATTCACTTTTTCACTATCCCTTACTTCTCTTAAGCTTCCACTGTGCCCTCAGGAATTACCGCCAAACAAATTAAATCAGGTGGCCCAAGTCACACATGCAAAAAAACAATAGAGATTAAAATACAAGCTTTCCGATTCCAGAACCCCAGGCACTTAAATACAACTGGTTATGGTCCTGAAAATTCCCATCATCCCCAACACCTTCAGAAAGCAATTCCTTCTACTAATTCCCCTTCACTGGAACCTTTTTTTTTTTTTAAGACAGGACTTTTTCTTGCCTAGAATTTACTGTTCCCTCATATCCCAGGTCTAACTGTCCTCCTTTGTCCAATTGCTTTTGCAATTACTCCTTTGAAACATTCATTGAGACATTCACTGCTGTGCTCCATTTCTACTCCCAACCATCATTATCTACAGGCTTGCTGAAGCCCAAGGAGAAACAGAAAGCAGAAGAATCCAACTGTAACAATAGCATTTACTTAAATATTCAGAGGATGGACATTCGAGCGCTGGTGAGCTACCTCCACACTGACTGCATAAAAGACACAGAATGTGAATTCTGGGTTCTATCCTGGTGCACCCTCATTCTTTGCAGATTATGGAAGCTGTTGTGCTTCTACCATGCCACTAAGAGGGACTGGGAAAGGATCGGGAATACCCAATCTCTTCTTTAGGCCCTCAATTCCACATTTTTCTTTTACAAGTTTCAGAGAAATGAAAGAGAAAGCAACCTTCGTCATGTCCAGGACTTCATTATTGTCACCTTCAAACCCAGATCTTCTGCTGCAGTCTGGCCCAGTTAGTGCACAGTGTTTGTTCCCCATGGTTTCTACTGCATTTTTGTTTTTAATAATTGGAAATATTGCATAAAGTGTGCATGCTTATGATCCAGTGGAGAGGGAAAACCAATGACAAGGAAAATAGAGCAGAGGGGAGAGAATGGGATGCATACACATCCTGATATCATTCTAGACTCTCTACCTCTCAGTGTGCACGTGGATGACATATGAAGCACTTACGTTTCTCAATTCCTCGACTTCTCCATTTCCAGTGATCATCTCTCCTATTTCTGTTTTCTGCACACCTTACCAGAGCAGCTGAATAACAGAATGCTTGGTTAAGTTCTGAAATTCACCTCAACCAACTTCAAATAGGTCCTGCCTGGCAATGCAGCTACTCTACCCTGGTGAAATCCAACTCCTCGATACAACTATTATGAACCTTCTCCAATTCTTTCAAACTCAAAACTCACCATTTCATGCTCCCCCTCCACACACAAACTATCATCCTCAGAAGATGGCGCCACCACTTACTTCATAAAAAACGAAAGAAACCCTGGAGGGCTGGGATTGTGGCTCAGTGGTAGAGCACTAGCCTAGCACATGTGAGACACTGAGTTCCATCCTCAGCACCACATAAAAATAAATGGATAAAATAAAGGTATTATGTTCATCTATAACTAAAAAACTATTTTAAGAAAGAAAGAAGCCCTGGAGATAAGGACTTCTAGCCCTGACTACAACTGGAGACTTTCTGCCCTTGAAGATCAAAACCTTTACCCATGCTTTAGATAGCATGCCCACATTTCTTTTTGGGATCATCCCACCAATGGTTGTCTTTCATCTCTCCTTTTCACATAGAATTACCCTAATATTCTAAATGAAATCTTCTCCATTAAATATCCTCAAGTCTAGCTTATCTCTATTTTTCTTTTTTTAAAAGTTACCTTTGCCTCCATGATCTCTAACATCATTACTCTGTCTCTTTTTCATTCAACACAAAAGCATCAAAGTACTTTTTTGGGGGGAAGGGGGACTAGTGACTGAACCCAGGGGTGCTTTACCATTGAGTATTGAGCTACACCCCCATCCATTTCTTTTTTTCTTTTCTTTCTTTTTCTTTTTTTTTTTTTTTTTGTAATTTTGAGACAGAATATTGCTAAGTTGCTATGGCTGCCCTTGAACATGAGATCCTCCTGCCTCAGCCTTTAAAGTCGCTGGGAGTACAGGTATATTGCCTAGCTCAACACTGAAGTTCTCGTCTCTTCTCACTTTTCCATTTCCTCATTCAATGTTCATTCCTGACTGACTTCAATAGAAATCTCTATAAGGAACTCTAGTGACATCCATTAGTTAAATCTAATAAGTGGTTTTTCATAAATTATATTACTTGAACTCCTGCAGAATTTTATTGCATTATCCAAGTCATAGTGATCCCTTACTAAGTGCCTTTCAGTATTCTAAGACCTAGAGATGTATTAGGAAACAAAATCTCTGACATAAAGTATTTTAATGGTAGGGGAGAAAGACAATGAGCAAATAAAACAAATATATATGCCAGGTGGAATGTGTATAAACTTAATAAAGATGAAAGGAACAGAATATGCCCAGATTAGGGGGTGTAATGTATGTTCTATAGAACATGAGAATAGAGACTTAAAGAAGTTGAAACAGCACAGCTTTGAGCAGAGTAAGGATGTGAAGTTACTTTTATTATGAAGGGGCTGTTGTGGCTGCTACTGGGGGGCCAATATGGAAGCATCATGGAGCACATGATGGTTCAGAAGGGGAAAAGGGCATTTAGTGAGCAGTGAGCAGGTTCTGTGATATATTTCAAAGGAAGGTGCAACAAAATTTGCTGATAGACTAGATATGGGAGACGGGAGAAAGAAACAGGAGAAAGAGTCAAACATAACTCAAATTTGTTGTTTGGTTGGTTTGGGGGGAGTTTTGGTCCAAAGATCAAAAATATAGAAGAGAGATTTTTTTATTTGTTTTTGTGGGATTGTTTTTTGTTGTTGTTGTTGTTGTTGTTTTGTTTTGGTTTTTGGTTTTTTGGTATCAGGGATTAAACCCAGGGGTGTTTTACCACTGAGTCCCAGGCTGTGACTGTGACTGTTCATTTGCTTTGTTTTGGTTTGGTTTTTGAGACAGGGTCTCACTGAGTTGCTTAGGGTCTTGCCGTTACTGAGGCTGGCTTTGAACTCCCCATCCTCCTGCCTCAGCCTACTCCTGAGCCTCTGGGATTTCAGGGATATGCCACCGTACCTGACAGAACTGTTATTTATTGAGATGGAGAATGGTGCAGGTAAAATAGATTTGTTGAGGGGCATGAGATCAATTTTGAACAGGTATCAAGCAGGTAAGTTAATTACCAAATTTATTTAAAATCTGAAATCCACAAAAGCTGAAACTGGATATAAAATCATGGAATTTATCAGTACATAGATGATGTTTAAAGCCATGGGACCAAATGAGTTTGTCCAGGGTGTTAATATAACTAGAGAAAAGAAGGGTTTCAAGGACTGAGTCTGTGACTTTTTCAATATTTAGAGGTCAGGAAGATGAGGAAGAGACTGAGAAGAAGCAGCCAGTTTGGATGGGAGAAAAATAAAGAGAGAGAACAGTGTCAGAACCCACTGAAGAGTGTCCTTCTGAAATACTTCCTTCAATAAGTGAAGTAAAACAAGAACCGGAATGAATTTGGGTTTGCCAGCAAAGAGGCCACCCGTATCCTTGACAAGATGAGCTTCAGGGCAGTACAGGGACAAAACCTGATTGGAGTGTGTTCCAATGTTTTATCATACAAGGAAAATAAATGGAAGGGTGAAGGTAGCTGGGAAGAAAGGCAGATCATGGAAGGATTTGGCTTTTAATAATAGGAAGCGTCACGTCAGATCTGTGTGCTTATGGAAATGACTCTGTGCAGAGCAGAAAGGATAATGGGGCAAATATCAGTGTTAGAAGCAAGAGCAGGGAAAAGGAGATGGGTGCAAGGTACAGAGAAGGAATTGGTCTCAGCTAGGGAGAACAGAGAGCTAAACTATTAGAACTGGAGAAAAGGCAGAATATTTAGGAATACATTCAATTAGGTTGGTCCGTTTGGTGCTGGGCTCCAATTTCTCTGGGCTCCATACTGCATCCTGATCTCCTCCTGTGATTCTGATGGTTCCTTCTCTCATTTATTGCCTTGATTTGAAGGAGGGGAAAGGATCTGCAGGGTCTTCTCTTTCCCTTCTTAATTTCTCCACTGGCTTTATTACCTTAGCCATGCGTGCAATACCATCTGAACCCTTTGGACTCCCAAATTGATGACTCTAGATCTAAACCTCTCCTGCGAGCTTCAGGCCCATACGTTCAATTCCTTTCGCAACATCTCTACTTGGCTATCCCGCAAGCAAATCAGACTCCACATTTCCAATATAAACACAATAATATTTCCCCAGAAACCCAAAAGGCTTTTTTCACTGCCTCATTTCAAGGAGTCATTCATCAAGTTCCTCAAACTAGAAATCGACAAGTGAGTCATTCCTGGCATTTTCTTTACACCTTACTGTCATCACCCGTTTTCATCCACGTTAGCTCCTGAATATTTCCTGAAAGAAGTCGTCCATTCCTCTCCACCTCTAACATGGCGCACCGGCCACCAGCCCCCCTCACCTTGCTCTGATAATCCTTCATAGAAATATCTTCAAACGTCAATGTGATCATATCCTCAGATTCATTTCTCCCATGTCAGAACAATTGAGCTACAAATTAAAAGGATGAAAAGCTCTAACATGGCCTGCAAGACCTAGCATAGTCTGACCCTTCCTGCCTCGGTAGACATTCTCCCCTCCCTGTCAATGCGGGAGCTTCTCCCCTGCCTAGAATGCACCACCTTCCTCCTCCTTCTTTAGAACTCAGGGCAGGTGTCCCTTCCTTGGGGAAGCTTTAACGGAACACATATTTGTCCTATATTGGTCAAATCCCCTCCATGGATCTCCTTCAGCAACCCGTACCTCTCTAGCATTTATCACAGTGCTAATTTTGTTTGTAGACGCTCCTTAACTAACCATAGGGTTCTGTCCTGAGAAACCCATTATGAGTTGAAAGTATAATAAGTCAAAAATGCACTGAATACATCACATTGAATCTACTGATCATCCAAACTTAGCCACAGCACACCGGAGAGTTTGTTTGCTCCCCCTGTGATCACATGGCTGGCAGCTTGCTGTGCCTCGCTGTGCCGCCCAGCATGGAGCAAGAGGATCATACAGCATAGTTCTGGCCCAGGAAAAGATCAAAATTCAAAATTCAAAGAACAATTTCTACTTAATGTGTATGGCTCTCAAACCACTGTGAAGTTGAAAAATCACAAGTTAAACCGTCATAAATAGGGGAACCATCTGTATTAAACTCAGTGGGGAAGAAACTTGGCCTTTTTTTTTTTTTTTTACATTCTAGTGTCTTTACCATCTAGCACCTTCCTCATGTATAATAGGTGTTAAGTGTTTGTATAAATATATGAATGATAGTACTTGTCACAAAGATTATAGAGATCAATGAAAGACATAGACACAAAAGTACAGGGTTTCAATGCACATGAAGACTAAAATAATGTAATGTATCGAGAGGTGTAGCCACAGAGCTATGCACAGAGGGCACTCCCAGCCTCTAATGATATGGTACCATTTAAAAGCTTCAGCACTTTTAGTACTGTTCAGAATGACTTAATAAAAGAAAACTTGCTGAGAGATGGAAACTCTATGTGAAGGTCCCTATGCACACACTATGCAACTTTGTGATTTGTAACAAGGTATTTTTATCTGTCTGGTTCTTTGTTCCCATCTCTGTGAAAGAAGATGGACCAAAAAGGGTCTCTATGTCCCCTTCCAGGTCAGAATCCAGCATCACTTGTCATCGTTGACAAATAAGATCCATAAGCAGAAGAGAAATAAAGGAGAGACCTCTGTGTTCTGGGATGAGGTAGGATTTGAACTGGACCAGACAGTAAAGGATCTGATGAATTAAGGGAAGAAAAGATCATTCTAGAAGAAACCCAGGGTAGAGAACACCTGAAGTTTTTGAGGATAATTATTAACACACCAAACGTTCTCCACCCTCTACCCGTACTTGCTCCACGGCTTGCGGAAGCTATTCTGCCCCTGGTGTTACCACAAATCCAGCCAATCTCTCCATCTGGAAGCTAAGCTTGAAGACTCTCCTTAGGGTTTTAGGCCACCCTGATTACAATAGCCAGATTTCTGTCCCCTCTAGAAACATGGGGGGGGGGGGCGGTGGCAGGGCTAGGTCACTAATTCTGACACATGGCCATGCTGCCCAGGAGAACAGACAATAGAGAAATCAGTGTCTCCAGGGTACTGTGGAAAATGCCAGGATTTTATCTCCATCCTGCAACAGGGAAGTCAGCCTGCACCTGGAGGCTCCACGGAGGCTGTTTAATAAGACATTTGTTTACTTCCTTCCTGCTACCTCTGACAATATAATCCTTTCTGATTCTTTCCATGATTTGACTCTAAATGAAAAAGGATGATCTCACAGTTGGTGGGGGTGGGGGACGAGCCTGCCTGCACCACCACTGGTAATCTGCCAGAGCTCCAGCATTCGATCTGCAGGGATAGAATAAAGGCAGAAAATATATTCCTGGCAAAAAAATAACCATTCCTCCTGTCTGGGACAGATTGCAGCCTTCTGGAGACTGTCGAGATGGGGAAAAGGGGAGGGCAAGGGGTGAGGGAGTCAATCTTGCTCATTTTTTTCCTTTAAAAATATCTGAATGCCCACTTTAATAAATTAGGGTCTTCAATGAGCTTAAGATGATTTTAAATCATCTTTTTATCCCTCCTTCACAATTAACTTATGACCTTACAACATACTGAACTAGGGAAATTAAGCATAATTATGAATTTGGAAGACAAACACAAGGTCAAGGGTGAGCAAAAAACAAAATGTGTGGAAAGCCAGAGGCCAGAGAAGAATAAACAAGAAGGAATAGGATTTTCTTAGAAGGCAGCACATTCTGCCCCATGTCCCTGACTTCCTCAGTGTTTCTTACAAAGTAAGGAAAAAACTCCATTGTGCTGGAGAGTTACACCCCTGCTCCCCACCCTTCACTCTAGAAGTGTGAAGATGCAGCTTGCTTTCCTTTCTCTCTCTCTCTCTCTCTCTCTCTCTCTCTCTCTCTCTCTCCCCCCAGGGATTGGACCCAGGGACACTTAACCACTGAGCCACACACACACACACACACACACACACACACACAGCCCTTTTTATTTTGAGACAGAGTCCCACTAAGTTACTTAGGGCCTCGCTAAATTGCTGAGGTTGGCTTTGAACTTGCGATTCTCCTGCCTCAGTCTCCCAAGTCACTAGGATTACAGGCATATGCCACCACATCCAGCCAGACACAGCCTTTCTGATGGACTAAATTCCCCTTGCTTTCATTCACCTCTCAGCCCACTACACCCCAGAGTCCAACGTCTGGGAAGAGTTGGAGGAAAAGAAGGAAGGGGATTGGAAACTTACTTACCAGTGTTATTTATCAAGTAGTCTTCTCACTCTTCTAATTATGGGGAATATAGTCATCAACAAAATAAAGACCCCTGCCCTCAGAGACCTTCCATTCCAGCAGGAACAAGTCAGACAGAAGACAATAGACACGTAAATAAGTAAATGATACAGTGTATGAGAAGGTGTTAAAGCCTAGGAATATAGTCACCACATAATTTATCCATAAAATTGGGATATCTTGGAGAATGAAAGGAAGTTCTAATAATAATTATTCAGAACAGCAGATATGAACAGGAACTTCTTTGCAAATTAAGATGCATAACCACATTAGCCTCCAGAAAAATGAGGAGGGAGTTTTTTGCAATTTTTAATAGAATGGTCAGAGTAGAACTCATGGAGCAGGACATGCTTCATCTACCTGAACTCTTGTTTCCTCATTTGTGAAAGAAAAGGCTTAGCCTAAAATAATATCTAAGGTTGCATTCAATTCTGACATTCCTCAGTCAATGATCCATGAGCAACGGGCCACTCTTCACTGGTCTGATGTAAGAACAAGGAGAAGGGAGTGTTTGGGATGGCTGAGAGGGTCATTAGAAAGGTCTGATAATCATGCTTGTGAGGTAGACACAGTAGCTTGAATTCTTTTCAACCACTGAATGTACAGTCTCCATGTCGCACAGGCAAACATTGTCCTTTAGCCCTAGCAGCCTGTGCTCTGACTCACAAAGTCACCTGAAAGCCACTATTCCTGAGGATGGGGTGTTGCCTCTCTCTGAAAGTAATCATTATTCCTTGTACTGGCCAGCTTGTCCTTGTCATGATGAGGTGTGAATTCATTTTTTTTAAAAAAGGTGTTGAAAAAAACAGAAGAATGATTGACAAAAGTTTAAGGAGTTTGGAGGCAATTCTGATTTTTGTGAAAAGATATGTAGTTTTGAGCACAATAAGCTAAATATGACAGAAGGACATCTGAGTGAAACTATCCAGAGACAGCTGATATGTGGGTGCTCAGGAGAAAAAAAGAAAAAGTTAATTTCACACAAGTGTTAAGAGCACTGGCTTCAAAGTCAGGCAAAACTGGGTTTTGATTTGACACAATTATTGGATGTCCCTGACCCTCGGTTGGCTTACTTTTAAACAACAATAATAACTTCAGGGGATATATTGAATAGATATAAAACACTTAATGTGTACCTCATGGTGCTCAGTACATGGGGGCACGGCAGTTGATATTAGCTTGGTTATTGAGCTGTTCACTTAGATGTCACAGTTAAAACCATAAGTTCGAGTGGACGTGGGGGAAGACAAGGTGTAAGGGAGAGCAGAGGCCTTCTAGCAACCTTAAAAAAGCCTCTTCATTTGTTAAAAGAAGAAATATGTGGCCCAAGACAGAGACACCCACACAAGACAAGAGACACAGAAAGACAATTTGAAATGGAGCTACTCCAGAGAAGATGGCTTCTGCCTCAGGTGTGGTAGAGACGAAGAATAGCACTTCCATTCATCATCCCTATGGGAAATATGTAGGAAGTGGACAAGCTCAAGGTTTGGGGCTGGTTGTACAGATCTAAGGAGAACCCTTTTGAAGAATAAACTAACTTGAAGATGTGTTTGTTCAAGTAGAATGTCAGTGAAAGAAATAAATGAAAAGATACTTGCTATGGTTGTCAGAAGTATGTTTAAAGGCAGTGGGGAAAGCAGAGATTCAAAGGACAAAAAAAGGAAGAGTTAATTTTGAGAGCAAGAGTCTTTAAGACACTGGGATGGATGCCATCTAGGGCCTATTGCCGCAATCCGGCTGCAGCAAAATAACCGGGGGGTGACGAGCAACTTGTGTAGATTGATACAGCAGGAGTGGGAGCCGTTTATTGTAGGACAGGAGGGGTATATATACATTCCACACAGCTTATCTTAATTAACAAACTAGATACAGCAGTCAACCAATAAGGAATCTCCACACTTAATGGCTCCCTGGCATTACTTCACAAACCACTCCCTCTGGCAGAATGCCAGGCGCCATCTTGACTTGTTTACAGACCTTAACAGCCTATGTGGAGAAGTTATAGTCTCTCACATGTCTCCCTTACCTGCTCTGCTAATGTCTAGAAATGGAATGGTTTCCCCTATGATGCCAGATGAGGCCCTGGGAGTCCTGTAATTCTATGGAATGTTTGTCAAATGAGTGAAGGTGACAGAACTCATATTTATTCCTCTAGAAACTTTGCCCTTTCCTTCTCCTATGGATACAGCTCTCCATGTTCTTTGGAATCCTCTCAAAGACACTGAAGGCAAAGGAAAGGATCCTCCAAGCCTGTACCCACTGTCTCCCTGTATTTGAATCCTATGCTCTGGCTAGGCTGGCCCTTCTACCAGAGCACAAGTTTATCAGAAGTTTGCCCACCCTATGCCTTTCTCCAAATCCCTCTCCTGACTGGGATAGTCTCCTCTGATCCCTTCAAGTATTAGCTTGAATCTCTCTGCTCTGGGACAGCCCTCCAAGTGTCCCAGCTTAACACCACTTACCTCCTCTGAATTTTCCCTAAAAATGTATCCCTGTGAGTTGACGGTGATGTCCCCACATGTACAAAACTAGAACCATACACAGCTAGGATACTCCTGGAGGTCATATGAAGATAGCTACTTTTGAACTCTCTTCAGAAGAATATCAAAAATTGTGCAGCATCCTTGAGTCATTTAAGATTTGGTGCCTGAGCCTACATAAAAGTAGATGCATGGATCTAAGCAATTTGGATGATGAAATATCTGCCTCACCAATTACTTCAGCGATTATCATGATGATGTCATGTATTACACTAAATATCAGTGTAATCACTGCTAAATATCAGTGATTTAAACAAAGACTGTTATTTTGCTCACAAATTTGCAAACTGAAGCAGGTTCAAGTTTGCCTTCACTCTAATCTGTGACGGTGGGGACAGCTTGAAGGTCAGAGTTAGAATCATTTTCTGGAAACCCACTTACTAACATATTTGAGTTGGAAAGGCTTGAACCACTGTGGCCTGGAACAGCTGGGTTTGCAAGTGTTTCTCCATCAAAGTTCTTGCTCCATGGGGTGTCTCCGGCATGGTGTCTCAGTACTGGAGTCAGGGTAATTAGGCTTCTTACATGATAGCTCCCAAAGTGCATGCTCTAAAAATGAGCAAGACAGGGGCTGGGGATGTGGCTCAAGTGGTAGCGCGCTTGCCTGGCATGTGTGCGGCCCGGGTTCAATCCTCAGCACCACATACAAATAAAGATGTTGTGTTCCCCAAAAACTAAAAAATAAATATTAAAAAAAAAATTCTTTGTCTCTCTCTCTCTCTCTCTCTCTCTCTCTCTCTCTCTCTCTTTCTCTCTCTCTTTAAAAAAAATTAGTAAAATAGGGTTCAAGGGGAGAAAGATAGACCCTATTGCTTAATGATGACATTGTCAGAAGAACAAGTAAGATGGAATAAAGTGTGGCCATCTTTAGTTCATACAATCTGCCACAACCATTTTCTTCTGACATCTCCTCTTCTGGTTCCTTCTTCTTGTCAATATCCTAATTACTCTTAAGTCTTGAACTTTGCCTGGCCTTTGCCAATAGTTGTGAAGTGTAAAAGCAAAAATTTGGGATCAAACTGAAGCAAAATCATACTCCCCTTTCTTGATACAAACTTCAATAAAGAATTTAATCCTTCTGATCTATATTTCTCACCTGGACAAACATAGAAATGAAACTATCATCTCCCTGTGTCACTCTTCTTAATAAATCACACCTTCCTTCCCATTTGTATGGCTCCCCCACCGGGTCCCCCTACAGAACAGAGACCTCCCACCTGTGCCCGCCCTTGTCAGCTGCCCCTTTCCAGCCTTCCAGACCTCAGGAGAAAAAGAGAACAAAATCAAGACTTTGATAAATACAAATAAGTGCATTCCCTCTACCAGCACCGCCTTCACATGATAAACTACTTAATCATGTGCTAATGATGAACAGTTGACTTTGCTGATGCCAGACGTGGGGGGACTGAGGGTGCCCTCGGTGCCCCAGTGTTAATTACTTCCTTGACTAACTCCAAGAGACACTTATTAAATTTTGAGCCTCTCTGCCTGTAAGAGGGCACACACAAGTGCAGCCGATGTCTCTTTCGCTTTCTGTATTAAGGAACAAAAACGCCAGCCAAGGTAGAGTCTTGCTGAGGTGGAGGAAGAGCAGATGGAAGTATTTTGAGCCTGGCACCATCATTCAGGGAGCAAAGGAATTTGTGGAATGCACAAGAGCAAAAGTCCAACAGCCCAGGACTCTGAGGGAACCTTGTTCTGGCACTTGTGGTCATTGTGATCTTTGGCTACTTAGCTTCCCTGAGCCCCAAGTTCTAAAGCATGGAATTAGTGTTCCTACCATGGTAGAGTTGTTGTCAATAATAGGGATAATCTTCCAATATAGTGCCTGACGCATAAATTGTGAAGAATAATTGTCAGATACCACCACTGCTATTACTAGTATTAGCACCACCACTAATATCATCAACAGGTGAAAACGTCAGTCTTCATGATAAGACAATACTCCATATTGTTTAGCATCTGAGACAGCCAACATGAGACCAAGGCAAAGGTAAACAATGGTAGAGCAGAAGGTGGTAATCCCCCTGTTTGCTTAGTGAGCCTAGAAATGATGTCAGGACTTCCTGTCTATATCTTTCATCGACTTTGTCACTTCAAAAGTTTTCCACATTAAAAGCCATAATCAGAACTTGAATCCCAGCTCCACCACCTCCATCTCCTGTCTTACTTCAGGCAAAACAAAGACTCTCTTTCAACTTCTTGTTCTATAAATTAGAAGTAATACCTATACTGCCTGCTTGTTTAGGGAATGTCACGTAGAATGCCTCACATGCCTGTCTTGCAGTGGGGCCACACACATGTTAAGGTATATTATCTCTTCAAACTCAGGAATAGCCAAAGAACTTCAGTCTACAGCAGATGTCCCTCGGTCTGCACCTTCCAAATATTGCTGTTACATGCAATCCATATACATGCACACACACACAAACACACACAAGCACACACAAACATACACACAAGCACACACATATACCCATGCAAACACACAGACACATACATACTTGAGAGCCGGGCATGGGCTATGTGCGGACTATATTTCACACCACAGCCTAGTGAATAGGATAATCTGGTGTCTGGGAACTTCTAGCGGACACTTTCTCTGGCTGATTACCCGGACACATTGTGAGCACTCTTCAAGTTCTGCCAAAGGTCCCACACAGCACTGGAGGTGGGGTGACCTGCTGTAGCCACAAGATGCCAATCAACCTGCTGACTGTTAGACATCACGAAGCAAGACTCCACCCTGGAAACCTTATCCCTGACTTTGATGTACCCCTTAAATAAACCATGGAAGCCATTTCCTAATTGTCTAGCTCATCTCCTGGGTGGACTGGACCTATCAGGGGCTTCAACTTTTTGAAACTATCTTTCCGACTTTGTCTTTTGTTCTTCACTAATTATTTGAGACATTAATTTCTCAGGAGGCTTATCCCTCTGAGCTGGTAAGAATTCCCTGGTGAGGTGCTGGCCACCCCATGATAATGTACCATATACAACACTGCACACAAGCCCACATGCCCCATATACAACATAAACACACTATACGTGTATGTACGCACATAAACACACCTACACACACTCGCAAACACGTGGGCTTCTAGAATGGGTACTGGTTTTACTCCACCATCTCCTAGTTCATCCTCCTAAATGAACTTGGAGAAGAAAGTAACGTGACCAGTACAGGATGTAAGGAGGAGAAAGTTGCTCTGTCACTTGGATCATGGTGCATTTTACACCATGCTTTGTGAACCATGGGCCATTTTCTCAGACTCAAAAATCCAGAATAAATCATCACACTTTCCTGGAGACTTTTATTATTATGCATTCTAGGGTCCTGCCACAGATCTATACAAAGCACCACCTTCAACTCTCCATTTTCTGGTTTAAGTCCATCTCTGAGCCCTTCACACAGGTTGAAATGATCCATCATCTTTATAATAAATTCCTATTTTGTGTCTCAGCTAGTTCAACTGAGTCTCTCTTACTGTAGCCCAAAAGCAGCTCTAAACCATCCAGGTACCCAATCACTCACTGACCCTGTCACTCACTGCTCCTTAGCAGTTCTGCAGAGGCCAACTGCCTCTTCCTCCATCCACCAGCTTCTGTTGAAATGTTTCCCAGCACCTCAGAGCTTCCCCATAATGAGGGATGGAAGGTGGAATGTTTTTCTGTCCAGTCACAGAATAATGGGCATCATGCCATTCACAAAAATGAGAACAATCATGGGACCTCTTTCCAAAGATCCAGGATGACTTCTTGCATCTTACAGCTGTTTGGCCAACCCAAAGATAGAGAAGGGAACCAAGAAACCATCTTGGAGTTTGTGTGACTTTATGAAAAGTAAATCTATTATTACTTTTGTTTGGGGGCTTAAAAGCCATTATTTTGCAAATCTCTGACAAAGAAGCTAAGAGCAAAATTTTGAGTTGATCTGTATAGTGAGTGGATTGTGCTAGGCAGCAGCACTTTTGTATTGCTCTAATTTCTGGATCCATTTTATGTCCCTAACCTTGCTTTGCCTTTTTTCTTCTTTCTTATTTCTAATATATGTTATTTTGCTGCATTTTAAGCCTCCTTAAATTCTTTCTGGAACTAGCAGCAATATAACAAAATAAAAACAGATTTCCCCTTTGTTACCAGAAGAATTCTTCCCCTTTTATGTTACACAGAGGCACGTAAAATGATGGATAGTCAGAAATAAAATATTTAGGCTCAGAGTTCCATCAGTCTCCACGAGGCATTTATTGTGCTCTTCTTATGTGGGAGGAACTGTAAGGACTACAAATAAGTGTCACATTCAGCAAAAAGTTCCCAGTGTCGTCCAGAGACAGAGAACATGCACATAGGAAAGAAAAAAATATCCAGAGATGCAGGGTCAGAAATAGAAGCAGCTCTTGTGGACCAGCTTGGTCAGAGAAAGCTTACACGAAGGTGGGAAGATTCAAGTGGAGCTTTGAGGAATATGGAAAATCTTAATGGGTGAGGAAAGGATATAAGAGACAAAGGGAAAGAGAGTCACCGGAGAAAGGTATTTAAAAGTTCCCAAAATGGAGCATTCAAATCTCCCAAAGGCCTTGTCAAGCCTAATCACCTGGGCCCAGCACCCAGAGTATCTCATGCAGCAGATCCAGGACAGAGCCCGAAAAGATGCAGCCCCAGCAAGATCCCTGGTGATTCTTTGCTACCAATCAGGGACCTATAAACTGAAAAACACTCATCTAAACAAAGGCAGTTCTCTGGACCGCGATTTAGAAAGAGCCCTCTGCCCATCTGGGGAGGAGGCGAGACAGAAAGGCATCCCCTCTGTCAGATGGAGCCCTCTGTTCTGAGCCAACCCCAGATGTCTTTGTCACCTTTCTTCACGCTGCTCAGAGCCTGTCCTCTCATGCTTCTCTCTGTGTCCTTAACGAAACTGTTCACAGTTTGCAGGAGAGTGAGCAAAACAAAAGATGTTGACCTTTTCTTTCCTGGAATTTGCTCTCTGGGAGAAATCCCACACTCCATCCTCAGCCCAAAGCAAAGGATTTCCTTAGATAATTTTCATCAGCCCTCCTCTACCTGCTGTGTTTCCCTGTGTTTCTCACAATGTGTCTGGGCTGAAGCTTGTCACCTTCAATTGCACATGCAACTCTCAAGTCCTGTTCTCGTGCTTTCTCGATTGTGACCACTGCTCCACCTCTGGCCCTTACAGCATCTGAGCACTGTGGACACAGCATTGTAGGGTGGGCACTGGGGGGCTGCAAGATGAGGCTTCCTGGGTGCCTTTAGTACTTTCAGTTACATTGGGAATCAGACAGACCTGCACTTAAATCTACTTGGTCCATATCAAATTGCTGCTTGAGTAATTTTTAGAAAACCTGAGGCTGGTGCGGTGACAGACACCTGAAATCCCCGCACCTCTGGAGGCTAGGTCAGGAGGATGGCAAATTCAAAGCCAGCCTCAGAAATTTAGTGGGGCCCTAAGAAACTCGGCAAGACCCTGTCTCTAAATACAATATTTTAAAAAGGGCTGGAAATGTGACTCAGTAGTTAAGCACCACTGGATTCAATCCTTGGTACCAAAAAAAAAAAAAAAGAAAAGAAAAAAAAAACCGCTTGATAGCTTAGCCTCATTTTCCTCACCTTGTAAAGAAGATCAAATAGTATCCTTTTTTACTGTGATAATTTGAGATAAATAATGGGGCCTGATATAACACATGGCCAATAAATGGAAGGAATTTCATAATCATTTCTTGCTCCAGGCCACATGTTTGTTATCTAACAAGTACTTATTAACTGCCTTCTCTGTCCAGGTACTTAATGAATATTTTAGTTGTCCAGACATGTGCAAATGACTGTGATACAAGATATAATAAAGTGAGCAGTGTATGATAATAGTACTATCATTACAAATTTTTCGTATTTTAGACTGATATTTCCCTAGAAAATTTCAGAAAAGAAGTGAGAACTTTATATGTGTATGAAACTTTGAGCAGCCAACAATGGAGACAGAAATGGGTGGAACAACAGAGCAGAGGCCTCAAGGGAGAGTCATAAGATATTTTCTGGCAGAGTAAGCAACTAGTGGGATTTTCAAAGACACATGGGAGAAAAGCTTAGGATGCTTCTGATCCAAGAGAGATAATATGCCCTGATGGGAGTCTAGAGACAAGAAACCAGGGTCCATGTCACCAATTAATGTATCAGGAAATATTACATGGAGCTGTAGATAGCAGAGAGTATTCTGTACATGGCACAATTGGACAGGCCTATAAGTTCCTGGAGAAAACTTTCCAGCTAACATGTTACAGTCCCAAAAATCCTATTTGTTGATTTTAGTATTGAAGATCCTGATTAAACTTCAAGTCTTGTTGCATATTGGGTTCCCCAGGGAACAGACACCGAGATGGGGGTATGCATGCAGAAATTTGATTAGGCAGTGCTCTCAGGTCCCCTCTGTGGGAGGGAGAAAACAAAGCAGGATGTGATACAGGTGATACAGATGCAAGGAGACCTTGCCTGATTTCACAGGACTGAAAAGCTGGGATAGCTCTTCAGAGCTGTCCCACATAGAGACACAGAGATTAACCCTTTAGATATCCATTGTGACAAGCCAATGGATGCTCCGGAAATGAGGCATAACCTTGCGTCAAGTAGCTCCCTTTTGCCACAGCATTTCCTAAAGATTGCTAAGGGCTTCCTGCCTGCAGTGCTCCCAACAGTTAGGAGGATGCTGCTCCTTCAAGGTGAGCTGAGAAGTGCATCTTGCATTCGCTGCATGTATTATATGTGCAATTGTACTCTGTCTTAAATTATTGAATCTGCCTAGCAAGGGCAGAGACAGGCCTTAAGGAATACTCACTGGGAGGGCAAAAGGAACAGAGAGCCTAATCCAAACAGAGCCTTCCTGGTGCAGCTGGAATAAGAGACCTTGGACCACCAGAGATAAAACTGAGATTAATAGGCTCCATCAGAGGAGCAGGCACAAAGCAGAAAGCAAAGACCACCTTAAATAACCTTCACCCATACTGAAGCCTAGTCAAAGACTGTGATTTTAAATAATGACATATCTATGATTGAGTATCTACTATGCACCAAACACTGCTTTTTGTAAATAAACATGAAATCTGGTGACAGCTCTGTAAGACAGTATTATTAATCCCATCTGATAGAAGAGAAAACTGAGATTCAGAAGGAAGATTCCTGCAAGTGGCAGGTCTGTAATTGGATCTGCTAGTTCCAAATCCATGCTGCTTCCATCCCTGAGCCCTGAGACTTTCTAGAATATTCCCAAGAGATGTGTTGGGAATTACCATGCAGTTCAAAGGGAAAGCCAAGCCCCCAATCCTGCCTCAGCTGAGATTGTCCAACATGTATCTGTTTAATAAAAAGGAATCCAGTTAAGTTACACTGTGTGTGTGAAAGATAGTTACTGCTAGAGTTAGTAGAGGTTCTTCCTTCTGCAAACCATGTATTTAGTCAAAGAATGTAACACAACACAGTGGCTAAGGTCAGAACATGTGGGTTCAAATCCCTACCTCAGGGGCCTTGGGACTTTCAACAGTACTTACACTCCCTGTGCCTCAATTTCCTCTCCTATAAAAAAGAAGTCAAAACTGCCTTAATATGTTGGCAGTGAATATTACTTTACTTATGTAAAATACTAGAAAATTCAGCAAATAGCAAGCTCTACATGATTGTTAGCTCTTATAATCCTTATCTGTGAATTAGTGGTAATCTGAAAGTCTGCCACTGAGTTACTTACCCAGTCCCACAAATTATAATCCAGAAAGATTCCAGAAACCTTACCTTTCTTTACCAGTCAGGTGTACCAAAGTCAACTTCTCATTAGTCTCTTACCCATTAATTCTATCATTCTTTCCTTGAGCCAAGATTGAGAGAGAGTCTCCTGTGTGCCCAGGAGTAGAAGGATGAATAAGAGACACAAAGTCCTTCATTGCATAGTTTGTACTTTCCTGGAAAAGATAGACAATAAATACATAAATACAGAGTATGCAAATGATTAGTATGAAAAGAAAAGAAAGCATATATAGAAAGAGAAATGGTTGTTGGTGTTATACAGGGGGACTCCAGAAGTTCTTTCTCATTAGGTGATGCTGGAGCAGAGACATGAATGAGAGTGAGCCATATTCAAATATGTGAGAGGTGTTTTCCTGAGAAAACAAAGAGCCAGGGACAAATCCCTGAGAGTTCTTGGCACCTTGGCAGGTTGGAGAGACACAGAAGATGAAATCAGGAATGTAGGCAGAGGGACAGATAACATGGAGCATTGTAGGGTAGAGTAAGGCACTGGATTTTCCTCTAAGTATGGAGGGAAGTCACTGGAAGGATCTAGGAAAGAGAGTGACACAAGGTGGAACTTTGAAGTAGCACTCTGAGGACGTTGAGGAGAACAGACTAACCAAGGGTGAAGAATGGAAACAATTAGGAGGCCTTCCCATAGACCAGGTGATGTGGCCTCCGTGATTGAAGTAACAGGAATAAGAAGTGGCTCTAGACGTTTGTGAAAGGCTAGGAACCATCAGGATTTGAAGATGGATTTGAATGTGTAAGTGAATGAAACAGAGGTCAGTCATCTTGGGAGTGAGACAAGAAAGAGAATATCAAGCAGAGATCCAGGACCCCCATCCATAAAAGTCAAGGAAGGAGAAGGAAATGCCTTAAGAAGGAAGTTGTGAGGTACAATTTCAAAGGATGCTGCAAACCTGGTTGGATAAGAGCAGGAAGGAAAGTCGACCGTGGGAATGGGAATGTGTGAGCATTGGCCACTCTGACAAGAGCATTTCAGTGGTAAGTCGGGGACAAAAGCCCTCTGTGAGTCATTGAATGGGAAAGGGTCTCTGAGGAAGTAGTAATTACACTTGAGAATCTTTGCTGTAAAGCCCAACAGGGTGGTGGAAACTGGAAGAAATTGGAGATAACAGTGTTAGAGGAAATGGGAGATTAGAACATGTTGTAGGCTTGCGGGAAGGACCCAGAAATGATGAAGCAGGAGGGAGAGGGTACTCTGGCTGGAGAGATGCCCTTGGGTAGGGGAGAATGGATAGGGTCTGTACCACAGGGTGGGCACAGGGGGATTCATCAGTAAGAGAAGGAGGCCAAGGACAGGGCACAGGTGGAGTGGGCAGCAGATGGGGAGCCTGGAGCGTTCCTCCAGGAGACTGTTTCTTCTAATAATGACACTGAAGGCCCCAGACACGAAGGGGGTTTTTAAATCACACAGCTAACTAATAGCCCCTCTAGATTCCCCATGAAATTATATTACCCCATCTCAACCCTCTAGGAAAATCTGTTACTCTTGCTGCATCCTGTTCGACTATCCTTTATCGATTCATGATTGTTGTTGTTGTTGTTGTTTTGTTTCGTTTCTAATAATCCTGAGTTTCTCTTGGACTCTTTGGTTATCTGCCAGGCACTAATGTAATGAAGAGTTTGGAACTGTGCCCTGAATTTCCACTTACAGAGATTTTAAAATCCCCCACTGACCACTTGAGAAGAAGAAGTATATAAATGAATAAAATAAAATCCACTGGGCCCACCTGGCATTTCTTCACAATAGAGCCAAATAACCCCTGACTTTGGGCTGAAGAGTCCAGCATAGCATCCTGTCCACCACGATGTTTATGGAAATCCATTGAATAAGCCGGTGGTACATTTGTATATTACAAGTTGCAGGAACTTCTGTAACTGAGCCAATTCTTTCTCAAGCCTGACATTCATTCTAGTGTTTCCACTGTGAAATCAGCATTCCTAGGGGCTGATTCCTTTAGGATTGACCATTAAACAACAGTTTGTAGTTATCCATAAATACACAATAATTTCAGATCACTTACGCCCGAGTATTGATGTCCATCCTTAGGAACCGGAGTTCACTGCTATGTTATCTTCAGAAAATAACCAATTTAATACAGAATAGTTAAACCAGAGTATCATAGAGACCAGAGGTCAGAAGCCTATGGTGTACAAACTCCATGTGGCCCTGGGGGACTTCTGCTTGGCCTGCCAGACATTAGCTAGATGGGAAAATTACTGGGTGTCTTCAGATATCTGGCCCTCTCACAGAACCCTGAGCCATTCTTGACCTCAGGTCGCTGTCCACTAATCTCTGCTACCATTTAAACTGATTGTCAGACTGTGAATTCTTTGCCAGATCTCCTCTAATGTAGATAGTCCTCATTCCTCAGGAATCCAGGGAGCAGGGAACCTTCTACCCCTACTCCCCATAGTAGTGTGGTGATGCCCCAGGCAAAGGAAAAGCTCACATCTGCTCTAGAAAGAGGGTACAAATGAAGGTTTATCGCAACACTGAATTTAAAGGTTAATCCCCAGTGAAAACACTGCGGTTTCCTTAAACTTATTAGGGAAAAGCTACAAGTGTAAACTTGAGGTCTTGCCTCTAAAAAAAAAAAAAGTGGTATCATGGGATAACTGGTGAGAGCAATCAATGGGATGTGGAAGGGTACTGCAATGTCTGAGTGGCATGTGTTATGCACAGCTCTGGAGCCACACAAGATTATGATCCTAGCCCCTCTCTACTTGCTACACAGCCTTAAGCCAGTCATGTCACCTCTCTACATTTCCTTGATTGTAAAATAGCACCTACCATCCAGATTAATGAGAAAGATTAAATGAGACAAAATATAAAAAGAATGAGCCTAGTGTCTGCCTGATTCAGCCTGGATAATCCTGAGCTCCCTCTTTCACACCAAGATAGGGGATGACCAACAAAGACATCTGTCTGGCCTCAGCAGTCACTCAGGGAACGAGGGGAACTTGAAAATCACCCATTGTATACATGTCATTAACCAGCACTTCAGGTGGTACATTTACAGGGAAATGGATTCTCCTAGCATTTCTTTCTCTATCCCTTCAATTCTTGATCTAACCTTCTGGTTTAACAGGGAAAACTAATAGAAGTAGCAGATTGTCATATTCATTAAAAAATGGTGAATATAGTTTTTGATGTATTAACTGCTGAAGAAAGAAAAAAAAATGTTTTAGGCACATTTTCCTTTTCCCCTGACTAAAGCATTGAGTAAAATCAGTGTGGCAGATGTCGGGGTGACAGTTGCTTTGGGAATAAACGCTAATTTAAAATGGAGAGCAGCAGAAGGGCACGGGTGACGTGCTGCACTCAAACATTCGGATCTGGTAAAAACTTTCAATCTGACTGCATTGTAAACCCTTAGGGCAAGAATGATGTCTTTTTGAATCTGTACAGCCCCAAGGATACTGTTGTTGCTCCATACGCATGAAATAAAACAGTAATATTTATAGTTTCTATGTACATTTTGTCAAAGCACTTGAGTCTGATCCATACATTGGGGATCATTCCTAGCAACTACTTAGAAACTAATTCCTAAGAAGATGACAGGCATTTCTTCTTTCTTTCTTCCTTTCCAAAGCCGAATGCTGTGGGCATCGTCTAGGAGTAGAGAAGTACTCATGGACCTCCCAGGGAGCCTTCCAGAGCTGAGGGGTCTCTGTGGCTATACTCCCAGACCCACCTTCTCTAGCCATGAATCCCCCCTGGCTGCTGCTCCAGCTATCCATCCCCCAAAATGTTTATGAATGTCCTTCATGCCCATAAAATAAAAATCCCTCAAAAAGCATTTTATATAGTATAATTAACTAATATGTTACATCCAATTATGAGATAATATGTAACTTTATTTAACCAGACAACCAAAGGTTCAAATCCCAGCTCTGTCTCTTTTTAGCTATATATGACCTTGGGCAAGTCATTTTTTATGGAAAAAATTGGGATGGTATTATTATCTACATGATAAAGTGATGCAAAGAGTAAACGAATTAATATATGTATTTGGAACAGTGTCTGGCAAATAGTAAGCACAATAGAAATATTGGCTATTTCATGCCAGTCACAAGAGGCTGGCTAATGTTCAGCACAAACACCTCTTACCCCTTTGTAACAGGAAGAGTTTACTTATTCTTATCAAGCACAGAAAATGCATCCAAACACTCTTTCCATTTGACCTCATCAGCCAAGAACAATAAATCGTCAAAACAATTGTTTTCTAACAAAAACCCAATGCTAGCTGGCAACTCTTAACACAGAATCCGTCCTTTCAGAAAGCTGTGCTGTTCTATTTTAAAGGGGATGAATAGGAACCGCTAAGTTTGGAGAAAAAAGAAAAGCAAAAAAAAAAAAAAGTTTGAGGTACTAACTGCTGATGTTACTTTTTCTGGGTGAAATACAGTGAAGCACCTGGAGAATCCTACAAAAAGGTTGTGGTTGGAAATGCTACCTGTCCTCCACCCCACTCCACCCGGCCCTGCCACCTGCCATTCTCATCCCAGTGATCTCGCCACACCTGACTGTTTACTGCTCCCAAGACACCTGGGGGTTTGTGTCGGCTGATTCTAAAGTGATGCTCCATCTGCCCAAAATGGCTCATCCCCTCCCCACATCTTTGTCCTCATAGAACACTCTGTTAAACTATTGTCTATTGACTAGACAAATCTCTCTGAAATACCTCCTGATCCCCAAGCAAATTTGATAGCTCTCCTCTTGATTTTCCATATAAACTGATTGCTTAATTTCCTTACAGTTCACGCCCTTCTCTCTCATGGCTATCAAATGCTGAGACTCTTGAAAAGAAGGATCGCTCCTGATGTTTCTCTATATCTAACTGGTAGCAAAATCAGATATATGTACTTAGAAGAGCAATAACTACTTAATAATAAATTCACAGAGTAGTCAAGGGAGATTTTTAAGTTAGGAAATTAAGAGCATATCTATATGCATAAAACATGGATTACCCCTTAACAATTTCCTAAGGTCTTAGCCTTGCTAAGACATTTCCCCCAGATTCTCAAATCGCTATAAAAAAAAATTAAAAAAGGTAAGAGAATTTTTGTCAAGTCAGAGCCTTAGAACACCAATATGTTGAAATTTGTCCTGGTTCTAACTTAGAAACCCTTTTAAAAGACAGTGATATTAGACATTCTTTTGATCCCTTCATTGGTACCCAAGGAAGGAAACTTGCCTTCTGGGAGTGCATCATCCCTGCACACAGGACACCTCTGTGATCAGAGGTTCTGGCTGGCTGGAGCAGGTCATAAGAAGGAAAAGAAAGGAAGAATGAAAAAAATGTCAATTTCTCCAAATTACTAACCTAGGAATGTTGAGTTAAAATTTAAGAAGTAAATTCTATATTTTACTTCCATTGTATACCCATATGTCACTCTCCCTGTCCAAACTAACTTCTTTGTCCTCAAATAATAAAAAAATATATATTCTTTATTAGTTGCTTTAATTATGCCAAGAAATCAGACTCAAGTACTATACTAACATCAGGTAAATTCAGGGAATGAGTTAGTCAAAAACATTACATAAAATCTATCCCAGTAGCCTTTCCCCGAATTGGAATCTGAGTGGTGGTGTTCCCTTCAATAGAATATCTCAACAGTGACACCTATAGATGCATTAAGAAATGTGTTCGTGGTCTCATGTAAAGAAATAGGCTATGTTATTTTTCAGTTCTAAAAAAAGTACTTCTATTGTGCTTTCATTACTTATAATAGTGTTTATTTATCATTCGCTTGCCCTTATTTAATGTTTTATTTTTATTTCTGAAACTGAAGTTCAAAGTATCTCAGATAGTCAAAGACACATATTGCATTTGGGTCAAACTCATTTTCATGTATAAAACAAATAGCAGATAATTAATCACTATTTGTCCATTTTAACACAGGAAGAATGAAGTGTCAGACCACAGTTAATCTACCTTAAGATAAACACAGTAAAGAAAATTGAGGATGAAACAAATTAATCAATCTAGTGACAACTGTGAGGTCGGTGCTAGTGAAAATAGAAACTTCTTGACATGCACCCTCTCTAAAGTCCACACCCTCAATAAAGATACTGCAAGGTGAAGATTGCAATCTCAGCTGCTTAGAATGTGTCACTCAAACCGTGAAGACCTATTCAATTGAATCACAACGTAAAACTTGATTAATTTTGTATGAACCTTCTTCTCAGTTGCTTCAAAAACAAAACCTGGGTATCTTAAGTTCTCTGAATGAATTTGATTATGTATACCTTGCTATTCAGAACCCCTGAGCAACTTGGAACAGATAACATTGACTTCCCATGTCATACCCAAACCCAAGTACAAGCGGGATTGGGGTTCTGACATAAATAGTGTATCTACAATAACACAATCATGTAAGAATGGAACATTTCAAGCACTAGTATCAATGAAATGTCACAAAGAGTGGTTTGGGTTCATTTTTTCCCACTGAACTGATTGAAATAAGCTGTTGTCTTTAAAACATAAAAAAAAAATTCTTCATTGAAAACAATCAAAATCAAAGCTAAGAAAGGAAACTACTCAATACCAAGTGTCACCCCCAAGTGAAAAGAAATAAAGAGGAGTTCATTTTCCAGGACAAGCCACCTCCATTTATGCATGAGCATGAAAAAGTATTAAAGTCTAAAAATGCTAGAATAAATACAACTAAAATTAGTCAATGCAATTTCAGCCAGATTAAAAAAAACATTAATAATAACAATAATAGCATGGGGTCGTATAGAGAAAAAATAACCTGGAATCTGATTCTGGATCTTTTCCAGTTGTGGCTGTGTGAGCTTGGAAAAGATAAAAAAAAAAAAAAACCTTTGAATAAACCTCAATCTTTTTTTCTTTACCTGCAAAATGGAGTGCATAGATGATTCTGTTTAATTCTATGGGGATCAATGACCCTTTGAAATCACCATCTTCAACAGGAATTTAATCATCTCCACCACAGCCCCTCTGGAAGGAATTATCTGTGAGCTTATTTCTACAATTTCATTATTTGCTAGTCAATGAACTATTTTGCTACTCAATATACAAATGTCAAAGATTTAAGGACTAATCTCCTCTTTAAAACATGGCCTGGGAGAGTTTTACAATACCAAACATTTTTTGGTGACTTGAGTTAGAATTCAAAGAAAAGACATACTGTATTGTTCAGGTGACCTCTGTACCAGATTTATATAAGTAATATTTACTTTCCTTTTGATGCCCAAGGGAGTAGGGGCACAATTGTGTCAAGAAAATTTTGGAAACCTTTAAAAAATATTAGAAGGATCTTTGTTCCCACCCAACTGACACCACTGACCTGAGAAAAGAAAAGAGCAGGTGGCAAGCAGATGCCTTTACTAAAAAGGATTTTATTTCATTTTTATGAGGTTGAGGAGAATTATTTTTGGTAAAAATTATACATACCTTTTAAAAGCGAGATTTTCTGGTTCTTCAATTCTATTTTTATGTTATTTTATAGCTCATTATACTATCCTCTTGGGACCAAATAAAATAAGAGGTGAAATATTTAAATAAATTTTTTAATAACCCAGACTATGCATTTCAAAATAAAAAGAGGTAAAGGAAAAGGAGTCCAAATGGCTGAATCTGATTCCAGTTTTTCACGTTAGTCACATAACATTAAGCTAGTTGGTGTTAAATATAGGCACACTGAGAATTTATTCTTTCACATTCCAACCTCAAATGAAAGTGAGAGAGAGGTGCCCAATGGACAAGACTCTATCGATGCCTCTTCCCCAAGAAGGCTTACTCAAGACAAAGGTCATCAAGAATACTGATGTTAAATGTTGTCCCTTTTTACTTTTGTATTTGGATAAAAGTCATCATCTCCTATAAAGCAGAGGAAGTCATAAAATTTGAACATCAAGCCTCATGGGAATGTGGGGAACAACAAGACAGTGTAAGAAACTGTTATAGACCCTTAGAATCACCCAAGCATAAGCCCAGGCAAGCCCTGAGCAGCTAAATCCCACAGAGCTGCCCTGGCTGTTCTCTGCAATCTTACTTCATTGTTCACATAAAGATACCCTTGGTTTGCACCCCCTTTTCTCCCCATGCTTGCTTTTATATAAAAATTGCACTTAGTTAGTTGTCTGTACTTCCTTGGAATCTGACTATGCACTTTGTGTACATGCACTGAATTGCACTTCGTTGTCTATACGTCCTTGGAATCTGACTAGGGTCTCTATCCATTTGGAAATGTCTTCCAAAGTCCCAACTATGAAAGGATTGGTCCTTAATCCGTGGCACTACTGGGAGGTGGTGGAACTTTCAAGAGGTAGGAGCTAGAAGGAGCAAGTTAGGTCACTGGGAAGGTGTTCTTGAAGGGGATTTGGGGACCCTGGCCCCTTCCTCTATCTGGGTTTCCTGGCTATCACAAGGTCAGAAGCTCTATTCCACCATGTCTCTCTGCCATGATGTTCTGCCTCACCACAGGCCCCAAAACAAGGGAGCCGACTATGGACTGAAACCTCTGAAACCATGAGCCAAAATAAAGTTTTCCTTCTTATGAGTTGTTTCTGTGAGGTATTTTGTTAAAGTAACACAAAGCCAACTGACACACCATCTTCTCTCCATAAGTACCTGATACTTGAGAAAATGTATTAATTAAATTAATTTTAAAAAATTAAGTTTGGCGATTTCAAAGCTACCTCATGGCCACTTTTAAAAAAGACAACAACGTGAATTCTACACTCCATAAATCATGGAAAAGTACTTTAGGTCTTCAGAGATACAAGAGGGTAATTACCTGAGATCTCATCCACCTGACTCTCCCGAAGGCCAAGCCATCACCACAGCTCTTGTCCATCTCCCTTCTCTTCCTTTCCCCAGGTGGCTCCTTTACCTTCTCAAAACTCCAACCATCCTGCTGACCCAAGAAAAAAAAATCAATTTCATTTTGCTCAGTAACCATTCCAAAGTTACACTGATTACACAGATCAGCACAACAAAAACCCAGGCTCAGAAGCTTCCCCGAGAGAAAAGAATCCCTCCTTCTCAGGAGCAGGCTTGAGGGAAGGCTATAAATACTTAAACATTAATATTGTTATCCTTGTCACATAAAAAATGAATTCATGATTTCCTGGATCCTCTCTGGGGATGACCTCGGTGCCTCCATCTCCTCGCCTTTCATCTTATTACCATTTCCTCCCTGAAGTCTTTCCCCCTTAGAGTCAGGAACTGTCATCTGTAAGTAATGGGCCATGTACACAGATCCTGTTCCTGTGATGAACATGGTTGGGGGAGGATTTCCACCCTCCGCGTGTCTCCACAGGGGGCTTAAAGCCTGTGTGTCATCCCTGAGCAATTTTCATCAACTCGCTGAGAACTTGCCTGAGGAGAAGGGGGGCTGGAGCGGAACTGTCTCTTTAATGGGATTTTAATGTGATCTTCAGCAAACTAATCTTATTTAGATATCATAGGAAGCCGTGTAATCTCATCTGGGCACTCTTATTTCCTCCAGAAAAGGGAAAGCTTTGTAATTCATTTTCAGCAACAGGAACACTTTAATAAAATCTGCTCCCAAAGGTTAAATGATCAGACAAACAGCCGCAGCCCCAAGACCCTATATCCATCTCCTGGATTGGGGCAACCGTGACAACAAAGTGACCACTCCAAAGGATGCTGAAATAAAACCCACGATCTGGGCTTATGACACTTTTACATGCCTCTTCTTTGCCAATGTTTTACAGTCACTTGCTGAAAGGTTGAGGGAGGACAAGGGAGCTGATGGTGGAAAGAACTGGGTCCCTGGATTAGTTCAGGAAATGAGCCAAGCACAGAAAGAGATACTGCATGATCTGATTCATGTGTTATCTAGCATGTTGATGTCATGGAAGTGGAAACTAGAATAGTGGTTAACAGAGCCTGGGTGGCTTGTGGGGAAGGGATCTGGGTAGATGGTGGGCAAAGCAAGAGCACGGTGACTGAAGTTAATGACTACAAATATAGTACCCTTGAAATGCTAAAAAGTAGATATTAAGTGTACTCATCACAGTAATGGTAATTATGGAGGGGATGTATCTGTTAATTAACTAGATTTAAACATTCCACAAGGTATACAATAATGCAAAACATTATGTTGTGTACAATGAATACATAAAATTTTATACATCTATTTTTAATAAATTTGAAAACAATAATAATAAAATGTATAACTTTGACTCATTCTAATCCTTATTTGTTTTTTTTTTTTTTTACTGGAAATGATGGTGCAATGATCTAGATTAAGAGACATAGGCATCAAAAGCAGACTATCTATAAATGCATCTTCAAAACCATATTTTTTTTAATGTATACTCATGGTGTGGATGAAGGAGAGTCTGGATACTACCCTGAAACACACAAGAAGACTGGGCTGGAGATGTGGTCCCTCTGTTGTCCACTTCAGCAGTTCCACTCTGTCCCCATGCATGTGTAACCTGCTCTCTCCAAGAAAAGCTTTTTCCACCTCACAGTGAGGTTCTGACACCTCACTGACCAGCTCCCTAGAAGCCCATCTAAGTACACATTTATAATCCCACTCTGCCTACTTCATAAAACCATTGGAAAATCTAGAACTTACCATTCATCATCGTGCACAAATTAGAAACCTGTGGGTCATCTCCAATCCAGCTCCCTCTTCTTCTTGTCTATGTCTCTTGCCCTGACCATGAGTGCCTTCAAAACAGGCACTGTGGCTTGCCTGCGTGTCTACCCTAAGCACCCAGCACTGGATCCAGCACACAATGAATGCTTTCTCTTTAATAAATATTTGTGACAAATGAATGTTTATTGAGAAAACGGTGAGTCCAGGGTCACACTTAAGGACTTCAAGCCTAGGGGCTCTATAGACATTATCTGCTTAACTCTCACACACAAAATAAATGAATCAGTCAGTATTATACCATTTTTTTTTTTTTTTGGATTTAAAAAAAAACTCTTTAATAGCTTGAATCTTATTAAGACAACATAACAGAAACTCCAAGGTAGAAACATTTTTATTTTTATTTTTTATTTTTTTTTTATTTATTGTTGGTCGTTCAAAACATTACATAGTTCTTAATACATCATATTTCACAGTTTGATTCATAGGACAGACAGCAGAATACATCAGACACGAGAAAGGCAATATGTCAATCAATGGAAGGGTAACTGATGTGATACAGCAATCTGTATACGGGGTAAAATTGGGAGTATTATACCATTTTTAAAGATTAATGAAACTAAAGCCCAGAAGAAATGGATGTAGACTATCCACATTTTATGATGGGCAAGTTGGGATTTAAAATTAAGGATGATTCCAAAGTACAAAGTTCTTCTCATTTTATCAGGATTTCTTACCAGTTTGTTTTTTTTTTTTTTACTTTTTAATACTTGGAAGAGGAGGAGGAGGAGGAGATGATGATGATTTTGCAGTGCTGAGGATTGAATTTAGGGTTTTGCACGTGCTAAGCAAGTATTCTGCCATTGAACTAACCCCCCTGCCCTCCTACAGTTTTCATATAAACTATGAATAGAGTTAGTATTAATTGCTTCAAAGTATGAGCCACTGAATTTGTTTTTTAAAAAAATCATTACTTCTCAGGACCTTTCAGATGCAAAAAAGTATGCATGTTAATCGCCAAGACAGTAATTATTTGCTGAGAAGTGAAAAGGATCATGTCTGCTGATGTATCCTCTCTCGTAGACTTCCATCTCCACTTTTCTAAGGAAAACTTTTGCTCTGGGGATATGGAACTCCACCCACATATAAGGTAAGATTTGAAGGAAACTTTTACTTATTCTCAAATTTCTGTCTCAGCTGAACTCTCTACAGATTCTGAGGGGAAGATGTGCATTCAGGAGGTTTGGGGGAAGTATGTTCAGGAATGACGACATCTGCAAGACAGAAGAAAGCTGAGGTGGGCAGAGGGAAGAGTGGAACCATGAAACACTTCCAAGAGAAGCCTCCGCTCATCTTGTGGAGAGCTCTGGAACCAGGGTGACTCTTCAAACTTGTCCCCATTGTGTTATGGAGGCTAGAACTTTGTTCTCCAATATCAAGCAATAAACAATGCTAGCAGCTCCCTGGAAGGAGAATACACTTGGATGAAGTATCTTTAAAAACGGGAAGGCAATTCTAGGAGATCAACACAGCTTAGAGCCATGAATAGCTGCCATTCTCAGCAGATAAGGAATGAGTCTATCACAAGGGGAGTGTTGGGAAAGGAAGGTCTGGGCAGTGTATTTTCCATTGCATCCGTCCATGTGGGTCCACAGGCTTCTACTTGTCACCTCACCCCATTTGGAAACAGCTCCTCCAGGATTCAAGTTGGTCCTGTAGGATGAAACACACCCCTGCTGCTATCACTGCTGCAAAGGCAGTGACAGATAGTAGTAACTTTCTCTCTTTTCATTTGCTCATTGTGGATTTCCATCTTCATCACTTGTTATGGTTTGGATGTGAGATGTCCCCCAAAAGCTCACGTGTGAGACAATGCAAGAAGCTTCAGAGGAGAAATGATTGGGTTGTAAGAGTCTGAACACCATCAGCAAATTAATCCTATGATAGGGATTAACTGAGTGGTAACAGAAGTGGTAGGGTGTGGTTGGAGGAGATGGGAATTGGGGCGTGGCTTTGGGTATATATTTTGTATCTGGCCAGTGGAGTCTCTCTCTCTCCAGTTCTTGATCACCATGATGTGAGCTGCTTCCCTCTGCCATCAGCTTCTACCATATTGCTCAGCCTCACCTCAAGCCCTGAGAGATGGAGCTGATCTTCTATGGACTAAGACCTCTGAAACTGTAAGCCCTCAAATAAACTTTTCCTCTTCTACAGTTGTTTTCTGGTCAGATCCTTTAGCTACAGCAGCAAAAATTCTGACTAAAACCTCAGCTAGGCTTGATGGCTCACCTATTTGTTTGACCGAGGCTTCATCATTGAGAGATCTGCGCCTCTACGCCTTTCTCAAACTCTTCAGTTATTCATTTATTTCAAATTAGACAGGGGACTACCAAGAGATGTCCCAGTGGATCCTCTGGGTGACAAGCTATTTCCTCAGTCTCCATGGTGGAACAACAGTCCAGACTCCTCCTGAACAGTAGCATCTATTATCCTCTCCAGGTGATGACTCTCATTTACCTGCTGGTCTCTTGAGGTGAGTACCTGAAGTAGATGTGAGTGCTAAAGCAGAACAGAACTCTTACTTTGTCCTTCCTCTGCAGGAGAAATTCTCTGTCCGGGAACCAAAACCTCTATAACGATAGACTAAAGTGAGAAGAAGATAGTAAGCATAACCTCCCCAGAAGTATCCACAAGAGTGACTGTGTGTAGGGCCTCTCCTGCTTCCATCCCATGTTGCCAAGAGTCGTTGATTTAGAATGTCTATTGCATCCTCACACGATGCTGCAACCGCATCTTTCAAATGCTATTTTATCTGTCAAGCTGGCAGCTTCTGGGTGGCATGCTAAATGATATGAGCAGAGTATCCATTATCAGGTTCCCACTGCCTCACTTCCCTTGCCACGGTAACGTAGGCTCCCTCATCTTGGGCAACATTATGCAGAATCCTTTGTCAATGGATCACACATGAGAAACATTTGGATTCTGGTGCTGGCTGAGGCTACGTAGAGAAGGCGATGCCATATCCAGAATACCCACTGATCCGAATCAAGACAAATCACTATCTTTTCAGGGCAAAAAGGTTTTAATGTAATCAATTTTCCACTGACTGGCCAGTTGCTTTACTCAAGGGATGGTGTTATGGCAAGTGCTCGGGATCCTTCTCTGTTGCAAGAAGGTTGAACACTCAATGGCAATAGGGTGAGGTCAGTCTTGGAAAGAGGAGGCCCTTGCTAAGCAGGCTTTCTGCATAGCTTCCAACCCTGCTATCATATCATATCACCCATTTGTGAGATCACTGTACCAGCATGAAAGTGGTCCATAGCAGGAACTGACTGAGTCAGCACAGAACATGGCTTACAAAGATCACACTCTGTACTCACTCCAGTAAGACTATCCATATGTCTTCATGTCCTCAGTCTTCTCCTCTTTCTCTCTCTCTCTCTCTCTCTCTCATTCCAGACTCTGACAAACCAACCAAGATATTCACCACCACCTAGAGGGATCTAGGAATATATAGATATATAGCTATTCACACACACAGATTTATATTCTTACTTAGGGCCAAGTCTGTTTCCAAAGTGGATGATCAGATGCAGCACCCAAATCTTTGCCCCAAAGAAGATTTCCCATTTGCTGCCTTTCAGGGCACACCTTGACCAAAACGAATGTGTAACATTGTTGTTTTTTTTTTTTTTTCAAGCTCATATCCACACACTTAGTCAACCCATCTGTTACAGTTTGGGTCTGGATGTTCCCTCCAAAGCTCATGTGTTAGGTAATGCAGCACTTTTCACAGGTGAAATAATTAGATCGTGAGGGCTGTAATCTCATCAGTGGATTAATCTACTTGATGGATTAATCATTTCAATGGATTACTGGGTGGTAACTCTAGGCAGAGCTTCCAACCCTCATGGCCGGAGAAAGTAGGTCACTTGGGGTGTGGACTTGGGGATGATTGGGGGTCCCTTGCCTCTTCCTCGTCCACCCCTCAGCTGCCATGAGCTAACAACTTCCCCTGCCACACCCTTCCATCATAATGTTCTGACTTATCTCTAGCTAAGAGCAACAGAGGTAGTCAATCATTGACTAAATCTGTAACCATGAGCTCAAAATAAATGTTTCCTCCTTTATGTGGTTCTCAGGTATTTTGTTCAGGGATGAAAAGCTGACTAAGACCATCTGTGAAGGAAACTTGGTCTTTTTCTCCTCTGTCAACCATCATAAGAGATCCCATCTGTGGCCATATGTCAGGGCTGGGGGAAAGGCACTGATGCAGCAGAGATTCACAGCCATAAAGGTCTCGGCTGGCTGTAGACCAGACAGCTTCCAAGGCCCTCTAAGCCCCACCCATGCCCAAACTTGGACATGCCACTTTTGTCTCACAATGGATTGCTGCTGACCTTGCACAAACAGGATCTGATGGGCTTGACAAAACTCAACTCATTATGTAAAACTATGACCCTGTGACCTCTTGATGTCCCATGTCAAATACTCCATTTTTTACCAGGGCACAGTAACATGCCAGAATTGTCTTTAAAATATTACATGCTACTCTGCTACAGATAGCATGACGTTGTTCCAGAATCCTAGATACTTATGATGTTTCTCCTTCCTGGAGCTTTTCATGAATTTTTTCCCCACCACAAAGATAGTAGCCTATCTACAGGGAAATGCCTGAAGTCACACATAGTCCCAAGCCCTATAGTTGAATGCCTTTTCCATCTTAACTATATACATTTGTCACATTGTGGCCATCACTTTTCAAGTCTGGGTTCTAACAGTAAAACTAGCATAAATTTGTCTTTCGCACTCCACAATTTCATGTATAGGAAATTCATTTTTACCACAGATCTTAGCCAACTCAGCACACGATCTTTTTTTCTTTCCTTATTAAGTCAAGAACATACATCTTTTCACTTAACAGAAACACTTTTCAGCTTCTCTTTAGAGTATGTCAATTGCCAGCCTCACTCCCCTTGCATTTTGGGTACATTATTAAGTAAAATAAGGGTTACTCAAACACTGGTGATACCATGATGGTGGATCTGATACCTATGACTAATGTGTGAGATTATATCCCTTAATGCAGAATGGCACACAATTAAAAACTTATGAATGGAATTTTCCACTTAATGTTTTTGCACTGCAGCTGCCTGCACGTAAAAACAACAGCAAAAAGAGAAATCTCCAATAAATGAAGATTGCTCCATCACCAGTACAGGACTGTCCAGACTGTATGGCTCAAGGAGGGAGGCTGCTTACACTGCAGGGTGGACCTGCAGAAAAGTCCTGTCCTCTTCTGAACCACTTTTAGGAGTTATAGCATTCCATATTTCCCAGGAAATAGACTCAGGCAGTATTTCCCAGTTTGGAAAATGCTTCCCAGAACCCAATGAAGGCTAGCAAGTCTTAGTAGCAGGAGCCATGAGACACAATAATTTCTTTTTAACTGACAAATAATTGTCTATGTTGAAATTTCAGAGAATGTCCCAGCATGTCCTAGATTACTAAATCCTAGAAATTACTGTTGTCCGGTCTCCAAATCTTCACAGTGCTTCACTTCCCACCATTTAAAGCATCCAGGTCCTATCAAAGCCTCCAATAGGATACACTCCTTCTTGAACAGCTGGCCCAATTAACATGTGTTCCTCAATGTGGTGAGCCAAAATGATATTTTGAAGCATGTTGAGATGGTGTAGGTCCCTTCAGATTACAGTATGTCAGAAAGCAGTGGAGTGAGTTTAGCTCACAGATGTTATACTATCTCACCTTCACCACAACCACCACATAATGAGAACTGTTTCTGAGTCACCTTAATAGAATTGGAAAAGAACACATTTGTCAGAGGGATGAACACACACCATGGACCTGAGGTGGTTCCAAAAAAAAAAAAAGCATCTAGCAGAGCAGTAACAATCAGGACTATAGACTGAGTTTTCAATGGTCCACCATCATTTGCCAAGATCCATCTGATTTTATAGGGACCAGATTAAGGAACTGAAAGGTACTGTTAAGGAAAGCCAAGTGTCTCATTTAAGTCTTTAATGCATACACTTCCTCTAGGATGCGATATTGTGTTTTACGGAATATCACATCTTAGAAGGGTAAAATTTTAAGAGTCTCCCTCGTGGTTTTTTTATGTGCCAAGCTGTCTGGGCAATGACCAAACAGACTGCATTTTACCCTAAGCCTCCCTGTCAGGTAAGAAATGCTTCTCCCATGGGAAAACCCTGCCTCTGGACCCACCAACAGTTGCTGAGCATGGTATATTGGCAACACCACATGGCAACATTTTTCCTTCTATTCTTATACACTGTACTTGTGCAATGTACCCTAACCGCATAGAAAGTTAATGTTTGTCTATACATTAGTAACCATTCTTTAAATTATACTCAACTAGGGTTGTTTTGACCCACTTCCCCTTCTGCTTATGATGTTAGATCTCATGATTTTTGTAGCTTCAAATTATAGCAACAGCTACTTTTGATTAATGTACTGACATGCTTTACTTGTGGTTTTCAACTATAAAAAGTGTGCTCTAACCCCTAGAGGGGTTCAAGGAGTGCAGTGTCGCAGGCTGCCTCCTGGCCCACCAGCTGGTGAATAAAGATGGTTCCATCTCCTGCCTTAAGATTGACTTGGTAGGGGAGATAGTAGGGGATAGGAAAGGTAGCAGAATACTACAATTACTAATAGGGCATTATGTAAAATTGTGGATGTGTAACCGACGTGATTCTGCAATCTGCATTTGGGGTAAAATTGGGAGTTCATAACCCACTTCAATCTAATGTATGAAATATGATATGTCAAGAGCTTTGTAATGTTGTGAACAACCAATAAAAAATAAATAAATAAATAAATAAGATTGACTTGGTGATTTATTGCAATCTCTCCATAACAATTTTACATACTATAATAGATCTTTCCTTCATGATCCACCCCAAAAAAAGGAATTTGAGACTTCTGCTAACTATCAAGTATGTTCATTCCAATTATACATTCAGTGGACCAACAGATTGTCCCTTAGATAGAGCCTAGATCCACTCTGAGCTGAACTGTATCAGAGATCCATCTGTTATCTGGCCTCTATAATGTGACCACTTTAACAGCAATAATATCTCAGTTATTCACATATCGATGTAAACTTGGACCTTCTGTTTAAGAGTTGTCAATATGTCTAAGTAGCCCCCTTTACTTAGTATCCAGTGACCCAGGTAAATGGCTGTTGCTTTCTTTGGTGGAGATGGCAGTTATTAATACCAAGTCTACTTGTCACAGTGCTGAAGGATCCTTCCTCATAAGGACCTGATTTCTCCTTCACTCAATAAGTTTCAGGTCTCAGAAATGGCTCAAGTCCAGTAATTGGTTAAGCAGTTATGACATTTTATTTTAGGCTGCTCTTAGCATCCCAATCATCCACCTTTAATTTATTTTGACAAAAATTGGGCAATAGCTTTCTGGGCTGGCTCTCTCTTACCCCTGAGGATACCATGTCTGTCCATCATCTCTATAACTCTATGTGAGTTGTGCTCCCTCGCAGCCATTTCAACCTTGCCTCTCCTTACAATAATTCTACCCACTTGGCTTCTAATTAAGTGTCCCTGCCCAGCCTCTGTTATTCTGAGATTTGGACATATCCATTGCAATGATTCTGTAACAGCATCTCCTGCTCTTAGCTCTGGTCTGCAGAGGACAGTCACTACAGGTCTTGGGGCTGCTGAAAGCCCTCTCTCCACAGCATCCCACATTGCTTTATTCCATGGAGTGTTCTACAGGCCCTTCTACAAAACAAAGTCAGCGCTTAGTCTATCCACTTAACATGCCCAATTTTTCTGAATCTTTTGGTCTGCTACAGCAGTTCGGGTGTTTCCTACTTCCCACTGCTTTCTCTAAGCATCCAAGAGTCACCCCAGCATCTGATGAGCACAGAACCCTGAGGTCCTTTTCTGCATCATAGGAGAATTAAACACAGTATCAGAGTGCTCTTATTTTGATGAATTCTCCTTATCTAACATTATGTTGTGTCACCCCCTTATTTGGCTCCCACAGGATCCAATCTCATGATTCTATTCCATCTCTGTAGGTGTGCAATGACTAGGTTCCTACAGCTCTGTTTGCCTAGAGTTCCTTTTTACCATCAGCAGACCTGGCCCTTCACTAGATAAGCTGTACTTTGATTTGACAACATTTATTGGCCTAGTGGTAAAGAGAGGTGGTGTGGTTTCATCCCAAGGCTGGCACAGAGTATTTTGCAGGCACAGGCCTCTGCATTGCTTTCTGGCAATGGAGGAAATATTACCCTTCCATAGGAAGGAAAGGGACAGCGAATGCAGGGAGATGGGCTGCCTCAAGCCTGTCATGTGTTCTGACCCCATAGTCACTATGCTAAGGAAGGCTCCATGTCCCACACAGTCCAAGCTGAAGTCCTGACTTTAACACAGATGACTTACTTGCTGGGGCTTGGACTTTAACCTTCTCTGGAGTTCACTACCTGAGCCTGAACCTCAGTTTTGCTTGCTCTCCAGCTGCAAAGATTTTCCATGCTGCCAGGGGCCCTTCTCACCATCATGCTTCTCTACCATCATGACTAATCACCTACAGTTTTTCATTGTCTTTCTCTAACACATTATTAATAGCACCTAGTAACAGCCATTCCATTCCACAGTTCTGTAATTCCTAGAATCTGCTGAGTTTTCTTTTTTGAGATGGGGTTTTTACTTTGTTGCCTAAGCTGACCTCAATCTTTTGGGCTCAATCAATCCTTCTGCCTCAGCTTCCCAACAGCCGAATGTGTCCTCCAAATTTTAGGTGCTGCCAATATCATAGTATTGAGAGATAGAACCTTTAAGAGGTGACTAAAGAAGGAGGACTTTTCCTAAAGAGCTGTGACCAGGGACAGGAGTTGGTTCTCTCTCACCTTTCCACCTTCTATCATGTGAGAATAAAGTAAAAACCAAGCCCATACCTGCTGGATTTCCCAGCTTCCAGAATGATAAGAAACAAATTTCCTTTATTTATCAATTACTTAGTCTCAGTTATTTTGTTATAGCAGCATACAGAGGACTAAGACAGTACCTGTACCTTCCAAACATCTAACCTATTACATCAGCCAGTGCATTCCCTTCCTCTGATATCCTGTTTCACTTGTAGCCACTATACCTTGTGCATACTAAGGAATGACCTACCAACACTTAAGGCCTCCTCCTATCACCCAGCTAGTGGATGTTTTAGTGCCAACATCCTATTTAAGAAACTGCTTCTTGGGACCACTTCTGCTATCAATTGTCTTAGGTTAGAGGTTTGCATGTGGTTGTATAGGGAGGGCACAGGGATGCTCACAAACAAAACTACTGAAGAAGTAATGAAAGCCAATTGGGCAGAAAGAGAAGTTGAACTGCAGCGCACCAGTAATACAAACCCAGCCAAATCCAGTGCAGGGAGTTCTACAATGTTCAGTGTTTTCCCCAAATGTGGCAAGGGAAATTGGTCTTTGTACTCCTATGTCAATAGTCATTGAATGTGATTGACCTCCAGGAAAAGGACAGAGCAGAATCGTGGAGATACAGATTCTTGGGATACAGCTCTAAGCCATTGGTAGCCAATCCTGAGCAGCTGGGGTAATGAGCTCAGTACAGAAGGGGGAATTTGGGCAGTACACACAGCATCCGCCTCCCTGCTTTGCATAAAGCCCTTGAAGGATGGATTTCAAGTGCAAAAAATGATAAAACAGAGACTTGCTGGTTGATAACTATTAACTTCCTAGATCACAGTAGTTTACAGGATTAAACCAGCAAAGAGCAAGGAATTAAGAGACACCTGGCAGATTTTGATGAGAGGAAAGAAGAAATGTTATGGGCCTTGCAGTGATATCTTTATTTAGGAGACTCCAGCTTGGAGAGCTACTTGGCAGAGGGACATCTAAGACCTAGGCTTGCCAGAAAGGAAAGGGCAAATAGGAGAGAGAGAGAGAGAGAGAGACAGAGAGAGAGAGACCCCAAAATGGGAAAGCAAGCTGTCCAAAACAGCAGCAAGTTTTTTTTTAACAAACTTTAAAAGTTTTTCAATATATATATATATATATATATATATATATATATATATATATATAATGTATCCTCACTACTTGTGGGGGTAAAAATGTCAAAATGAATAAAATGAACCCAACCTATTCCTGAAGGGAATCAAAAAAGAGAAAATACAAATACATTCTTTTCAGACTAATGCCAAATCTTCCACCTCCTTATAAAAACTTATGCCACCTCTTGTATAAATTTTTAGGGCCTAGCTTATTCCTGATAGATTTTTCCTTTATTTTTGATGTTCTCTGTGTTTCCATTGTTCCTTCCATATTGAGATCCCAGTAAGTTCCAGGCTCCCCAGTGTCTCTGAGGATGTGGAGATGGACTCAGGGGCTGCCCTAGAGATTTCACAGCCTAGGAGGAAAGATTCCATCAAACAATTACAGCAAGAAGGTAAGTGCTGTACTGAGAGAGCACTCAAAGCTGTGTGAGTGGAAGAGGAAGAGGCAGGACATTTGTGCAGGGTGACTGAGGGAGGGCCCTGAGACACAGAGGGTGTGACGAGACCAACCAAGTTCACTGAATAACTTGGCCACCTTCTGTCCTATTTTTCCTTCTGTCGCATTAGGCCACTTCCAGAACAGTGCTACATTTTGCTTCAGTATATACTTTCTTTGAATCTTGACTCTTAATATGGGACCAGGAACTTCTGAAAAATGGAATAATCCTTGCCAAATGTGAATGCCTTTACATAAAATCCTAATATAAATGTCTTACTTCTCTCTATATTTTTTCAATGACAATAATAATTTTGATTTAGCTCATCTCAACTCTCAGATACCCCATTTTAAGAAAATGAGAGAGAATGAGAGCAAGAACGAGAGAGAGGGAGCCAGAGAATTGTGAAATGAAAATTAAGGAAGATAAAATGAATAGCAGTACTGCAGTAGAATTTTTAATTAAACATGAACATTAGAGCTTCATTTCTGCACTTTTTAGATGAGTTGCAGTTAAAAGGCACATTCAAACTAAAAGAGCTAGGCTCAAGTATTCTACTTTATCAGAACATAAACCAGAAAAAAAACATTTAAGAAAAACTCCATAGAAACTTGTAAAAAATATGTTATTCAAAGAATAAGGTTTGCTGCATTAGTTAGGGAGCTAACTAATGTAAGCAAGAAACTGAACTATGGTGATTTTAACAAGGAAAGGTTCTTAGTTTAGGGAAAATAACTGCTGTAGCCCCACCCATCAGAACAGAAGAAAAGTGGCCATCATAGATAACCCATTCCTTTCCATCAGAAAAACAAAAGATTCCCCTGGAGTTCCTATAACAGAATTCTGTATAAGGTCATGGACAAGATTTGGGTCCCATGACAACCAGTAGTTGCAGAGAAAGCTTAAATATCTGGTTTTCATATTGAGAGGTACCAAGGGAGAATGGGATTGGTAATGAGTTGGAAATTGGTAGTGGGTTGGAGAGAGCCCAGAAGAGTATCAGTCACAGTCTTCATGGATGAAGTAAAGCTAAATAACATTAGGGTAAAATATTGAGAAGCACCTACTCAACTATGGTCAGCTAAGGTGTCCAAGTAAAGATTGTCCAATGTTTGCCACCTCAAACATTCAACTTATGAACCACCTCTAGAAAAACAATGGGATCTTAGAGTGTGGAAGTGTGTAGAGGGACCATATATGTATGACACATATAAATATATATTCTGCCTGTTATGACATCTTTAAAAACCTTAATAGCAGAGTCATTCTCAATGGCAGCAAAAGGACCACTAGGAGCATGTCTTTGGCAAGCAGACTGACCAGTGCAGAGCCTGCAGCCTCTATCTGGCCCTGACACCCTAGAAGACAATAGTCCTGTACTGTAATCGTCTCAGGGCAACTAGGGCACTCCTTATAACTTACAGGTCACTGAAATTATTCAGACTAAGTCAATCTTACACTGCCCTGCCTTGCCTTTCCCATGGAATCCCCAGTAGAGCTCCAACCCAGTACTTTTCCTCTCCCACTGCTCTCATCTCCTGCCTCCTGACCACCCTGCTGTCTCCCATGAGGCCCTACATGGTGTGGCATGCCTCTTGTCTCTAGGTCCTGTGTGTATAATAAATCCCACTTTCCTGAGTCTCTCCTCGGTCTTCTTTTGTATTTACACATGATTGACCATTTCATGAAAGAATACAAAACCTTATAAGGGGGTAAAATTACCAAAACTATAAATACATACATTATTCTTAGAATAAAAATCAAGGGAAAACTTTCTAGAGAAATAGAGAATATGGAACCAGTCCTAAGCAATGCCACCTTGTATAGGACATTCTCTCTAATCATCAGCTACGACCCTAAACTAAGTGAAACCTATAGATGTTAAGTTAAGCCTCATAAGGTACATTTACTATTGTGCTATATTTAGAATTTAGCTGTAGATAAAATATTTTAATCTTAAGGAGAAAGAACAACTTTTGGCAATCTGTGTTATAAGGATTGATGAGTTAACCCTCACTAAGGCTGCACCAGTGACTGGTTATTCCTCTGGATGGGAGCCATGAGCATGTGCAGCCAACCCCATGGAAGCAAAACTCCCTGCATCAGGCCTGAGGAAGCTCCCCCAGGATACTCTCAGGACAGCATGAAATGACAAGATGCACAGTTAGGCCAAAGCACCTGCAGTCACAACTCCCAGAACGTGCATCTAGAACTACAGCTCTTGCAGCCCCGGGTCTCATGGATGTCCAGACAATGCCAGCCCAGTTCCTTCCACCTTCAGGATTTACCTTACACTAGCTGGATGCAGGACACTTTTGAAAAATATTAAAGCTTTCTTTTATTGACTCAGCAGTGCCCCTATTTCTTAAAGCAGTGCTTTTCATACTGCATATGGTGGATAAAGACTAATTTTTTTTGTCTTGAATCCACTTTTGACTGATATGTGGTACTATTAAACACGATGAGCACCATATGAACTCCACAACATTTGGTGGTATACATCTCGGTCAATAAGACAAGTCTACTGGTCATCCACTTGGACGTCACACCAACCTGACCTCACCATGAAAGTTTCTCAACATTCTCACTATCTGTACCCATCTCATGTACCCGTATCCCAATGCATCATCAACATGCTTTGAGTAGCACTGTTTTAGAGGAAAGGAACCTACTCTTAGCTTCTCTCTTTAGCCTTTAACAAGATGATAATGACAAGATTATTAACACTCTTTAATTTTGTTGTCTGGATACATTCTTTCATTTTATGAATATTAAAATATTTATGAAGTTTTCCTCTTAAGACAAACTTTTAAAATCCTTACATTTGGGGGCTGGGGAGGTGGCTCAAGTGGTAGCACGCTCGCCTGGCATGTGCGGGGCGCTGGGTTGGATCCTCAGCACCACATAAAATAAAATAAAGATGTTGTGTCCACCAAAAACTAAAAAATAAATATTAAAAACTCTCTCTCTCTCTTTCTCTCTCTCCTTACATTTTTCTTCTTCTAATTTTCTTACTTTATACTTCAGTATGACGCTTGAAGGTAGTGAAAGCATTCTCCAGAAATATCTACAAGAGAATATTGCAGAATCATGATTAACCACCAATCTTTTGGTCCTCCCTTTAGCTAGCTGCTTCCAGAGGGGGTACTTGTTGATAGAAGCCAAAGACTGATTGAATATTATGGATGCATGAATCCATTCATACAGCTGTAAGAAGTATTCCGATGCAATGTTCTATACATAATTTGCAATTGAAAATCCATTAACAGTATAAATGGAGATGAATAATGCTAAAATGGACTTACCAGGTGTGCCAAAAGAAGGATGTAAAATGCATTCATAAAGTAAGGCAAAATACTTGCTGTAAAGCACTCCAGTTTTTTTTTTCTTTCTTTCCTCTACTAAAAGATATTTAAGATAATTTAGATTGTCCGGAGACAAATCTGTTGAGAGGGATACTAACAAAATGAATGAAGGTAAAGAAAGAAGTATTTGGCATGACAGCAGGAGCTTAAAAACAGAAGTGTGAGTGTGCAGGTTGCAAACACACGTGTCAGGGGCGAGTTCAACCAGGGCTCAAGAATAAGCAGAAACAAAGTGAAATGCTGATATTGCAAAAACAAGCTAAGCCAAAGGAATGGACAAGAATAATAGTGTGCCATTACCAGAATTAAAATTCATTCAGAAAGATGTCGAGCTAAAATTTGTTTTCCTTCCGAAGTGCCTTATATAATTAGAATGAGGGCATGTTTGCCATGTCTGTAAGCCCGATTGTTCTCTAGTGATCCCATCTAGAAAAAAAAGATGCTGGGTAAAACTGCAATATTGTACATTAGGGAGGTGACATTCATACTGCTTTCTTCATTTCAATTCACTCTGTGAAACTTAACATTCTGGGGATCTGAGTTTCACACCATAATATGAATATTCAAAATGCTACTTTATATTTCACATATGGTTTGGATTTGGGTGATTTCTTTTCAGACTGGAGAGTTTTTCTCTCAAGCAAACTATGTGTGCTCTTTTAGATATTTTCACTTTAAAAATAGGATTTTTAAGTGATCTAAGAAAAAGTCTCAGCTAGATAAGAACTTTTTTCTACTCAGATTTTTAAAATAGCCAGTCTAATTTTTCCCCAAACTTTGGAAACTAAATTCACTTAAACTCCAAAATCATTACAAGAAAAATAATACACAGACATTGACATTAAAATTTGGAGATGAAAACAACCTGGAAATGAAAATAAAATTGAAAATGACAAGCATTAGTGGTAAGCCTACAGACAGTATATAATGTGTTGTTGAAATAATGCTACTCAGTTAATCAGAAAGCTCAGAACATGAAAGATTCTACTTAAAATTTTTTAGATAATTGAAACTTTATCTAAAAACTCTCCTTTTTTACTGCTCATCTCTTAAAGTACATTTAAATAATAATTGAATACTACTCACATTGTAGAGAAAAATAAGTTTAAGAGGAACTTCGATCGAACATAAAAAATACGTTAGATGTTTTTCCACAGTGTCTGTGTTTGAGGATCTCATTATATAGTATAAAGTTGTAAATCGGAGGTCAAGATATGAAGGACTAGATCTCCTGAAAGGATCTTTGACCCATAAGCTCATTGATCATCCCAAACAACCTTCAAGAGAAGTTTAAGAAAGAAATCATCCCCATTTTATATATGAAGACCAGAAAGTTAGTCTATTACCAAACTATCACACAGTCGGTAATTGGGGGAAAAAAGAGTTTCTAATTCAGTTCTGTCAGGTTCTAACTCATGCCCTGTCCATCAGACCACAGTGACCAGACCAGGGCTCTTAGTTCAGTTCTACCATGACTGGGCCATAAAGCTGGATATATTTTCCTTCTATTGACTGCAGTTGACAAGTCCATAAGATTAAAGTGTTGCTATCAGTAGCAAAGTTGATAGCTTTCCCCCAGTATTCCCTTTCCCATTGCTTTTTTCATTGTAATAGATTTCTAGTTTTCAGCTACATACATGACAGGAAGACCATCTTTCCTTGCAGATAAGCATAACAATGGGACAGCAACATATGACTATCAATAGTAAGATGTGACCATATGTGATTAGTTCAATTCCTGGCCATATTCTCAAAGGCCAAGGCATACCCTTCTTGGCCTGTTTACTTCTTCTTGAGGGCTGGAACACAGAGATTGAGGCAAGACATGCTGATCATACTGATAAGCATAACGACCTAGAGTTGGCGGATCGGATCCCCGGAAGCAGGGCATGCCCAAACCATCAACGTTGCTTACCTGGCAGTAATGTGTCCATGAAAGCAAACTTGCATCTCATGGAAGTGGTCACTTTGTTCTTCATCACATCTGATCTAGTCCTAACCAATGCCAACCCCTTCCAGCTCTAGATCTTACCATTGCAAACTTTTGAGAGCGGTTTTGTTATGAATAGGAAATGCGACATATTTTTTTGACTAGATAAATGAATAAATGAGCAAGAACTAGTTTTGTGAGGAGTGGAAAGCTCATTTGATTCTTCCTCTGAAGGCGACAATTAGAAATAGTAATTTTGTTGAATCAAATTTTTACTAAATTTTTAAATTTCATACAATTTCCCGCAAAGTAATAATAATCAGTTTTCTCTTGTCTGTAAGAGATGCTTTTTAGGGTATAGTTCAGTAGTAGAAAGAGTGCCTAGCAAGTTCAAGGCCCTGGGTTTCATCCCTGATACCATTAACAAAATTTAAAAAAAAAAAAACAACTTGTAAGAGGAAATTAGAGGAAATTCTTGAAATTACTAAGTGATGTAATCAATGAAATCTTTCTTGTGGGTCATTTATTACAAGGTTCTGAAAGGGCAAAGGTCTTTGATAAGATCATATAACCCATTAGATCAAGAACCAGAATGAAAATATAAGTCATATACTTTCAACTACATCTGATTTTTTATTGCAAATATTTTATATCTGAACACAAAGAAATGTGCCATTTCATTTATGTGAATTTAAGAGACACAAACATATACACACCGTGAGGAAATAAAATGTTCCATAATGCAGACTCCCATCTCATGTTCTAACGGATCTCATGGGGAAACAACACAAATCAATCTTCCATGAGAGAAAAGCTGAGGAAATGAGGAGAACGGGATGCAGGAAGGGAAGAATGGTTAAATTACAAGTGTAGCATTTGATTTGACCAGGATGAGATTTGGAATGGTTGTGTGGTTACAATTGAGTTCTTAAAGACAGAGAAGATTGAGTTAAAAATCGTGCCAAGAAGAAATGATTGTCTTCCCTCTGTTGGCAGGAGCAACTCTGGGAGGGAATAAATTTCCCACAAAGCATAACTTGAACCAAACCATCAGTCAAGGTAAATGCAGAGTAAAAGCTCAATAGCTCTATTGAAGCACACTGGCTCTGATGCCCTGTGTGGCTGAGAGCTACGATTCCAAGACTTGAGGAAGTATTCTGCATCTAAGAGTAGAGCAGATTGACAGGCCACTTCTCTGTGAGGGCACTGAACCCTCGTGTTTTCACATCACCATTCTCCCAGATGTTTATTCACTCATTCAACAAGTATTCACTGAGTAGCTGAACTGTGCCACATACTGTTCTCTCAAAAATAGAGAGAGAGAGAGGGAAACAAAACATACGTGATCATTATTCTTAGGAAGCTTTCATTCTTGAGGGGAGGGAGGAACAGATAAGAAACAAAGAAATAGCACGCTGGGTATCAAAAACTGCTATGTTGGATGCCAAAAAAGTGATATATGCACTCCAGAAATAGCACGGTGGCTGGCACTAAATGAAGAAGGTGGGGAGGAGGAAAAGTGAGGGTGGAGCCAGATGAGAAGGTATACCAAGGGCTCACGATAAGGACGTGGAAATCACTCAGGAGGGAGTGGACTGCTTTAAACAGAGAGAACATAGGGTTTGGATATGAGGTGTCCCCATTGGAGGAGAAATTATTGGGTGAGAGCCTTGATTTAGTGAATTAACCCCCCTGATGGGATTAATTGAGTGGTAACTGGAGGCAGGTGGGTGTGGCTGGAGGAAGTGGCTCAATGGAGGCCTGGCTATGGGGTATATATTTGTATCTGGAGGGTGGAGTCAGAGCCTCTCCCCTCTCCCCTCTCACCTCTCCCTGATCATCATGTGAGCTGCTTCCTTCTGCACACTCTTCCACCATGATGTTCTGCCTCATCTCGAACCCAGAGTAATGGAGCTGGCTGTCTATGGACCGAGACCTCGGAAACTACGAGCGCCCAAATAAACTTTTCCTCCTCTATAATTGTTCTGGTTGAGTCTTTTAGTTGCAGCAGCAAAAAGAGCTTTCTAAAACAATCTCCCACATTCTAAAAGGTTCACTCTGACTGCAGAGAAGAGACCAGGTGGACAAGGGAGGAAATGGGGACCTGGGTTGCCCCCAGTGCAGGTTGAAGTAACATCTCAAGACGCGATGGAGATAGCAGCTGAGAGAATGTAAGATGGCTGGATTCTGGCATAGTTCCTTAGTAAAGCTGGCTCTGCATTCCAGATAGGAGAGAAAGAAAGCCACAGGTTTTTCTCCTGGTCTCCATTCCTGGTAGATACAACAGAGTGGCCATTTGCCATCTACTAGGGTAGGAAGTAGGTGGGAGAGAGCAGTTAAAGTTGGGACTCACACGCCTGACTTTGTATTTGCTAAATTTGAAGTAGCATTAGACATCTAGGTGGAAACAGAACAAATAACCAAATATTCAAGTTTTGAGTTCAGAGGAAAGATAGGAGATATAATTTGTGGAGTCTTAGATTTTACACCTAGTGGATGAGAATATGTAGGGAGCTACTGTAGGTAGAGAAGTTTGGAGACTGAGGACTATAATCCTTATAATGACTGTGGCAGAGACTTCCAATACTTTGCAATACTGCTTTTCCCTTCTTTCCAGTAAAAGAACCTTGATATTATTGAAAATCAGCAATTACACCCTGGATTCACCCAGCTTAGTAGACAAAGTAAAGTATTTGAAGTCGGAAGTGGGACTGACTTGGATTTGAATCCCTGCTCTGCTCCTAAGTGTCTGTGTCCTTCAGCAAGTTCCTTCTGTCCCCAGGTTTTCTCAACTGTGAAACCCAGCCCCATGAAGCTACTGAGAACTTGAAATAATACATATGCAGAAGCAGACAGGAAGTTGCATGCAAAACACTACTGCAATCATTAATTACCCTTTTCACATGCATTTTTAACTAGGAGCCTTCTAGGTGTAGCATACAATGAGTAGAAGAAAAAAGTGAAAAAGAGCATTACTGTCTGGGAAAACACATGAAATTTCCATATACCAAAGAGATTTTTTTATGGCTTCATGATTTTTTTAACTGATCTCGTAGGATAAAGATAACTTTGGTTCTTTTTCTATTCATCTTTAGAGGAAAACTAGGGCAGAGACTTTGCCCTTTTCAATGTTTCATTAAGAAAGAAGTGTGCCTGCCCTACACAACCTCTGTAATAACTGCCGTGGCACTCAGGATGGGGGAAGATTTCATCCTACCTGAGCACACTTGAATCTATATTCTTTCCCCAGGCGAAGACCTGCCTGATACATTCATCACCCAAACCTGTGGCAAGTGATTTTCTCTGCCTTTATCATGTCACCTTCCAGCCCCGCGCCAGCATATGGTCTATTATGTGCAAATGATTAAACAGATTTTCTGCCATGGGTAAAAAATATATTTCCCACTGGATACAGCGAAGGCTCTGTAACTTTCTCCTACATGAGCGAGCCTTGAATTCTAATTGACTCCGTGGAACAGGTAGAAGAGAAAGCCATTATGCTGATAGGTCCATAACTTGTGGTTTCTATTGGCATAAAGGAAAATGTATCCAGTGTACGTACTTCCCTGGACACAATGGAGGTCAAAGTACTGCATTCAAGAAATAATTATCTTCAACCTTGGAGGCTCATACATGCTGTCCTTCTCCCTGGGATGCCCTGTCCTACCTGTGCACCTGCATGTCTTCCACTCTTGCTGCAGCACCCAACTCAGATGTTATCTGCTACAGGTAATCAACATGTCCAGCGTGCTCTCTTCCTTGGCCACTGCTCTCCTGTGACCTCCTAAACTCCAGGACACACACACTGTGTGTATTCCTTGAGGATTATTTTATTTCTGAAACTTCATTGCCTAACACTATAAATGCTTAGTAAACAGCTGGTTAATTTATATCTGATTCACTAAAGTTTCCTTAGAAGTAGATTCTTACTATGATATTACCAGCATTCATGAGTTTTTCAACTATTAAATATTTTGAAACACACATACTTTTGTATGACACACAAACACACACAAATTAGAAGAAAATACACCAAAATGGTACCCTCTCTCCAGGAGGCGGAATTATTTTTTAATTGTTTGATTCTGTTAAATTTTCCAAAACTTCAATAATAAACTACTTTTAAACTTTTTAAAATAGTAACAAACTTATCATAAACTTACATTTAATGATAAAGGTCACCGACTAACTGACCACGAGTGGACATCTGCTTGAAGGCATATCTTCTAGTAACCACATAGCTTTTGGCAATTTTCTCAGCCTCTTGGAGACTCTGTTTTATCTATAAAATGATGTGCACTAAGTGGGTTGTGGGATTAAATAAAACTACATATTAAAAAATGACTTTTTTAGTACCTGATATATAATAGCTATTTAATTAAAAAGATGGTGGGGCTACTGTTCTAGAAACACAGTTTATAGTCAAGAAACAAGAATCTCTCTTTGGTAAATATAGGGAAGCATCTCTGCAAGCCACCAAGGTAGATTTAATTTCTCAATGGACCTTGGGATGGCCCCAGATGTGTTCCTACAGAAAGAGTCATGAGACAGATAATGAGGTCCTGGGAACCTTTGATTAATCCACTGATGATGACCCTACAATCGAGTCATTACCTAAAAGCCCCACTCTGTGCCTTGCTGCTTTGGGGATCATGTTTTTAACAGATGGGTTGGGGGGAACATTCCAGATATCCACCATTACAGATGCCATCCTTCATATTTAGGTAGACGTTTTCAATAAAGCAGTACTTTATAATCACCTGGAGAACTTTTATTTCCTCCAGCCCCTCCTGGGAACAATTTAATTAAAATATCAGGAGGTGGGGACCCCAGGCTCCAGTAGTTCATTACAGCTCACCAGGTAATTCTAATGTGCAGCCACAGCTGAGAACTACTCTATCAAAGCTTTATAGTTGTAGAAATCCTCCTGCTGAAATGTACAAGTTCTCAGCAAAGGTAAAAATTAAATACTACTGGTCACATCTCTAGAATGAATTAGACTTCTGAGATGATTTTGAACTTGATCAAGGTAGAGTGGGCAGAAGACGTCAGAGTCTTGGGGCACTACCCATATAGAACTGGAGGAATGGAGAGAGGTGAGATGCTGGGATCAGGGAGATTGTGAGGGATTCACAGGATCAGTCATGTCCAAGTTCACACCTGAGGTTCACTCCTCCACCTGCCAGTGGGTGCTATCTCCAAGGATGAAGGAGGAATCTGCTATTTACTCATATTCCACTACATGGAAGGTTGGAATCACAAGGAAGCACCATTATATAAGAACATGAAGGGCCTCATGGTAAACTGAAGTAAATCAGACACAGAGACAAATGTTGCATGATCTCACTTATATTTGGAAGCCCAAACAGTCAAACTCACAGAAACAAGATGAGTAAGTTCTAGAGGTCTAAGTATAGTGTGATGACTACAAATACTGAATTGCATACTTAAAATTTACCAGGCGGATAGATCTAAGTGTGATCACCACAGAAGAAAGGAAGGAAGAGAGAAAATGTTAACTATGTGACAGAATGGATATGTTAATTAGCATGATTACAGTGGTTTTATTTCACAATACACATAGAGCAAAATAATCTTAAATATATTTTTTTTATTTGACAATTACACCTCAGTAAAGATGTAAAGAGAAGAAACCCCACCTGGTGGGAAGCCAATTTCTAATAAAAAGAAAACTGCTGTGAAGGAGACTCATGAATATGCTTCAAAATAATGGTCTTTTATAGGCAAGGATACCTCCAATTCATATCTATAGGAAGTTAAAAGAACAAAGATGACTGAATATTTTCACAGTGTAGATCAAAATGTCATATTTTACCCCATAAAATATATAATTATTGCCAAAGAAAGAAGGGAGGGAGGAAGAAAGGAAATTAAGCATTCCTACTATGTCTCATTACCTCTCTTTGATCAGAGGGTGTCAGGGGTTTCCTTCTGAGCATGTGATTTAGAATCATTGTGAAATACTGATTTTTTTTCAATATAAGCTAGAGTGAGAGGAAAAACTAAATCCTGTTTGCACAGATCCTCCTAACCAAGAGCTCTCTGGCTTTTCGTGAAATAGAAAACAAAAAAAATCCACCTCCAAGTTTTAACCTATACCATTCTGTTTGAGGGCTTAGTACCTGGCTAGGAGGCCACGTGGAGGACAGGGCTATGTGGCCTTGATACAAGGAGGAATGGACTGGGGTGCACCTGCCACCCCCAGCCAGGCCAGTAGAGTCAATGGCCAAATAAACTATCAAGGTGAGCTGAGCCTGCTTTGAGGAATCAGAGGGATGGATCCAGCCAAGGAACTGGGGACCACACAGAGGGGCAAGGCCCTAGGGAAGTGGGAAAGGTGGAGGAGGACAAGCACAGGTGTGCAGAGCTGGACTCTGAGTGCTGTAGAAACAGTGACTTGCCATGTGAATGGGCCTCATCCAATTACAAGTCCTAGAGGAAACAGTCACAAATGACCAGCAGCTCTCAACAAAAGCAGGGAAAACTGTTTTTCTTTTTAAAAATCTTTATTAAATCAAATGAAGCTGGGGTCTCACCGCTGTGATTTATTGTACTGGGAAACGCCAGAACAACCAAACGACACATTTTCTTTTACTCCTGGCAAGTAATTAGCCTTTGTGTTGCTAAAGGGCCTGTCAGCAGACTCTTCAAGAAAGAAAAAAAAAAAAAAAAAAAAAACAGCTAGTTAGAGGCGCTGGGCTTCTTGCATTACTCACTAGCTCCTTTGCCCTTAAAGGCACAGTCCTTTTCTCTCCTGGGCTAAGGTCTTCCTAAGGAATGCAGGAAGGGAGGGAAAGAGACAGGGCCGTCACTGCAAGACCTAAACTGGTGGGTTGGGGAAAACAGAAAGTGCCTGTTGTCCCTACCCAGGGGCAGATTCTGCACAATAATCACTGGTAATATGCGCTATAAATATTTAGAGCTGCCTTAAGGGATGAGCTCCAGTGTACAGAAAAAGAAATACACATACAAACATTAACTAATCCAAGGCCAGGCAGATCCTGGAACCAGGACTGAATCCAGCTCTCCCAGATTTCTTCAGTGCATTCTGATGAGAGGTGGACCAGGGTAAAGAGATATATGACACCATGCCCGGAAGAGAGCACATGCTTCTTAAATTTAAGATTTCTCTCCTTAGTGATGACAGCAATTGCTCAAATATCATATACAGATAATGCATGTATGTTTGTTTTATAAAACTGAATACATAGAAAAATTAAAAGAAGAAAATTAAAATCACTGGTAATCCTATTACTCAGAAATAACCCTAGTTACCATTTTGATCTATTTTTTTCTTGCACTACAATGCACATCCAATTTCATTACACAAAACTAGAATTAGACTATATGAAATGTACCTTCTAAAAGTATAATATACTAAGTATACTTTGATACATGATTACACATCCTTTGAAACTGCATAATATGCCACCATATATGTGTTTCATAATTTATGGTTGGACATTTTTATTTTAAAAAGTTCTGCAATAGCCAGACGCAGTCTTGTACACCTGTAATCCCAACCACTTGGGAAGCTAAGGCAGAAAAATTACAAATTTGAGGTTAACCCTCGCAGTTTAGTGAGAGGATCTCAAAATCAAAAACAGAAAGGGCTGGGATGTAGTACAATGTTAGAGCACCCCTGGCTTCAATCCCCAGTACTGCAAATAAATACACAAATGAATACATTGTCTGCAATAAACAGTCTTATATTTGGGGAAAAAAATCATATATATATATATATATATATATATATAAATTAAATACATCAATGATTTTCAACCATGGGTGATTTTTCCCATGTAAAATCATTTGGTTCATTTGACAATGTCTAGAGACATTACTGGGGATGGGTATACTTGTCATACAATTGGTATAATACCCCACAATACATAAGAAGGCCTTCCACAACAAATATTTATATGGTGCAAAATGTTAGTAGTGCTAAGGTTTAGAAACCCTACAAAAAATGAAATGGGATAAAAGCTATCACAAGCATTCCTGTAGTGTTATTATTTCTCAAAAGCATTAATATATTTAATTAAGTTAATATTATTTCTCTTTTATTCCCTGATATAGAAGTTCTTATTGGGTCTAAATAAAGATCTATGATACCTAGAGACAGCCAGTGGCTATTCTCTGGTTGGAATATCAGAAGAGAAACTAAATGCATGGAGAGTACATGTGCTAAGCAAAGCTCTCCTAGGCCCTCTGCCCTTCTCCAGAAACTAGACTTCTACAAAATCACTCATTTCTTCCAAGTGTTGCTCTCTAAACCTTATTTTGATAAGTTCTTTTTAAAGACCACTTTCTGCTAGGATTCTAAATGCACCTGTGTGACATTTGGAAGGCAGAGGCTGACATTTTCTGTTGGCCACAGAGTCGTAGAAATGCAGATATGGAGAAACAGATGTGCACAGTGGTTGTGTGGTCTAACTTCATCATTGCTACTAGTGGTCTTTGCATCCCCCAGTTCCCTCCCTAAGACAGTACCTGATGCTGCCCAGTCAGACGAGTGCTACCAGCATGTCCCAGCAGTCATTCCTGGAGGCCAAGACTAAAACCATTCCTCTAGCCCTTTCAACAATTTCATCTGCTCATAGTTCCCTATTAGATTTATTTTAATAGCCAGAGCGGTTCCTCTTTCCTAGTGCATCCTGGATCCACACATTTACCCTTGACCCACAACCATCAGATCCTGACAGTGAACACCAGTGTTGATTGAGAACATGGCTAGAGCAGTGGTTCTTGGTGTGGTCAGATAAGCAGCAGCAATCTCTCAGGCCCCATCCCAGGCCTGCTGAATCCAGTTCTGGGTGTGGGGTCCAGAAACCTGTGTGTTATCAAGTCCTTCAGGTGTTTTTGCTGTATGCTGACATTTGAAAACAGCTAGATTTAAAAAACATAGTACCAAAACATTTTTTCCTGTATTTGCTGACTTAACTATGTGCTTCCTCCCTTTTGTACCGTCATACTTCGTAAATCACAAATGCAGCATCTATGATCAAAAAGAGCAGGAGCAGAACTTGACTGACTGTTGTTCCTCCTCTGACTGATGATGAAGAAGGAGTGGGGTAAGACCAATGGGGCCTGTAGAGAAACCTGAAACAGGTCACACAGATGAGGATTCTTTTCTCTGTAGTCATACTGTAGAAATATGTGTGGGGAGGGAGGGATGCCAGGTAGGTCCAAACTTGAATCTAAATTTTGTCAACCAGATTCACTAGATGAACTGTGAGTACTGAGTCTCTGAACCAGAGGACCCAGGACAGTTCAGAGTGAACACAAAGTTGACCAGCCCATGGCCTGGAAACTTTCTAAAGGTAAAGCATCATTTGCTTCAATTCCTTTTATCATGTCCCCGGGTCCTGGGCTTTTTAATGCAAGAGATCAAATAGCAAGTGAGTTGGCATCCCTGGCCCCACCCCCCATGGCAAATTTTTGTAGTTCCATCAAGAATCTCCTCTGATGTTCTATTCGATGTAAATTTTAAAATAATAAAGCCTCATCATTCTAAACAGGATTTGAATTCAGACTTGCCTTTTCCTATTTTTGTCTAAATGGGTGAAGTCTGGTTATATTAGGCACCTCCCACTTAGTGTCAAAAATCTGTTCTTGGCATTAAAATATTCACTGGAAATACATCCCAAGCCATCAGTCAGTTTACTCAGTCATAGTAAAATGCTTGTATTCAAGTAATAAACTGTGTCAAGTCTTGGTGTTACATGCATAAGACACAGATAGCTTCTGGATCATCACCCAATTAATATGGCATTAGCCAAGAGTTCCTTCATATGTAGTTACTACTCATCCCTTCATTGATAGCTGGTGCACTTTGCAAGATATTCATGTGGGATTCTGTGTATTGATATGAATACACTACAACTTGAAAGTTTTTTAAAATATATATGTTGTATTAAGTTTGAGGTTGAAAATATAAATTTTTGCTGTATACTGTGTTTTGGGGATGTGTTATGTGTGTATGTCATTACACACATACATGTACACATACATTTAAATAGAGAGGTTGAGGTTGAGCGTCCCTAACCTGAAAATCTGAAAATCAAAATGTTCCAAAATCCAAAGCTTTTTGAGCACTCACATGATGCCTCAAATAGAAAATTCCATACTTGACCTACTGTGACTAGTTGCAGTCAAAATGCAGGTACACTAAAAATATTTTGTAAAATTACATGGGTATCGGTATAAGATATGGAACATAAATGAATGTCATGTTTGGATTTGAGTCCCATTCAGGATACCTCATCATGTGTACTCAAATATTCCAAAATCTGAAAAAAAAATCTGAAATTCAAAGTATTTGTGGTCCAAAGCATTTCTGACAAGGGATATTCAGTGTGGGGTATGTGTGTGTGTGTGTGTGTGTGTGTGTGTGTACATGCACACATACTCCTGTTTGTTCTGTTCTATTTATTGTGCAATTTTCTCAACCCTCTGTGCTGGTCTTTCTCTGAAACACACCACAGCTCCATCCCCTGCCCTACTAGGCTAGGTTGTGTGACTTGCCTGTGTGACTGCATCACCAAGGTTCCCTGGCCCTGCAGATTTCAGTTAAGTTGGGCCAATAGAAGCTTCTAGAAATATATTGAAGTGGGCAAGAAGGAAAGGTGTGAATTCATGTCTCCCACCTCCCCTCAGGGCCACAGTTTGGGCAACGACAGAGAAGCCACAATGCTGTCCCATGACCTTCCTTCTATAGCTACAGCTGACAATATACTTTTGGAGCCCTGTCCCATGCCCTCACCTTGTTCGGTCCCAGGGGTAGTAATGGTCTCCCACTATTGCTGGTCCTTGAGTTTATCACCATGTCATGTAACTCCTACTGATCAGGCCCATATAGTACATTCATTGAGCTAGATACAGTTAAACACAGCTTGTGCCTTCTGTTTCCTATCAGGAACCTGACTGATATTCCTCCAGTGAACTTCATAATGTGCCCTAATCCTCTGCATGGGCAAAATAATCAATATTATTTTTATATATTTTAGCTATTTTTTCATCCAGATAAAGCCAGAGAAAAGTAGATGGGGGTGGCTTATAGTAGTTCCTGGCATGAAAGACTTGCAGAATCAAATTTTACTTAATATGGTATTGATGAGTGTTAATAAAAACAATAATCGCAAAATGTTAGTCCTTCTCTGTGCAAAAAGTGATGCCAGGCACTGTATATTCATTATCTCACTTATTTACCAGGACCCTTTCATTTAAAGATAAGGAAATTGACTCATAGGTTAAAACCACGTGACGTACTAGTAAAACCAAGGTCTGCATCCAGGCCTAATACTAAGATCATTAATCTTTCTATTATACCTCTTCTATGTCTATAGCAGACAAATCTCTTTCCATTCCAAGTGGCAGGAGCTCAACTGGATCTTGCTTGAAGACAAAATAAGATTTAAACTTTATGGCAGAAGCTCTCAGAATCAAAGCAAAAAATTACCAAACTGTAATTTGGAAAACATGGACATGAACATCTCTAGACAATTTAGAAACTGAGGAGCTCCAATACCCACAAGGCCACATCTATGTCTTTTCTGCTTCTACCTGAGACGACCTTCCTTTTCTCTGATGGGCTTATCTATGAAGCTGGATATTTGAGTTGGAAAATCTGGTACTAGACAAGCAAACCTAGGGCTCATCCCCTGAGACTCATCTCTTCAGCTATCTACCAGAAAAGGCTTCTCTCCACTTTCTCGGGTTCAAAAATATTCCCCCCAAAAATGTCTATGATTGGCACAGCTTGGTTCACATGCCCATCATTTAGAAAATTTTGTTTAACCAGAGGGATAATCTAGTTGGAGTAACATGCTCACCTCTCTGGGTGGGAGAGAGGTGATGCTGTGATTGGCAGTCTATATGAAACACCCAAGAATGAGGGAAGACTAAAGCAGAGGAGAAAAAAAGGAACTCTCAGAAAACAGCCCTGCTACAGATAGGCTACAAAGTCCTTGTGGGCCATCTGTATTAATGCATCTCATTCTGGAGATTAAAAACTATAATGACTTTCTCTGAATTCAGGTAGTACTTATCTTCTTGAAATTTAATTTTGTACTTTTTATGAAAATTACATGGGATGAAATGTTTGATACCCGGAAATAGGGACACCTAATGTAATGAGTTTACCATTATCATTTGAATTCCTTGACCTCCCAGAAAACACATGTCCTATGGTGGCATCTGGCCAAGCCAACCAAGGTGATTTCAGTCTATGCACAAGAACGTGCAAATAGCAGATATCATGTCCCAGGTACCCCGAGGAAACCCAGTCCAGCAGGAGGTACTTATAATGATAAAATAACACTATCAATAAAAAGCATATAATTAATGGCTCTTACAACACACCAAAAACTGCTCTAAGGGGTTTGCATATACAGATGCTTCTTGACTTAAATTAGGGTTGCATCCCAATAAAATTGTCATAAGTTGAAAATATAAGTCAAAAAATTCATTAAATACACCTAACCTACTGAACACCCTAGCTTAGCTTTGCTTACCTTAAACATGCTTATAATACTTAAATTAACCTATACTTGGGCAAAAGCATCTAACACAAAGCCTATCTTTATTGAAGGTACTGAATATACTGTTTAATCTAATGAACATGATGAAAGTAAAAAACAAATGGTTGTATGGAAATGCTTTTGTACTATCATAAACTCTAAAATCATAGGTCAGGGTGTAACTTCATAAACTAATTCAAATTTTATAGCGTCCTCACAAAGTAGGTACTAGAGTATCATTTCCTTGAGTGACTTTACATAACTTGCTCAAAATGAGTGGTCCAAACTCGGGCAATGTTAGTCCTTCTTTGTGCAAAAAGTGATGTTTCACTCCAGAACTTACAACTATGGTGGGAAATAATCTGGAATTATTTGCCCTGAACCTAGAATTACCTGCTTATTGGAATGTCATTGTAATTGAGAAATTAAAAAGTACTAAGAAAACCTCTTCCCTCCTCTCACACATAGTCAGAGATACCATTTTTCAAAGGGAGCAATGTCAGTGTCAAAGACAGATGGATTTTTTTAAACAGGACATGCGATGCAAGCAGAGTAAAGATAACAACTGATAAATGAAACTACAACAAAATGTAAAACATCTACATAATAAAAGGCACTATAAACCACAATTCAAAGATAATTCACAGACCAGGGGGAGCATTGCTGATACTCAAAAACAATAAATGATCAAAACCTAGAATGTAAAAAGCTCCTACAAATTAATAAGAAAAAGATAAAGAACCCAAGAGAATAAATAGATAAAAGCTATGAAAAGGCATTTCACAGAAGAGGACCCAGAGGACCAGTAAACATGGAAAGATTGTCACCTTCCTGAATAGTCGGGAAGATAACAAATAAAAATACCAATGAAATACCATTTTGCATACAGCCAACTGGCAACAGAGTTCAAGAGTTGACAGGTCTTGATGCCAGAGAGATGGAAGACTCCTGTCACCAACGTGAGGAACACAAGCACAAGCTCTCTGGAGAGCAACTTGAGAATACTAGTAAGGTGAAAGTGCCCACCTCTCTGTACCTATCCTAAAACAACTCACTCATGTACATAAGGGGACAGCCACAGAACGTATGCAGTGACATTGTTTATAATCATGAGAAGTTTCAATAAACTCTACTCAGCAAATCACAGGATGGACAGAGATTAGTCATGACATATTCCTGTAATGGAAGATGCCATCACAGGTCAAATGAATGAAGGGAAACAATAGACATCAAAGTGAAGAGAAATAACCATATATAGCATTGAATAAAAGGCAAGTTGCACCATGATCTGAAGAGTTTAGCCACAATTTTGCAAACTATAATTAACATGTAATGTATACACTACAAATTTTAATATACATGTAGCACTTGCATGTAGTATATAAATGTTACTTTATATTTACGTAAACATGATTTAATTTTGATTAAATTAATTATAATATTTTAGTTAAACTTAAAGTTTATAGAGAATGTAAACTTTATATTAAATATAAATTTTAATTATATATATAGTATGAGTTAATATCTTTAAATTTATGTTTTATGTGAATATGTAATAGAAAGGTGAAATATATGTATAATAGTAACAAACCTCACCATAGTACATGCCTCTGAGAGGGTTAGAACTCAGAGGGACATAAAAGGAATTTTACGGTTTGTTTTTCTTAAAAATTAAATAAGTCTGGGCATAAGGTACATTAAGCCTATTTAGTATTATTTTTTCCTAATATTTTTATTTTTAAAATTTCTACAGACTGTAAGTATATATGAAAGCCTCCTAGTTTCACTCTCACGAGGGACGCGAGGGCTGGCTGAGCAGCGGTGGGGTAGGACCTGTGCTCTAGGGTCTGGCGCAGGGCCAGGCTAAGCGAAGGATAGGCGCTTATTAATGAAGTGCCTGTGGACCTGCCTGGTCAGGGGTAGAAGGAAGACTCTCAGAACATCCTCAAAGGAGATGTAGGGTCTTAGGAGTCTGTGAAAGGTCAAAGGAACCAATGCAGAGGGGATCTTTCTGAATAAAGGAGATAATCCAAAATCCATTTCAATTTGGCTTAGGAAAATGTATCCATGCCCTCTCTTTAAGGCCGAGATGTCTGGCGTTCTGAGAAGTGACACTGCAATCGAATGACAAAGGGGAGAGCCAGTTCAACAAGTTAGTGAGCTGGACAGCTCCCTGGGTGCTCATTCAGCACCTCCCTTCCCTCCAGACCGAGCCAGAGATGGAAGCTCCATCTCTGGGGTCCTTCTAGACCTGGTTCATGGAAACTTGGGTAAGTCACTTTCCTCTTGTACTCCTATTTTCACATCCGGGAAGCTAAGGTGTTAGACAAAATAATCTCTTATGTCTCTTCAATTCAATGAAACACATGGGCCTATAAGAGTGTATGTGCCCTGAATGTGCATATACACCCAGAGAGCCACTGTGTCCCTGTTTCACTAAACTGTGTTAGCATCATCTTCTTATGGTTCTTGCTAGTGATGTTGTTAGATGAATTAACAATGAGCTGAATAGGGTTGGGGGAAGGGATGAGGGAATTATTCAATAAATTCATCCAACATAACTATCTACAGAAGGGTCAGCTTTGATTAAGCACAGCTGTATAGAAATTATCCTACCCCTTCCTAGCTCTGGGATCACTGATAAGTTTTTAACCAGTACTCTGCCTCAATTTCCTCTTGTGCAAATATAAAATAATATCCCTCTTTTTTCATCATCGAAGGGAGAATAAAAGGTGATAATGTCTATAGAATCACATATAGAAACCACAAAGTAGGCAGTACTCAGTAAATGATCATCTCTGTGTATTTATGTTCGCACATGGGTGTTTATCTGTGTGTGTTTATGTCTATATACAGGTGTTTATCTGTATGTATTGATATCCATTTCTCCAAGCAGTCTTGAATCTGCCCAAGAGTATCCAGGGGAAAAAATAATGATTAGATTTATCAAGCGAAATTTTCCAGGCTGCCTTTCTGACTCCAGGCAAGTGAGTACTTGGCACGGTTTTCAGCTTTCACAATAACAGCAGTTTCAATATCCCCAGCACGTCAGTGCTGGGGGATGCCTCTTTGTCTGTGTTCTGGCTGGCTTTCGAAAATGTCTAGGCCACCCCTGTTATGCTTATAAGATGCTCGTGGTATGTTTAGGGTGAGAAAGCCCAGGCAAAGAGATCGCCTACCATTTTCTCTTCTTCATGTCCCCATAAGCAATCAGCATACATCCCAGGGGTTTGACAGTGAATTGACTGGGCCCTTAGAATCCCATGAGCCATACCCCAAGCCCCAGGCCCTCCTTTACCCTAAATCTCTCTAACCCTCTTGTTCATTTTCGACTCTAGCTTCATTTGCCAGAGTTTTCAGTTGTACCCCTTATAAGTGTAAACTTTGCCCAAAATTGAGCTACCCAATAAACATAACTTTTAAATTTTGTTCTTTTTTCTTTCCCATGATTCAACTACATTCCTTTTGTTGGACTCCTTGTTCCACAAGGGTAGCTATACAGTTTTGGTGCTTTTGGAGTTATCCATCTTCCAGAGATTTATTCCAGAATTGTTCAGCACTCAGTCCATATTCTGATTTGAATCTGAAACATGCCCCAAAAGCTCACATGTTGAAGTCTTGTGTCTCTAGTGAAGCACTATTTGGGGAGTGTGGGCAACCTTTGCCAGGTGATTGGATCACAAGGTTCTCAGCTCATCAACTGGTTGATCCACTGATGGATTCATAACATTGAGAAGTGGTGAAAACTTGACTAGATGAGACCTATTGGAGGAAGTAGATAATTGGGGGCGGGGCCCTGAAGGTTTTGTCAGAATGTTGGCTCCTCCCCCTCTCTCAGCTTCCTGGCCACCATAAAGTAAGCAGCTTTGCTCCATCACATGCTTCTGCCATGGTGCTCTGTCTCGCCCCAGGTCCAGAAGCAAAGGGGTCAAGTGAGGGTGGACTGAAACCTCTGAAACCACGAACCAAAATAAATCCTCCTTTAAATTAGTTCTCATAGGTATTTTGTTACAGAGACAGAAAAATGACTAACACCATCTAAAAGGTCAGGCAGATGCTGAATCATATCTTACTCCACCCAGGGGACCTCTTGGGTGTGCTTAGTAAAGGTCTGTTGCTTGAAGGCCAGTCTAATTTCCAGGGATCCTTAGATTCTCACGTGAGACAACCTGCTTAGATGAACCTTGCACCCTCCTTCCCTCTGGGTCTTGCCTCCTAAGAACCCACTAGAAAGGCAGCCCAGTCCTCGCTGCTCCTAGATTCCACAATTCTATCTTGAATCTGTCCTGACTCTCCGTCCCACCACAAAACCCATTCCAAAGACTAGTCATCTTCTCCTTTCTCTCCCCCCTCCCCTGCCTACTTTTTGGTTCTCTTTCTGTCAGCTGGGAGTATCATTTTCCAATCTGAAAATTTGGGAAATACCATAAAGAAAAACATTCAATTAATATTTTACACATTTCATCCTTCCATATATGTCTGTATGAGTTACTTGTATCTGTGCCCAGATTTAGTATATAGGAAAGTGGAAGGGAAGGAAATGGTCCTCTATCGGTGTTGTTAATTTATTTCCTGACACACTTGAGTTCCTACCAGATGCCAGCACTCTGGCAAGCACTGAGAATCTAGAAATGAATTTAACAAGGCCTCTGCTCTCTAGATGCTCCCAGTCTTTGGGCGAAGACAGCCAAGAAAACAAATGACTGAAATACAATGTGGTCAGTGTAATAAAGAGATACTCATCAGTTACGAAAACCAAAGAGATGAAAGAAGATGAGATCAATTCAGATGGGTAGGGTGATAAAGGGAAGGATATTCAGAAAATCTTTCCAGAACAGATGCTGTCTTAATCTTTTCTGTTACTAACAACAGTAATACAAACAAGTAATGAAAAAAGAGATTTTTCTTGGCTCACATTTCTGGTCCAAGATGAAGGCCACACATCTAGTGATGGCCTTCTAGCTGGAAGAGTTCAGGAACAGGACAGGACATCACATGGCAAGAGACAGGGAGTGTGCATGCATTTTTGCGCTCGCTCTCTCTCTCTCCCCCACCTCTCTCTCTCTCTCCCTCCATAAAACCACCAGGATTTAATTATGAGGGCTCCACTCTAATGACCTTGTCTCATTCATCAACTCCTCAAGTCCCATGTCTAAGCACCAGAGTTGGATTAAGTTTCCACCTTATTAATATCTCACAATGGGGATTAAACAACATGAGTTTTGGAGAGGGAAAAATCATAGTCAAGCCATAGCAGAGGCAGAAAAGCCCCCTTAACCAAAAGTAACCATTTCTTCTCCTCCCTGAAGGCACTAGCAGCCACACTCATAAAATGTTGCTGGCATTTCCCATTAGAATTGCTTTGAGGGGAAAAATCCAAAGCAAATATAGTGATTGACTTTTCAGAATTAGTGTATAACAAATGGTTATGCAAAAATGAGTCCCCCCAAATCACTATGGTTCATCAAGCATGACCTACCCAGTCCTGGTGTTCCTTGAGCTGGACCAAAGTCCTTCCTTATAAAATAAGATACTAGCCAGTTCCCAATTCAAATAAATGAACAAAAATTTCTGTTTACATCATCCCTCCGTTATGTTTTTTTTCCAGATGTCTGTTGGTTCTTGGCTGGTAAAAGCTCCTAGGCAAAGAAACACATAAAGCAGAATTAACTACATATCAGTAGAAAACTTTGAGAGAGGCCATTGCATCTGGCTCATGCTGATTGAATGCAAAATGAGGCTCTAATTTTATATTCCATAAAGAAAATATTACAGTCACTGCCACCTTTAACCCTACTGTGCTTTAGGCCTCAAGCTGCCAGATACTTGATTTCTAGGATGCTCTCATGTAATTTAAATGTTAATGTCCCTGTTTACAAATAAATACATAAATAGATAAACTGAGGCATGGAGTCTGAAGCTAATAAAATGTAGACACAAAAAATAATTGATGAAATATTTACAGAAGATAACATTAATTGTGATGAAGGCATATGACAGAGAGACCAAAACTAGGTAAACTGAGGTGTCCCTGAGGAAGTGATTTATAAATAAGAGTTGAACAAAGAGCTAGGGTTTTAGGAGCAAAGAAAACTGCATTTGAAAAACCCCTCTCCTGGGCTGGGGATATAGCTCATTTTGTAGAGTACTTTCCTAACACATGCAAAGTCCTGAGTTCAATCTCTAGTACCATAAAACAAAAACAAAAACAAATAATAACCAAAAAAACCCTGTGCTAAATGGTGTAACCACTTTGGAAAGCAGTCTGGCAATTACACAGAAGGTTAAACACAGAGTTACCCTAAGACCTTAGCAAGTCTACTCCTTAACTGTCTACTGAAGTGAAAATATATGTCCACAAAAACACTTGTACACAAATGTTCATTTAGCATCATTCATAATAGCCAAAGAGCGCCATCAACCCAATTATCCTTCAACAGAATGGATAAATAAAATGTGGTATATCTACACCATGGAATATTATCCATCAAAAAAGGAATGAAGTATTGATACATGCTACAATATGGATTAAAACATGTTGAAAACATGCTAAGTGAAAGAAGCCAGATACATACCATACAACTCCATTTATATGAAGTATCCAGCAGAAGAAAAATCTATAGAGACAGAGAGTAGATTAGTTAGTATAGGGCTGCAGGGCAGGGGAAAATGGAACATGGGGGCATGGAACTGGGGGATGAAAATGAGGAAGATTTATTGTCTTGGTTGTTACACAAATCTGTGAAATATATATATATATACACAAAAAATATGCCAACACAATAAATATATATACGCACATATATGTATACTGAACACTATTAAGTTATATAAGTAGATGGATTTTATGGTGTGTGAATGTCATAATAGAGCTGTTATAAAAATGAACTAAAACCACCTGTTCTATGGCAAGAGGAGGAGTGAGTAAGGTGATTCCACTAATCCGAGGGAAGTTAGATCTCTAGATCTTTGTCCCCAGCCTATGTCCTCTAGGTCTGTGTCCTCCATCAGCGTCATGCCCCAGCCCCTGTTGTTCACCAGGCTTCCTTGGAATAGTATTCACGGTCTCTTCCTCGAACCACGCCAGTGTCAACCTACCCTTCACATTTCCTTGCATTTTCTGGGAATGGCTTCAAACAAAATGAATTTCACTTGAAACTGGAAGAGAATTGCCCAACTAAAACGGAAGAAGTGGGCTCAGGGAACAAGTTAGGCAAACAACCTCTCAACTTTAGAGTCTGTTATTTGCAGGGTCAGAATAGACTCTGGTTTGCTGTTTGCTCAGTGAGTAGATGGCAGAAACATACTATCCTCCCTAGAGGATAGTGTCAACTGGGCCTCAGAGTAAAGGAAAGACTTCAAAGAAAGCCTCTTTCTGAAACATAATCTTATAAAGCTATTAAAATATACCAGGAGAGAGGGAAAACATGAATGAAGCCAAAGTATGGACAGAGACAATGCCACAGTAAAACTTTCTAGAAAATTTTGCTTCCCCCCACTCATTTTCCCCCAAGACTATTTTATTCCCAATATACCTCTTTGGTAAACTAGAAGAAATCTACCTTTATGTTTTCCCAGAATTTCATCATTTGATAATGTTGGTATGTTGAGAAGACTGGAGGGAGGTACCCTCAAAAAGCTTCAAGATGTCTGGGAAGACAAAAGTGGTCCTTCAACCAGGCCGAGCACTATTGGGAGGAGATTGGAGCAAGAGTTTGAGAAAACCTCAAAGAGGATACAAGTGCTAGCCAGTCTAAGATTTTTAGTCAATGTTTTTTTCTACAATTAGAGTCAATTTGAGGGTCAAAATTCCTTTAAACACAATGACAAGAATTTCTCATCTTGTATGCAAACAGAGTAGTCATTGTGACTTAAATTCAAACACCGTTCCACATGTTTTCCTTCTTATTCTTCTCTGCCACATTAGTCACTGCTGCATCAACCACATTAGCTAAATTGAACAGTCTGAATGCAACACCCTGACTGCCCCCCGCCCCAAATAAGGCTACCACTCACTCGGTCCACATTAAGTAATGATTTGCAATGTCCTTCTCCCTTTTCCTGCTCACAACTCCGCCAACAGCATTTCTTAATGCAAACAGTAAAATCTGAATTACAAGTGTGATCCAATTTTGTTTGACATAATTAGTGGATTAGACATCAGAGAAAATCCACTTATTTTCACAGCTCATTCGACTCCCACCTCCAACTCCCCACCTCCTCCACCACTTCACACTCAGAAATAAAGGTTCATGGAGTACAAAGTAAGAAAGGGTTTTACTTCTAAGGACAATTACAGCTATCAAATTAGTTTTTAAATGACTTCAAGTCTGATCCTTTCTCAATTGGATTTTTTTTCCCTAAGAAAACAAAGCTGAGGATCTAAACTATAACTCGTGCATTGAAGTACATCACTGAAGGCTGCACATTTTTTTGCAGGAGATTTTGGAAAGAATTCTTGGTAACTGAAAAGTACTAAGCCACGTAGGTTTGTCTCAGCTTAGCTCCTGGTGACAGATGGCTTCAGGTTTGATTCTTGGCTCTGCCAGCTGTGTGATCTTGAGCAGGTTATATAACTTTTCTATATCTGTTTCCATATCTTTAAAATAGACATGGTTATGAGAGCTAAATAGGATAATGACTCTAAAGTGCTTAGAATGGTGTCTGGCACATGACAAATGCTCATTTTGGTTTGTGCTATCACTTTACACCTAGAGCCCAGATGGAGAGAACAGCCATACCCCAGCCCAGTCTCAGCCCCTATGACCCAGAGACAAGAGACACAGGACCATGGCAGAAGCCTGACCCGCCTTGAATAGCTCAGAAGGTTCATTAATATGTGGTTCATCCAGTCAGCAATGCTATGTCATGACTTTTCTGAAGAAATAGATGACTAATATGACTCACTCTGATGTGGTAAAGGCTTTACTAAAGAAAAAAAGGCTACTTACTGCCATTTAATGCCACAATATAGGACCACAAGCAGGGACAGCGAGGGAGGGGGAGAACAAGGAAAAGGACTTCTCACATTTTCTCCTGGATCTCTTCCCTCCCAAACGTCTACAGCAGCCACCTACAGAGTGAATGAAAATGTCACATGCTGATTTGACAGGAACTCCTCTTGTTACCAAAAGCAGCCTAGGATAGCTTTCTTGTTATCTAGGTATCATAAATATGATTGGTGTCATATAAATGCTTTAGGTACATTTTCCCATCATACATTCAAGATCTTTGAGGCAAATGCCAGCATTACTTTTGCTTTACAAGTGAGAAAACTGAGGTCCAACAAAAATCAAAGTAAATGCCCAGGGTTGCAGAGCTGATAAGTAACAGAGGTGGGACTAAAAACAGAAATCTCTCAACTCAGAGCACACACTCTTCACCTCAAGACCCAGTGTCCTTACAGCTTCCTAGAGGTCAGAAAAGGTGTCAAGAACAGATTTTGGAAAGCTGGAGCTAATGAGCAATGATAGCACCCCCTTGTCAGATTGCAAGGTAGGGCCAGAGCCTCCTGAGATATGGTGAAATAAGAAGAGTCACTCAGGTCACAAAGACCTCTTCCCAGTGAACTCAAGAATCTCTTTCAAAAAGCATTGTGACTATCTACCATGTCTCAGTTCAAATCTTCCCCTTCTCTGCATGAACAACTGTGAATTTACTTGACCACTTCTTGTAGGCATTAGCCTAGAGTAGGCACTCAGAAAATAGATGATGAGGTAAATTGCTAGAATGGGATTGTTTTCCAGGTAATCCTAATCAACCAATGTCCACTGCCTTCGGCAGGTGCTAGTCTCAGGGCTGCAAGGGTATAAAGTTTTCAGACACCATTTCTGATCTGAAGCATACAATCTAACGAGACTCCACGGCAGAATATTGAGTCTAAGGATGTGCAAACTGGGGACTGAAGGGAGGTGTGATCTGGTGGGGGCAGGAAGATTCCTAACAGACTGGATGGTCTGCAAAGCTATCAAGATTCCTGGCTCCTCTCTGGAGACCTTAAAGACAGCCGAAACATCAACAAAACGAAGTGACAGCAGAGGATGTTCTAAGCAAAAGGAATAGCACATTAAAAAAAAAACAAAAATAAAAGCCAGCATCTCATAAAGGAGATCTCTGGCTACTGAAAACAGAACTTGGAAGAAATTTAGAGAGTATTAAGCCAGCCTTGGCTCTAAGAAATACATCCAAATAGGCTGACAGAAGTTCCTGGACCTTGTTATGATCCAAAATTCACAAGTCTTCTGGCGCTGTTTTGGGTTCCTTACTTGGATGAGAGTTTTCCTTGTAAATATTAAATTGACTTTGTAAAAACATGAACTTCGAAGTCAGACAACCCTAGGCTCAAATCCATCCTTCTCTACTCACCAGCTGTCTAACCTTTCCACATCTCCTCTCTCCCTCCTGGGAGTTGAGGTTGTTAAAAGGAATAAATAAAACTGTGCATGCAAATGCCTAACAGTGAGACTGGCACAAAACAGGGGATCGATAAATCTTGGTTCCGCTAATAATGTGTTTCATTTGAACTTCAGCCAACTGAGAGTTTCCCAGTTCCTGGTTTTGAGAATTTGTAAATATGAGAAACCTCATCTCAAGGTGTCTTAATTTGTTTTATTCTGCTACAACAGAATACCTGAGACTAGGGCAGTTATAAAGGATAGAGACTTGTTTGTTAAAGTCCTGGAGCCTGGAAAGTCCAAAGTCAAGGGGATCCATTTCTGCCCAGAGCCTTCTTGCTGGTCATCCCATAGCGGAAGGGTAAGAAAGCCAAGAGAGAGGAAAAGGGACCAAATTCATCCTTTCATTGGGAGCCCAGTTTCATGATAACAAACCCATTCCTGTGATAACAGTATTAATCCACTCTTTAGGTCTCTCAGTGGATTAATCACCTGTTAGAGGTCCCATTTCTCAACACAGTTGCACTGGGAATTAAGTTTCTACCACGTGTACTTTGACAGACCTATTGAAGTCATAGCTCAAGGTAAAAAGAAGAGATGGAAAAGTTAAATGTTTGGTCTATATTTTACATTACTCACCTATCCCACTCCGCAGGGAGCATAGAACTCCACATATGCAAAGCTTTGGAAGGGAAGAGGAATCATTCTGAGAAAGTACGCCGAATAGTTATCTGACTTTTTTGAAGAAAACCACATTTTTCTCTTTTAATAAGATCACAAATTTCACAAAGACTTTATGCAAACACATCACTATTACTACCAAGAATGTTACCAAACAAGAAAGATGACTAGTTTTTTTAAAGTTAATTCACAACCATTTAGATAAAGGTTGGCAACACTCTTCTGTAAAAGGCCAGATAGTAAATAGTTTAAGCTCTGTGATCCCTCCAGTCTCTGTCGCAGGTGCTAACTGGGTCCTTGTAGTGTGAAAACTCACGGACAATACAGAAATGAATGAGTTTGCCTGTGCTGCTATTAAAAAAAAACTATTTATGGACAATGGCATTTGAATTTCATATAACCTTTACATATAGAAAATATTATTCTTTGTTTTTCCCCCAACCACTTAAAATTTTTTAGTTCTTTAGCTCACAGAGCTCTACAAAAATAGTTAACAGGACTTGGTCAAGGCGAGTATGCTTGCCAATGCTTGACTTAGACACTTAAGCCTTAACTAAATCTCAGGAGGTATCATGGGCAACTCCCATGTAGCATTTGAAGAACACACTGGCAAAGGGACAATTGAATTGTTGAAAGTCAGCTGGGTCTCTTAGATCAATCACCACCAGAGGCTCCACACTCAACACAGAATATGGCTGTGAAACACCAGGAAATTATCGGTTCAAAAATGGAAAATCCAGCCGGGTGCAATATCACATGCCAATTAAACCAGCAGCGTGGTAGGCTGAGGCAGGAGGATCTGAGTTCAAAGCCAGCCTCAGCAAAAGCGAGGCGCTAAGCAACTCAGTGAGACCCTGTCTCTAAATAAAATACAAAATAGGGCTGACGGTGTGGCTCAGTGGTCGGGTGCCCGTGAGTTCGATCCCCAGCACCAAAAAAACAAAAAAGAAAAAAATTGAAAATCTCTCTACTTCCATTTTCCATTTGTTAGATTCAGTGTCAGATGGCCCCCGCTTCCTGCATTTTTCAGTTTACTTTGCATTTTATAACTTGGTCAGTGAAGACTCTTAGAAGTGAAGTTGTGCTCCCCGCGCTCTGCATGCGGTGCAGACACACCCTGCAACGTGGAAAGCGTCTCCAACCCTGTCATGTCACCTTCACACGGAACTACCGGGGGAAATACACACTACAAAATGTAAAAGGCCATTTTCTCTTTTAAAAGTTGCTTTACATATTTTAATTCTTGTATTTCCCTTGGGGGTTAGATATTTCGGTCACATAGTTATCCAATTAAAATGAAAACTCTCTGCTTTATCCTTTAGGCGAGGACAGCTGCCAGCTGCTAAGTTTTATAAAGTCTTTAATCTTGTCCATAAATATTTAACAAGAATTGGTTGGTACACAAGCTGGAGTAAAGTAAGAAATCAAAGCGAGAATCTTAGAAGTAACCTCTATTTTGTGTGAAAGCGATATAAAACAGAAAGAGAATGACCGATTTCCCCTTTTTTTTATTAAAATATAAAATACTTCTGAGTGTTTTGATCACTCTTTTTAGCCTGCTTGTCCTCACAAATGTGCTAAAATAGCTAGATTATAAAAAGACATTAAATATGACTATCCGTGCCCTTTTCTCCAGTATCCTGCCATTTGTTTCAGAGCTGGCCGCTCATGTTTCCATGGAAACCCACATCGAAGATCTCTAAGAACTTATAGCAGCATTTGATGATGTAGACCCCTCCATTTTATTCTCTTCTTCCCCGTGCACACATGCACACACACACACACACACACACACACACACCCCACAAACCCACACTCACATCACCGGCAGCACCATCCCACACCACTCTGTCACAATATTAAAAAAAAAAAAAAAAAAAAACAAGATAAAAACTCACGAAAAGTAACTAACCTCATACAAACTAAAAATCCATATCCTTTCCTTGGGTCTGCTGAAGAGGGGATGCTGTCACTTGGCCTCATGGGGATGCAGACTTTTCCTCTTCCCTGTCCCCATCTACCTCTCTCTCTCAGTTTCATTTTGCAAGTCCAGACCTTCCAAGGAGTCTCCTCTTTCACCCCCTCCCAGGACAGAGGGGCCTCATGAGGCCCTCTGTTCATTCTCCTGCCCCTCATGGGATCACAGACTACTCTGGAGAATGAGGAACGGATGCCACTCGTGTGGATCTTCCAGACCAGAGGGTTCCCTCAATTCGCTTCAGTAACTATCAGGTTACTGATAGTTATTACTGATAGTGATTACTCTTCACTAATAAGTGAAACTAACTGAAAAGTCTCATCTGTACCCAAAGTTCACTTGACTGTGTCCTTACTCTGCCTATAATTGAGATTAAAATTGGGTGGCAATCGCTTTCTTTATTTCAGTGCAGACTGGCAGATGAAAGAGAACCAAATGAGGGGGAAAGTGCTGTGGAGTGATATTAGCCAAATTATGTCATTATGTTCTGTATTGTGTGTATGTACAAATATGTAACAACAAATCCCGTCAGTATGTACAACTAGAATGGACCATAAAAAAAAAATGGGGAAAATAAAGAAAGATAAACAAATGGAAGGAGAGAAGGAGGAAGAGAGAATAACATTAATGGATGTTCCTAGCCTTCATTATGCTAGTTCAAAAATTCTGGGCATTTAAATTGTTCTTTATTTTTTTTTGGAAGTACTATTTTCCATTGCTTTAATCCTGCTTTAGTTTTCTCCTACTATCCAAACTTGGAGTTCCCTAGGCCTTGGAGGTTGCCTCCCTCTAGTGGTTGCCTGTCCCTTTATAGCAAGCCAATATGGCCATGGCTCACTCAACATTTCCTTCCCTCAACAACTACTTCAAGAGTTATCTACTATTACCAGGCACTGTTCTAGGCCCTGGGCATATAACGATGAACAATGATATATATGTCTGCCTGCTTGGAGCTTATCATTGCCCTCCGATCCATTCATTCTGGCTCTGATTCCATGCCATCTCTAGTCCATCCCTGACTCATGGTCCATGCCATCTATAGTCCACCCCTGACTTATTATGTTTCTGAGCCTTCTCAGCAGTACTTAGATGCTAGTATTGATTTCTCACTGCCTTGACTCTAGACTATTCTACATGTTAGCTCAGTGAAGTCAAGTGACTTCATTGCTGAAGAGCATTCCTTCTTCAGCAGTCCCAATAACTTTTTTTTTGCACTATCTCAAATTAGGTTCCTGGATAGCCTAATAGCTCAGGAAGACCACCCTCGTCACAGTGGTTTTAAAAAAAATTTTATGTTGCATTTTCTGGATGCCAGATACTGCTAAGTACCTTATACATATTAATTCAGCCAAGCCTCATAACAACACTTAAAACAGTAGAGAGTCTAGCTCCTTTTGTTGATTAATGAACAAGAACTATGACTTACCAGTTACCCAGCCCCAAAGGGGAGAACCTGGGTTTACCATTCTGCGTTTGACAATGGGGGTTTTCATTTACTTTGTGTATTCTTGTTGCTTCTTGTTATGCTTCTGCCCAACGTCCTTTGTGACACTTACCACACAAATTATCCATCGCTCAATGTTCCTCTCTCATATCCCCAGTGAAACATTAAAATGGCTGTTGACCAAGGACATTGCCCTGCAGGTACCATCTGTTCCATCCTCCATGTCCCAGGTTGATGAAGAAGAAGACATCTAAGATCCATTTTGTCAAACGGCAGAGAACCTGTGGCCAAGCATGCTCTCTGCATCTTAGTTCTGATATCATGGAAGTGTTTGGGTTTTCTCACCTCCCCCATATGGTGCTTCATTATGTGGTCCACATGACATCCTCTATCCTTGACACCTCTCATCCCTTATGTAACGATGACTTCCAGCCTTGAGCTCCTCTAAATTCTCTAGGGCAGTTTCAAACAGATCATGATTTTGTTTTATTTATCACTTCCTGCTGCCCTTTCTTGCATTAATTAAACTCAGCCTTGGGATATAGGAAAGCAGATAACTTATTTTTTCTTCCTTTTGATGAAAGAAATATTGTTTCCTGGGGACAGTTAATAGCCCCCTCGGCCCCCACACACGTATACACTTACCTCACAAAGCCAGTATATCAAACACCCTTTGTCCTATTTCTGCTGGACTGGGTATTTAGAGGGTTTGATTTTCATTTTAATGACTTCTTTTCCAAAGAGAGGAAATGAATGGAAAGTGGCCTTCATTTCCCCCTCTTTCACCAGCGGCTCTTATCATTTTTTTTTCCAAAGGCATTGAAAAGCAGCTATTTTTTCATTCATAACTATCTTCACAACTCACAAGAAAGGCCCTTCCTGTTATTTATACAAATGGATGGAAAAGAATTTATCTGATGATAGCAGCTCTCAGCTATCTGTGCATGATAAGAAAGAAAAGCCACAGCTCCTCCACCTCAGCAATGTGTGTTCATCTAGGTGGTGCAACTTGAGGATTCATCACCAAAGGAGGGCTCTCTTCCATTCCCCCGGTTCTCATTTACAAGAACAAAGCAAACAAGCAAACAAACAAAATATGACTCTTGGGTTCATATAAAGTCATTGATATCTTAGTACAAGGAACATACTGAATTCCTCCAAGACTGGTGTGGCCATTCCTCTTCCACATGACAAAAGGCTCTTTCTGGAACACCATGCCAGACTCTGTATGAAAACTTTTCATGGCTGTCCTTGGTCTCCAAGATGAATTCCAGGCTCAGTAGTTGGATAATAGAGGCCTCTATCACCTGACCCCTGGTCTCTCCCTGCTCTGTGATAGCACCATCCTGCTGCCCCTTCGGCCACCGTGGTCAGCCCCACCCAGCTAATTCCTTTTCTCTATCAAGACTCAGATGTCCTTTTCCTTGGAGAAGCCCCCTGGTTGTCCGTCCCTCGCGCTCTGAGATGATCCTGTGCTTCTCTCCAACATGGAAACAAACATAATGGCCATTGTCTTTATGACCCACTATCATCTTATCAGGAAAAACAATGTTTATCATGCATGGTTTCCCTGAGTTTCTTGAAAAGAAAGTAGTGATTTAATAAGTGCATAATTAATGTGATTGATAATCTGATAAAAGAATAAGTAAATGGAAAGAAAGAAGAGAGTTGGAAAAGAAATGAAAGGAAGTCCAGAACAGAAGAGGAAGGAGATCAGGGAAAGGAAGGAGAGGAGGGAAAGAAGAAATACTGGAATAAAATGAAACAAATTATGTTATAAGACTTCATGAATATGTAAAAATGAACCCTACTTATGTATAACTATAATACTCTCTCTCTCTCTCTCTCTCTCTCTCTCTCTCTCTCTCTCACACACACACACACACACACACACACACACACACGGGAATAATGGTGAAATGACCCCAAACTACTATCTATATAATAACTACTACTATTATGAACCCAAAGTCAAGGAGCCCAGAATAGTCCAACTTTGCAGTATTCAATCATAAAGGGCCGGTCTCCAGCAATTTGCAAAAGGGAAAACTTGATTAATGCATCTTGAAACTGCCCAAGGCACTAGTTCCTCACCAGCAGAGCCAGCATGGATCTCAAACAAGACCTTCCCCAGCCCACATGGAGACCAAGGCTTTCCTGGTGTTCTGTCCACCTAAATAACAGAGAAAGAAGTCTCTAAGGAATTCTGGATTTCTTCAGGTAACAGAGGATTATAATCTAGAATATGTGAGCAACAGGGTCCACGGCATATCCGAGGAGTTAAGGCAAAGGAATCTCTTCCAAGCAAAAGACAGAGAACACATGTCATTTGTTCTGAAACAGAGAACATAGATTATGGGGCTTATTGAAAGAGTTGATGTCAGTGCACTAGTAGCAACAGAGGGTCAGGCAAGTGTTCTCATGCACCCGGCCAGCTATCTTTGTGACTCACATAGCAAGCTAGTTTGCAAAGTCCTTGATAAAAGCTTCTGTTGCAGGTTTAAGTGTGTAAGAAAAAGTCTTCAGAGAGTTTTTGTAATAGATATTATCATAGGTGTGTGTGCACGAAAGCCCTCCCTTCTTAACCTCCTGTCTCTGTTTTGTTTGGGCTTAATACAATTTTAGACATTGACAACTTTCCTTTCTTTCTTTTCATATATATATATAGACAATTTTTCTAGTTGTCAGCAGCCTCCTGGTCAATCCCTTGAAATTTTTCTTTCTCCTTGAGGACATGGACATGCAAAACTTAAATATGCCACTGAGACTGAGCTCTCCTGGAACTAATTCTCAATTATCCATGACAAGAGGCAGTCCAAAAAAAAACTCAGTCAAAGACATAAACACTTTGTTTTAGCCAATGCTTTTTACTTCATCACTATCAATGATTTTCTATGAGGCCAGCAGTATGTGTCCCAGGTCTTAGAAAAGCATACAATCACATAAGGGAAATATGTATTTTATAATTATGACAGTCAGGAGGTTGATATACTTAATATTTATTTGGGATTTTTTTATTTAAGAAAAAAAAAACAATAAGACCTTGTTTTATGTAAAGGAAGCAGATAATCCATTTCTGGGAAGATGGGGTACATGCACTGTTCCTAATCCTCCTGCTAAGAACAATGTGCCAGAATTTGGATCAAGAATGTCCCCTAATGCCTGTGTGCATTAGTTCCCAGGTTGGTGTTATGGGGGGTAATGAGAACTTTAAGAGGTGGGGACTATGGGGATGTCTTTAGATCGCTGGGGGCATGCCCTCAAAGGGGATTATAAGACTCCAGTTGCTTCCTCTCTCTCTCTTGCTTCCTGGCCATGTAGGGCTTTGCCCTGCCACGTGCTCCCACCATGATGTACTGCCTCACTATAGGTCCAAAGTAATCCAGAGCCAACTCATCATAGAATGAAACCTCCAATACGCTGAACGAAAATAAACCTTAGTTGTATCAGGTATTTTATTACTGGGACTGGAAACTAACAAACAAGTCAAAATCCTGGAACTTATGTACAAAATGAGCAAAACTAGGAAGACTCTGAAAGGTGAAGAGAAGGCAGACAAACTAGGGACCTCAGGGTCCAAGGTGTGACATTGTGGTGAGAGGTGCCTGGGTTTTCATTCTGCTTCTTGTATCCCAGACATGGTGCTGAAGAAGCAGGCAACCTGAAATGTCAATGAGGGCGGACCAAACACAAAAGCCACCCCAAAATCCTCCCTTCCTTAGCAAAGGGACAGGGGCAGCCTGTATGAAGACTAGTAACTTTCAGACAAGAAATCATTCAGCTCCAGTCAAACACAAGAGGGAAAAAAATGTGGCTCCTCCCACACTAACAAAGACCAGTGGGAGCTTTGATCTCCTCCATCCTCAGACTGTTAACAGGGTGCCTGGCTCACCCATGGCAATGGTGTCAGAGAAGCCTAAGTTGGAAGCCAGACTTTCACCCCATCTGAGCAGTAACAAATACCTCCACACCAGCATTGTGATTGGGGACCAATTGGGAAGTCTGGAATAGCTCAGTGACAAGTCACCCCACTCAGCAATGGCAAGGTTCCCAGACCCTCCATGCCAGGAGGGGTCATAGGAGGCCTAGGAGAGAGTCAGCACTTTCACCACCACCCAGGGGTAATGAGAACCCTCCTTCCCCTGTGGGGCCAGTGAAGGCCAAGTATGAGCAGAAAGCACCTCATCTCCCTGCAAGGCATGCAGCAAAGACCTCATGGGGAGCCAGAACTCCCATCCCCACCCAGAAGTAACCAGGAGCCTTGTTACTCAGGTGTCAATAGGGGGAGAGTGAGTAATAGGGATTCCTATTATATATATTTATATACCCTACCTAGCAAAAAGAAGTGATGGGCCCCCTTCCCCAGGTAGAACAATGTTACAAAAGACTGCTAAAATGGAAGACCTAGATCCAGAATACCATAAACCAAATGTGTCATATAAAATAATACAAATAAAGTATGCAAAGAACTGGAAAATCTCAACTGAAAGGGGAGGAGGGTGGGGGACAATAGACACCCAGGCAGTAGTACTATATCAGGATTACATAAGCCATTGCTCAGTTCTTCTATTTAAAACAAATAAAAAAGTAGAAAGATTCAGCAATGAAAGAGCATCCCAGTAACAAAAACAGAAGATATAAAGGAAAAACAAGCTTCATTTAAAAAGCAGAGAGCTAGAGAAGTCTTGAATGACAACTCATCAAAGAGTAAATGAGCACAGCAAATAAAGTTGAAAGAAAACATTTAACGAATGTTACGAATCAAGGTAGTCAAGACAGATTTTTTTTTTAAGCAAGAAATAAATTTCTAGCAGTTTCTCCATAAGATGGAGAAACATCCATTTTGTGGTAATAGGACTTTGCAGTTTTATATAACATTAAATGTTTGTGCCAAATTCTTTGAGTATCTTTGGACCAAGAACTATAACATACAATATGCTTCCCATGCATTATTTAATTTAATCTTCACCAGAACCCTACCACAAGACACTAGCATACCCTCTTTTCTAGATAAGGAAATTGGGATCTAAAAAGATTAGGCAAATCACCCAAGATGACCCGGTTGAGAAATGGCTTAAAGCTCAAGGAGAAAATCAGGCAGTCTGAGCCAGGAACACAAACCTACCCCCAATACCTTAACAAAGGTTTCTTCTGCCTGTAGGCACATCCCCCTGGAAGGGACGGATCAGTTAACATGTGGAGCTCCTGGTCCTTTTCCGGCTCTCAGATTCTAAACAGGTATCTTGGCTGGACAGGTGTTCCTGACCTTGAATCTGCTGAGAGAAAAGGAAATCCAGGACCAGAAAGACCTCACCAGGAGGGAGAAGGCCCAAACACAGCCAGGAGCCCCAAGTTTACAGATCTGAAGTGCTATGGATGGTGCTATACTCATGCTCCTCACCCTTCACTCAACCAGCCTGGCACAACTGCTGAATTTGAAAACAAAGGTGCACATGTGTGGGGGCCAGAGATAAGGAGTCAAACTGCACAACTGCAAGTTCTAGCCCAGTCTCTGGCAGAAGGTGTTGCCCAGTCTCTCCGATATCCCATTCCCAAACACTGGAAGTCAGACCCACTCCATCTCATAGATTCTCTGATGAGGCAGAGTTGGGGTGTGTCTGGGAGACCTCAAGAGAAACATAGAAATTACTGAAAATAGAGACTATAAATGCTTAAATAATCCTTTGGGGAAATCAGAGCAATATGATCACGTTTGTACCATGAGTAAATAAAGCAAGTCCTGTATACGGATTTTATAGTCAAAGAAATGCATATTAAAATAGCAATAAAATGCCGTATTTTAAGTTTCAAAGAAAGGAATCCCAACTTCTGCAGAACCAGCGAAGACCTCTGGGGGAAGATGCTCATGCGACATTAACTGTGCCAGAGAAAAATTAGAAATATCTATAAAGTCGGAGGTGATGAATCTTAGTAAAGTTGTCAAGAACATGTTTATTAGCAAAGGGAATATACATATGATGTCACACAAAATAAAACAAGACAAAAATAAATACATAGTATGCCTTCAACTATGTGTGTACCTGTGTTCGAATGCTTGTGTCCAGAATAAAAATCAAGATGGAAATATAACAAACATAAGTAATATCTCCCAGAGGCGGGGTTTCAGAATAGCATGTTATTTTACTTGTTTTCCAGTTTGTCGAAACACCAAATTTCTAAAATTGGCATATTAATTTCATAATGAGGATAACAATGAAAAGAAAAGGAGATCAATCCTGTGATCTCTGAGAGGTTGGTGATGAAGGAGAGAGATAGAGCGAGTAGAATAAAAGCTGAAGCAGATAGATGAGTGAGGAGAAAGGTGATTCAGGTATTTAAGTGCACACATATGCCTTTACGGCTGTTAGAAAGCTGCTGGCCAGAGGAAAACGGATGGTTTACATTTACTATTTATCATTGTCACTGTCTGAGAAATAACACCCAAAGGGAAAAGCCAGATGGCACCCTGGCTGGGGAAGGACAGAGAAAAGAGAAGAGTCTACTAATCTGTAAACCAGAGAGCACCTGGCTAGGTAAAACCCAAGTACAGGGCTGTGTTGCTGGCATTTGTGTTTTCGCTCTTCTTCCACCTCTACCCTCCTCCCACAGAACCTGGACTGAAGTAGCAGAATCCCCAAGAGGAGAAGAAATACAAGCAAACAAGCAACTGCTTCCTTTTAGTAACTCCAGCTCCTCCCCATGCAAACCACCAGCCCTGAGGATGCTCAGAGCTCTCAGCCTGCCCCTGAATTGCAGCCAATTCGAAGCCAATTCCAAAGAATGTCCAATTATGCAAGTATCAGCCACAGATATAAACCTAAGATCAATGTGTTCAGTAGAGAATAAGCTGCAGTTGGATACTTTTAGAACTTTGCAGTCTTCCCATTAGGGTAATATAAACACTGAACCTCTCTGCAAGGAGTTATCCCCACTTATCTTTGCATGCGAGTAAGAGAGATTTGTAAATTTATCTCCATATCTAGAAACAGGTATCTATATGGAGCAATAAGTTCATGTTCAGAGAAGTGTTCCCCCGCCTTTTTCAGGTAACTCAAATACAGCTCAAGTACCAACAGCACAGAGGCACAGGGTCTATCAGCAAAGTCATGGGGGAACAGTATCCTCTGCATGAGCCAAGCAGACCACGAAGAACAAAGACCTGTGCACATTCTGCTGACTCTTAATGCACCAAGCATTTTGCATATATTGTTTCAGAAGGAATGATTAACTAAATAATTAACTCTTTCCTAAATTTTAAAGGGCAATATCAAGCCTGTGGTAGTTACAAAACTATTTGAAGAGGAGGGGGGGAAAATGGGTGTTTTGAGACTGCAACGTATTTCCACTTTGGCACAAAAATAATTGCAGAGATTTTACATTGTTTTAACATTGTCTCTTCTCAGTTAGCCAATTATCATTTTTTATTCATAGAATATTAATTTCTGCTATCAAATCCACATAGATAAGACCTAACATATTTAATACAGTGTGAAACCCCTGTACAAATAAAAAACATAAGTTTAATATTTCTAGACCAATACGGCCGTTAATTTCTGTACAATGCCAACTCAACACAGTAAACTGGGATGCTTTTCCAATTATCATTTTATCCTTTTAATGACATCTGTTCTTTTATCCTTCTGGTTGGTATCATTGCATCATCGTTCTAAAATTACTCTGCTTATTTTATTGGTCTCTGGTCTAATTTACCTGGCACTGTGTTCATGCTTTATACACATTATTACATTTAACCTTCAGAGTAGCCATTGGCAGGCAAGGATAAGATTATTATTAGGCAGAAGCAAGCCAAGCTTTAAGTAAGTTAAGCGACTGGCCTGAGATTGCACAGTTATCAGGTCAAGAGTAGGGCTTGTGTTGGGGCTGTCATCCCCCAAAGCCCCTACCTCTGCCCTGCATCGAGTGCCACCTCCCACTGGATTGCACTAAAGAGCAGACAACATACAGAGATCCTCAGAAAATTCATCACCAAGAACACTTAACCCAGTGTGATGACCTCAGATAATAACACTACCCGTTGACTCCAACCATGCAAACCTTCCAGACCTACCGTGTCCGTAATTATGGAGCTTATCGCTGCTCTATTTGCTGCTCTTACCCGAAACAGTAGATAAGGCAAAACATTTTAGAGGTGGATAAAACACAACCATCTAAAAAAGGCAAAGGCAGGAAGTGCAGTTGATAAAAATGTAATTACCTGTTTCTTCATGGAACATGTTTGCAGAGTAAATTCTCTAGTTTTGCTGTTTGTATTGCTTCTGACTATAAAAAGCATTTAGGAAACTTATTGTTTAATTTTTCTCTGAGCTCTATAATGCAATTTTACATTACAATTAATGGATTTCTTAGAGAATGTTTTAAGTGTAGAGAAGGCTCATGAGCCTGTGGCTCAGTATCTTATTCTATATCAATTAGGAGAAAGAATATGTTACTCTCAGTTTCATATTTTGTGACACAATTGAAGAAAAGGTGTCTTCACTAAAAATTTCAGGTTGCAGTTCTGAGTTGTGTGTTTTGTTATTAATGCAACCAGTAGTATGATTATGGAATGTTTGTAAATCGTTATTTTTGAAAGAGGGAATGCCTGGGAAAAATACACACACACACATCATTTTCTCGCCTTTTAAATCTGCTTGGTTTTTGTTGTTGTTGTTTGTTTGTTTATTTCTTTTTCATCATACAATATTTTTTGAAGTTTTTGTATTTTTCTCTTTACTCCAGTCATTTAAAAAATAAAAACTAAACCTCTACTTTTAGATTTCAGATCTTTTTTTTCCCCCAGACCTGTTTTCCTAATAAAACTGTTCAGTCTGAAGCTAGCATCTAAATTTTCAAATGCATTTAAAATATAATAGAAGGAGGCTGGGGTTGTGGCTCAATGGTAGTGCGCTCACCTAGCACGTGCGAGGCCCTGGGTTTAATCCTCAGCACCACATAAAAATAAAATAAATAAAATAAAGGTATTGTGTCCAACTACAACTAATTATAAATAAATAAAAAATTTTAAAAACTTAATGCAGGGGAGGGGTCAAGGCCACGTTCTCCATCTGTCCGCCTAGTGCATCTGTCTCTTTCCACAACTCAGGAAGATGCATCTACCTTCTCCAGAAGTTGAGGGCAAGAAAGGAATGCATTATGGGCAGCTCTTTCTCTCTGGGGCCCTTTCTTTCACAGGTTTTGCAGAGGCCAATCATAGGTGCTGCTCTTCCAGCAGGTTGGCATTGATTCCTCCTGAACCCTGACTCTTAGCCCACCAGGCACAGCTGGCACTGTGGAGTCCGAAAGTCCCTACAAATGGCTGTCTTAGACACAGTGCCCCCAAGGCACCTCCAGGTCAGCTCTCTTCCTCTTGTTGGAGGCCTTATCTCATCCATTCTAGTCTAGTCCCCCAAGTCTAGAAGCAGAAGTACAGCTGTTCCCAAAGCAGCTGGTCCATCAGCCAGCCACAATCCCTCATCTTCAGTCTGTACTCTGTGTCCCATAGCATCTGTTCCTCTGTTCCTCATAGTCCCCAGATGAACAGGTCAAGCTCTCACACTTTCTCTCTCTCCTTAAGTCCAATTCAATGCCACAAATGTGTACTGAGCTCTTGTGGGGTGGCCCACCAATCTACTTTAGGAAATGTAGACATGATTGCATTTAAGTGACTTACTCTTCTACTCCGGACTTGTGAGTTCTTTTTTTTAAAAAAAAAAATATTTATTTCTTTTTAGTTATTGGTGGACACAACATCTTTGTTTGCACGTGGTGCTGAGGATCGAACCCGGGCCGCACGCATGCCAGGCGAGCGCGCTACCGCTTGAGCCACATCCCCAGCCCGACTTGTGAGTTCTTTACTGAACTGGATCTTGGTTGCTATCCCAATCGAAATGACTTTCTCATTGAATTCAGAATCCAGGCACTTGCTTCATTCAGCAGGCCCATTTTGAACACAAGTCATCTGCCAGGATATGTGTTAGCTACCAGAAACAAAAATGACTGCAACACTGCCTTTATCCTTAAAGACTACCCTGTACTATGGAAGGCAGAAGAGACAAAACGAGGAAACACGTGGCAGGGAGTTATTTCTTAATCCTTTAGAACTACCAGTCTGGAGAGGATTTTGACCTCTAGAAGAAAACAAAGGTCACAGTGTGGGCAGTGGATTAGGAACCTGGGGAGGAGGCAAGTGGGCAAAGAATCTGGAGAGGAGAATGTGGGAGGAAGGACAGACACAGCACACCATCAACCTCCAGGCCGTCCTCCATCTTCTTGCTAAATTTGCAGAGACTCCTTCACAGAGAAGGAAACAAGAATTCCACCTCCAAGGCAGGAACTATGATCATGATACGTCAATGAGGAAACCATTCCTCTTAGCCAGAGGCTAGTGATAGTGCAGGCACAGTTCTGGCCAATGACCCATAAGGAAAAGTCCATGGGAAGCCTTCATGTGTAGAATGAAAATTCAGTCTTTCCAAGAAAGCTCTTTGGCATCACCCTTCTGTGGCAACGCTGTGAGCATACAAGTGCCCTGGATCTGGGCAGCCGTCTTGTAACCATGGGTAAAGCTGAGGCTACGGAGTCTGCACAAGATACCAAAGCAGAAGGGTACAGAGTCTGGGCCCCAGTGGAAATAGCTGATCCACTGAAGAAGCCTGGAACTGCTTACCTCTCAACTGCTTTGTAGGTTAACAGTGAACATCTTCATACATCAAGCCGAGGTTCATTGAGGGTTCTGTCACCTACAGCCAAAAGCATCCTGACGCAGGTAGGGTAGAAAAAGTCAAGCAGCTCCCATGATGGACCAAGGATTCCACTCGTGGCCTGAGATGCCAAGGTTATTATGTCCCCAGCTGCGTTCTCATGAACCAGTCACCATGGGCGTGCTGCTGGAGATGTGAGTTCAGGGCACGGGGACAGGGCGTCATGACGGGGACTTACAGGGGAAGGGCTGAGCAGAGTCTGAAGGCTGAGGGAACTGGGCGAGGTGGATAAAGAGTGGAGCAAAATACTACACCCTGCCCCCCCCACCTGCTTTCAGCCTGGGTCAGGGCACTCTGCACTGCCACCAACCCCTCCAAAGCCTCCATAAAGCCCAATCCTGAAAATTTGACTCAAGAGGTCTCGCCATCGGGGTCTTCTCTCCAGAGATTGTGGACTTGATAAAGATAGCCAAAAAGCCAAAGGTGACACTCTAAGAAACACACCTTTAAGATGCAAAAATCCTCCCTGGGGTATAAAAGGAGACACTCAGAGAAGCCCCTTTAGCCAGCAGATGACACTGCTGCATTCTGCCAACCATGCCCTTCCAGAGGCTTCTCTCTCTGACTCATCTTCCTGCATCCTGAACAAGAACAGCTGCCATAGAGAGCCCCAACCAGAGGAAAAAGAAAATTATACAGGACAATCTGTTATATCTGAGCCCTGGATATGACTCCCCTGGATCAATCAGTGATCCCCTAGAGCATAAGTCATCCTCACAATTAGTTGATAAGGTAAGAATATTATTCCCGTTTTACAGATGAGTCAACCGAGACTCAGGTCATTTAAATAATTGTCTTAAGATCGTAAACCTTGTAAATATCTGCCCAAGTGTAGATTGATCATGATCCAAGTCCAAAGCTTGTACTCTTACCATTATGAAATCTTGTTCTCTCTCAAAAAAAACATAAAATAAAATAAAAAATTCATTAGCATGATATCGTTCATCCAGGAGTCAAGAAAATGAGTATGAAATTGTTAGGAAGCAGCTTGAATCTACTACCTTTTAAATTCAACAGAAATGTACCAAGAGTCGGCTCTGGGGAGGGCACTGGGTTACAGGAATGCGCTCTACCAGGCTCAAGGTTTCAAAGAGCAAACAACAAAACAGCCTGACCTGCACCAATGTGATGTCAGATGTGGGCTGACAACCAAGTGAGTCAGTCACTCATCCAGAGGGAAAACATAGGGAAAATGGGAAACGGATTCTTCCTGAGTGATGTTGGACTGACGGAGTGGGAGGAAGTCAACGTGTCACTCAGGTGGTGGGTGCTCCACATTCATGAGCCCAGCCCTGGAGTGAGCTGCGACGTCCGTCCTTTGCCTCCTTTCAGCTGCTGTTGAGGTGACTGTCATGCTGTTACATGATGGGGCCTCCCGGGAACCTGAGGCAGTGTGGAGACCCCCCCCTTCAAGCCCCCATTCTTGTGATGGAGTCAGAAAGAACTCAGACATGTCAAAGTGACAGGCAGGAATGTATCTTAGGAGGGAAAGGAGACACTCTCAAGGGAGAGAGTGGGTTCTCTCAGAAAGGAGAGGGATGTGCACCCCTCCTGCCTTCAAGTTTTATTGGGAGTCCCAGGAAATTTCCAGAGTCCCGCCCCAGTCCACCTTCTGACTTTTGACTGACAGCATAGGAACTGCGTGCATAGCCTCCAAGAGAGGACGGGGTGGCCCTCCTAGAGTAGAAGTTTTGGAGGGAAAAAAAAAAAAATGTCACAAGTATGTCACTCTGTTTTTGCCTCAATTTCCTGTCCCCTTAATTGGTTCATTACTCTTTGAAGAGCCCCCATCAAGTTTTGTAAGTCTTGCCTATCAGGGTCATTGGGTCTTTGGCATATTTTAGGTGGTGAAGGAAGACCCTGGAGTCATGGTTGCAAGAGGTAATTTTTTTTAAACGAAGGTCAGGTGAGGTTTTATTATACCAAGGCCCCATCTTCCCGGTGCTGACTGTCAGATAAGGCTCGCTGTGGTTTTCTGTCACCCTTCCTTGTCTTTTCCCTGCTCACCATTCATGGCTGACTCCTACCCAGCACTACCTGATCACTCCTTCCCAGGAGGAAGCACTGTGATAAACTCACCCTCAGCTTCTCCACTCCCCGCCCTCTGCAGCCCTTCTCCCAGATGCTTAAACTGTTCCAAGGGCTTCTGGAGACTTTTCTGTTGCTGTTAGCCCTCCTTCCAGCCTCTCTTGCAGACAAGGTGCCAGGGAAAAGGATGCTACCTTGATTACAGGCTTGCAATCTAGCTAAGCCATCAGGGATTCAGCTCTTTAATCTCATCATCAGGGGAACAGATTTCCCAGTATGAAACAGCAAGAGCCCTGTGCATAGCTCCAGGTGTAGTCTAGGAGAAATGCTAATAATATGTAGAATGATGCTAGCATTTACAGATATTTGGTCTTATGATAATTGTACATTTTTTTCAAGATATCCGTCTTCAGAAAAAGCTTCTGTCTTATGTCATTCCCCAAAGCACGACTTTGTCTTTTTTTTTAATATGGATTTTATTTTTTATCATTTATTTACCAAATATTTGCTAAGCATCTATAATGTGCAAACATACCAAGTAGGTTTGGTCTTCTTCATCCTCTCCTTTCCCCCTTCTCCTCCTCTTCCCCTTTCTGTTCCTCTCGTGTGAAATAAAAATATTGATTCAGTTTCAGAGTAGAGGAGAACTTTAGTAGAACTTCAGCAACTGGCCTGAGGCCTGGCCTGTTCAACATGTTTATTATTGACTTAAACATTGACCTCGAACTTATGCTAATCAAATGTTCAATAGAAGCAAAGCATTTTTAAAAAGATGTTTTGATAGTGATGCCTGAGTTTCAAAATGTGTTGTTCAAAATAGTCTAATGGCAATAAGATTTTGCTGCCATCTTTAAATATCTGTTTCCCAAAGGTAAAATGGGAATCTGACTAAATGGATAGATTTTATTGTTGTTTTATGTGTCATTGGCTTTTTTTTTTAATTTCATGAGTTAAAAGAGAACTTCAATGTCATCAACTCTTTACAGAATATCTATAAGGTTCTGCTCACTGCCCTTCTGTGGTAGGCAGAAAATTAACACCCCAAGAGATCGACATCCTAATCCCAGAGCCTGTGATGTGTTAAAAGGCACGGAGTCATCAATGCATTTGGAATTAAGTTTGCCAGGGAACTGACCTGAAAATGAGAAGCATGTCCCAAAGTATCCTTTAACGGTGGAAGAAGAACATAGAGGCTCAGAATCTGAAAGAGATTTAAAGCTGTTACCCTGATGATTTGAAGTTGGAGGAAAGGAAGATGTCATTGGCCAAGTAATGCAGGTGGCCTCTGGGTGCTAGAAAAGGCCAGGGAACATATCTCCCCCAGTGGCTCTGAAAGGAGGACAGTCCTGCTGATACCTTGATCTTAGCCCAGCAAGACTCACTTTGGGCTACTGACGACCAGAACTGTAAGATAGCAAGTCTATGTTGCTTTAAGCCTCAATTCTCTGGTAATTTGTTATAACAGCAAGACAAACAACCAGGTTCATCTACAGGCATTCACCTTCTTATTTGATCTTTACTATGAGCCAGGCCTTATCTTCATTTTACAAATATGAAACTTGGGTTTCTAACAGGTTCAGTGACTTGCCAGGGCCACTTGTGTCGTTATTCAATGACAGAGTAGAATCCAAACCCATGTCTGCCTGACCACAAATTTCAAGACCTTTACAACACACTGAGCTCAACCTCAGACATTTCCACACTGCAGGCTGCAACCCACTCGTTTTTAAATGAATATAGGAAAAGGAGATCTTTTTTTTTCCCCATGGAAGGAAAAGAGGAGGAGGGAAGAGGAGAGCCAAGGAGGAGAAAGAACAGATAAAAGAGCACTAAAGATACTACAGGTGATCATTTTATTAAAATTTTGTTTCAGGCATATTTTAGATGTTATATATTTGCATTATATAAAGTTTGTTTCTGTGGATTAAAGTTAAAAAATGTTTTTGAAAAACTGCTGTACAATATACCCACTTGGAAAAATAAGGGATGATATAACTCAGTTCTTTTCTTCAAAAATGCCCACAGGACAGGGGGTGCAGCTCAGTGGTAGAGCCCTTGCCTAGCATGTGCAAGCACCTGGGTTCCATTCCCAGCTCCACAACAAAATTAAAGTAATAAAGAATATCCATAGTGTAAAGGGAGATTCACAAACAAACCACTGAATGCAATGCGTCGAGGACTGGTCAGTTACCACGCACCACAGAACAATGGACGAATGGGCTCACATCATCTTGGTGGCCCCCAGAGGTCCATGGAAGCCCCTTAGGATCAAGCACAACACACACAAAGCAGGATTCATGGCTTCACCACAATTCTGTCTCATCTGGAGCCTGCAGTTGTAGTTAACGGTGTCACTACTAGTTCTTTGCTCAATATAGAAGCATCATAATCTCCTATCCTTCCCATCTCTTCTGTCACTATAACCAGTGTGTTCTGCCTCCTAAATCCCTACATCCCCCCTTTCTCTTCATCCCTAAAGCTGCAGGCTTAGAAGACTCATTCACTCACGTGGACAACTGCAGCATCCTCCCGGAGCCCACTCCTGCCCCTGGTCCTTCTCGTCCCAGGCCACACTGCACTCTGTGGCCACAGATCCAATGGCGTCTCTCCTGTCCTCACAGCCCTTCCTGGCTTCTCTCCTGCCATACATGCAAGTTTAATGTCCTGATTCCAAAGGTCCCTGTTTCCAACCTATGATACAGTCTCTGCCATCTCCCCATACCAAACTACCTGAGAGTCCCTGCATGGACCAACCATTCTCATACCTTATGAACTTCACGTACTGCTTTCCCTCCCAGGGATGGTGTTCTTCCTACATTTCCTCTAGGAAAGAGCAAAGCTGAACTTTTCTGACTCCCTTCACTGAGCCCCATGGCTGTGTGATCATTTTACAACACTTATCCAGATGTCTTTTACTTCCTACTTCAATGCTCCTAGTTAAGGGGCCACATTCCAGATAGATTTTTGCCCAACTCCAAGCTTAGGGGTAACAGCATGTTGAGCCTTTCCTAAGAACAAGTAACCAATGGTTACTCCAGGCCTGGATCTCGCTGCCTCCTTGACATTTCCTTCTGGATGTTTCCCTGTACCATCTAATTTGTCCAGAAGTGGATTGTGCTTTCTCTTCCTATACCCAATCGTCCTGTAGATCCATGAATGCAGTTGCTTTAGTCCCAGACTTGGTGGGCCTCCCTGACACTGTCAACTCAGCCCGCCACACACTGGCATTCATTTACCTCCAGCACAGACCTGCAAGGCATTTGCTTGTCTGTTTTCACCTGCACCTCCTTGACCTAGCCTCCTTACCCGGCCCACACTGCTGAAGCCACTTTTCCACCGGTTCCCTCCACTTCCACAATTGCCCACCCACCAATGTGCTACATTCATTCTGCATTCAGGAGATGGTCAGAGAAAGAGAGTGGGTTCCATCATGCCTCTCCCTTACTCAAAACCTTTCTGTAGTTTCAACTCTTGAGATGAAGTCTAAATGTTTTTGGTTTTGTTTTGTTTTGTTTTGTTTGTTTGTTGTTTTGTTTTGTTTTTTTATGACACACATAAATTGGCCCTGTTTCATCTAACCCCTGACCACATCTCCAAGACCTCCTTGTTGTCCAGCCACATGTGTTTCTCATGGTTCTTCACAGGCATCTTCCACCTCAGGGCCTTCTGGAAGTTTCCTTCAACTTGGAAATGAGTGACAAATGGCATTTGCCTCAGAAATGACACCAAGCTCACCTCAGTTTTGCCAGCTCTATCTCCTGAAACACCATGTAATTTTCCTTCTGGATGAAAGTCGAAGCTTTGATTTTTATGTATTTTAGTCATCCCTCAGTCTCTGTGGAGATTGATGGAGGTTGGTTCCAGCACCCCCACAGATACCAACGTCCCTGGATGTTCAAGTCCCTTAAATAAAATGCATACTATGTGCAGATAAGCTATTAACATCTTCCTGCACCATCTAGATTACTTATAATACCTACTGGGACAAGGTAAATGCTATGTTCATAATCATTAGGCTGAATTTAGGGAATAATGACCAGAAAAAGTGTGTACATACTCAGTACAGATATTAGTCAGAATTCTCTAGAGGAACAGAACCAACAGGATGTATATATGTATGACACAAAAGGGGATTTATTAGATTGGCTTATAGGATCAGACGTCCCACAATGGCTGTCAGTAGGCAGGAGAGGCAAAGGAACCGGCAGTTGCTCAGTCTAAGAAGCTGGAGCCTCAGAAAAAGAGGGAGCAATAATGCAGCCAGAGTCTGCAACTGAGGGTCTGGGAATGCCCTGGAGAATCACTGGTGAGAGTCCAGGTTGGAAGAGTCAAGAAGCTGGAGTGGAATGTCCACAGGTGCCTGCAGCAGCAATAGACACACCTGCTCAGGAAAGATCAAGCTTGCATCTGCTATAGCTTCCTCCTGCTTCAGCTTTGTGTTCCATCCAGGACCCCAGCCTAATGGACAATACCATCCACATTCAGGGTACTCTCCCACATGCCAGTGCTCTCTGGAAACACCTGGAAGTGTCCTAAGCCTAGGCACCTCTCAGTCCAATCAAGTTCTAAATATTTCCTATCTGACAGAAGTAATATTGTCAAAATGGCCATATCACCAAAAGCACTGTACAAATTCAACACAATACCCATCAAAATACCAATGACATTCTTTACAGAACTAGAAAAAGAAGTCACAAGATTTTTTTGGAAATATAAGAGATAGTTCAGGATAGTCAAAGCAATCCTGAACAAGAAGAACCATGTAGGAACAATCACAATACCCATCTCAGGTTATACTACAGAGCTATAGCAATAAAAACAGCATGATATTGGCATCAAAATAGACATGAAGACCAAGGAAATATAATAGAAGAAACAGAGACAAACACTCACACTTACAGCCTTCTGATATTTGACAAAAGTGCCAAAAATAGATGTTGAGGAGAAGATAGACTTTTTAACAAATAGTGCTGGGGGAAAAATGGATATCCTTATGTACAAGAATGAGACTAGATCCCTATCTCTGATCCTGAACAAAAAGTATACTAAAGTGAATCAGAGTCTTAGGATTTAGAGCAGAAACCTTACACCTGCCAGAAGAAAACAGGGGGTCAACACTCCATCAAATAGGTGCAGGCACTAACTACTTTAATAAGATTCCCAAAGCTCAAGACATAAAACCAATAAGTGGAATACCATCAAATCAAAAGGCTTCTACACAGCAAAGGAAATGATTGAGAGTATGAATAGAGAACCTACAGAATGGGAGAGAATCTTTGCCAGCACTCTTCTGACAGGGGATTAATATCCAGAATATATAAAGAACTCAAAAAGCTCAATGCCAAAAAAACAAAACAAAAAAGAAACTAATTAATAAATGGGCAAAATACACAGACATTTCTCAAAAGAAACACAAATTGCCAACAAATACACACACAAAAAAAATTCAACATTTTTAGCAAGCAGGGAAATGCATATCAAAATCACACTAAGATTCCATCTCTCTCTAGTCAGAATGGCAATTATCAAGAATTCAAGAGACTGGGGTTATGGCTCAGAGGTAAAGCGCTTGCCTAGCACATTCAAAGACCTAGGTTTGATCCTCAGCATCACATGAGAATAAATAAAATAAAGGTATTGTGTCCAACAGCAACTAAAAAATAAATATTTTTTAAAAAAGAATTCAAACAATAAATGCTGGTGATAATGTGGGGGGGAAATACCTCAAACATTGTTGGCAAGATTGCAAATTAGTACAGCCACTTTGGAAAGCAACATGAGATTCCTCAAAAGACTAGAAATGGATCCACTATATGACCCACTCTTTAGTATTTGTCAAAAAGAATGAAAATTAGTATACTATAGCAATACAGCCAGTTCAATGTTTATAGCAGCACAATTCACAATAGCCAAGTTATGGAACCAGTCCCGATGCCCATCAATAGATGATCAGATTAAGAAAATGTGGTAGATATGTACAATGGAGTTTTTACTCAGTCATAAAGAAGTAGGAAATTATGGCTTTTGCAGCAAAATGGATAAACCTAGAGAACATCCTGCTAAGTGAAATAAACCACACTCAGAAAATTAAGGCTCAAATGTTTTCTCTCATATGTGAAAGCTAGAGTAAAATGAAGGGAAAGGGGGAGGGAATAGAATATCATAAAAATATAGGGAAAATAAGTGGAATAGAAGAAGGAGATCTAAAGGGAGGGAGGAGGGACAGGAAAGGGGAGGGAATACAGAATAAATTTAACAAAATTACACTAAGCACATGTATAAATATACCACAGTGAATTCTACCTTTATGTGTATGTATAAAGCACCAATCAAAATTAAATAAATGAGTGAGAGGAAGATTAGTAGAAAACAGAGAATAGTGAATAAAGGAAAGGAGGGAAAGCAGGCACATGGAGGACTGAAATGGAGTAAATCAAATTCCATGCATGTATGATGTTGTCAAAGTGAACCCAACTATTATGTACAACTATAAGGCGCTAGCAAAAGAGAAAAATAATGAGCTGGGCACAATGGTGCACACCTATAATCCCAGCAGCTCAGGAGGCTGAGGCAGGAGGATTGTGAGTTCAAAGCCAGACTCAGCAACTTAGAAAGGCCCTAAGCAATTCCGTGAGACCCTCTCTGTAAATAAGATTTAAACGAGAGGGAAGCTGGGGATGTGGCTCAGTGGTTAAGCACCCCTGGGTTCAATCCCTGGGACCAAAAAAAAAAATGGAAAAGAAAATTTCCGTCTGAGGTTGGTTGAACTTGTAGATGTAGGACCTATGGATATAGGAGACCAACAGAGTTTGTACACATATTGGATTGATGTCTGTACCAGACTCAAAGCTCAACAAAGGCAGGAGCCATGTCTACCTAGTTCATTTCTCTCTCTCTACAACTACTAGCTTGGCACACTATCATTGCCAAACATGGAATGCATTGTGGCATTGAATCAACAGTGTTGCCTGTTCTGCAGGTCCCCCAAGAATCCCCAAGGCCCTGACTGGTCAGGACAGAAGGAGGCAGAACAGATGGACTTGGGGCTCTATGCCCCACTTTGTCCAGAGAAGCTCTATATGAGTCCAATTTAGATGCTGGGTCTCTACAAAAGAATTCCCTTTGAAAATAAATATTCTACTTGTAAAATGTGTAAAGATTACATTTAAAAGACAGAAACATGGAGGAAAGGAGTTGATTACAAAAGGAGCAGTAGAGACACTTTGGGGGAAAGAACAGGCATATTTTTGATCTTGATGAGGTGGTGGTGTATGTATTTGTCAAAACCTGCAAGATACACTGAATTTTACAATTTGCTATTTTTGTAAACAAACAACTTCCTTTGGAAGTTGATTCCAGGTCCATAAGATAGAAGTAATTTCATATCATAACCAAGAAATTTATATAATGGCCAAATACAGACACAAAGATTTTCAAACCCTATAATTAGAATTTTTCCATAAAAGTCCAAGTAAAAGCTAACCAGGATGTAAGGCACATGGTCATTTTCTGAATGAGAATATCAGAAAGTTGCTTATGGGGCTGGGGGTGCAGCTCAATGGTAGACTGCTTGCCTAGCATGTGTGAGGCTCTGGGTTTCACCCCCAGCACCAGGGGGAAAAGTTGCTAACCCACCTCAGCATATCAACTTTTAGAGTAGCTACCATTGTCAAATGGCTTTATTCGATTTACTTATTAGTTATGAACACTTAACATCATGTCTCATAGACAATGACATATTGATTCACAAACACTGGTTTTCTCCAGTGAAACAACATTCTTGGAACTCTCTGCATTGCTGACAGAATGTCTGTTTTCACCAAAGCCATTTTTTGAGCCACATAAAACAAAACTTTCTTCTTCAAAACACATCATCCCCACTCCCTTAACAGTTACTTGAGGTCTGGCATTTTTACAAATCCATGCAATGTTGTCATTGGGACGATTTTTATTAGTCTTGCGATTACATTCATGATCTCCATAAAGAAAGGCTTTTAAACTCTGGCCCTATCAATATTTGGATTCAAGGGTTCTTTGTTGCGGTGCTCTCCTGTGTGTCCTAGAATGTTTACCAGCATCCCTGGCCTCTACCCACTGGATGCCAGGAGCAACCCCACCTCCCTCAATCAGCACAAACAAAAAGTATCTCCAGAAACTTCCAAATGACCTCTACGGAGCAAAATTACAACCCCCCCCCCTATAAAAAACCACTGCCATAAAGTAACCATTTATTATATTGACTCAACTTAAAATTATTTATTTATAACAACATTAATATCTTGAATTCGGAGGTCAGTCGCACAGAAACCACAATTAAAACTGTAAAATCCCTTCCTCTCAATTTTATGGATGCTATTATCTGAATCTACAGTGCATTTCGAGTAGCATCAGTTGAAGTATTTTCAAGCTTGTGTATGTTCCCTAAATAGAGATTTGATATTTATCTGTGTAAGAATTCAAATACAAGAAAATCTCTGATCTTTTCAGGTCTAAATCTGGGAGAAACCTCACCTAAGATGTAAACACACAGGGCCACCCAAGCTAATCTAACAGACGACCTTCTTACTGGTGAGCATCCTGCCTTTGTTTGAACACTACAAGAAACAGAGGGCCCACTTCTTCACCAGGCAGTTCCCATGGAAGGCTCTCCCTAAAATAAATTCAGCTCTCCCCACCTAGAACTCCTAAACATTAGGCCAAGATCTACATCAACACAGCAATGTCCTCAACGCCTAAAGACAGACAACCAGGACATTCCCACTTCATCATTCCCTTTCCAGGCTGCAGATCCCCTATTCCTTCAGCTTCTGCTCACAAGAGATATTTCTTCAACATACTTTGTCCTAGACCTTCCCAATGGCCTCTTCTTTCTTTTTTTTTTTATTGGTTGTTCAAAACCTTACAAGGCTCTTGACATATCATATTTCAGACATTAGTTTCAAGTGAGTTATGAACTCCCATTTTTACCCCAAATACAGATTGCAGAATCACATCAGTTACACATTCACCATTTTACATAATGCCCTATTAGTAACTGTTGTATTCTGCTACCTTTCCTATCCTCTACTATCCCCCGTCCCCTCCCCTCCCATCTTCTCTCTCTATCCCATCTACTGTAATTCATTTCTCTCCTTGTTTTTTCTTCCAATTCCCCTCACAACCTCTTTTATGTAGTTTTTTATAACAATGAGGGTCTCTTTCCATTTCCATGCAATTCCCCTTTTCTCTCTCTTTCCCACCCATCTCGTGTCTCTGTTTAATATCAATCTTTTCTTCCTGCTCTTCCTCCCTGCTCTATTCTTAGTTGCTCTCATTATATCAAAGAAGACATTTGGTATTTGTTTTTTAGGGATTGGCTGGCTTCACTAAGCATAATCTGCTCTAGTGCCATCCATTTCCCTGCAAATTCCATGAATTTGTCATTTTTTAGAGCTGTGTAATACTCCATGGTGTATAACTGCCACATTTTTTAATCCATTCATCCATTGAAGGGCATCTGGGTTGGTTCCACAGTCTAGCTATTGTGAATTGTGTTGCTATGAACATCGATGTGGCAGTATACCTGTAGTACGCTCTCTTAAGGTCTTCAGGGAATAGACCAAGAAGGGCAATAACTGGGTCAAATGGTGGTTCCATTCCCAGCTTTCCCAGGAATCTCCATACTGCTTTCCAAATTGGCTGAACCAATTTGCAGTCCCACCAGCAATGTACAAGAATACCCTTTTCCCCACATCCTCTCCAGCACTTGTTATTGTTTGACTTCCTAATGGCTGCCAATCTTACTGGAGTGAGATGGTATCTTAGGGTAGTTTTGATTTGCATTTCTCTGACTGCTAGAGATGGTGAGCATTTTTTCATGTATTTGTTGATTGATTGTATGTCCTCCTCTGAGAAGTGTCTGTTCAGGTCCTTGGCCCATTTGTTGATTGGGGTATTTGTTGTCTTATTGTCTAATTTTTTGAGTTCTTTGTATACTCTGGATATTAAGGCTCTGTCTGAAGTGTGAGGAGTAAAAATTTGTTCCCATGATGTAGGCTCCCGATTTACTTCTCTTATTGTTTCTCTTGCTGTGAAAAAACTTTTTAGTTTAAGTAAGTCCCATTTGTTGATTCTTGCTGTTAACTCTTGTGCTATAGGCGTCCTGTTAAGGAATTTGGAGCCTGATCCCACAATATGTAGATCGTAGCCAACTTTTTCTTCTATCATAAGCAGAGTCTCTGATTTGATATCCAGGTCCTTGATCCATTTTGAGCTCACTTTTGTGCATGGTGAGAGGAGGGGATTCAGTTTCATTTTGTTGCATATGGATTTCCAGTTTTCCCAACACCATTTGTTGAAGATGCTATCCTTCCTCCATTGCATGCTTTTAGCCCCTTTATCAAATATAAGATAGTTGTAACTTTGTGGATTAGTCTCTGTATCCTCTATTCTGTACCATTGGTCCACCCGCCTGTTTTGGTACCAGTACCATGCTGTTTTTGCTACTATTGCTCTGTAGTATAGTTTGAAATCTGGTATTGCTATACCACCTGATTCACACTTCCTGCTCAGAATTGCTTTTACTATTCTGGGTCTTTTATTTCTCCATATGAATTTCATGATTGCTTTATCTATTTCTACAAGCAATGCCATTGGGATTTTGATTGGCATTGCATTAAACCTATAGAGGACTTTTGGCAATATCGCCATTTTGATGATGTTAGTTCTGCCTATCCATGAACAGGGTATATCTTTCCATCTTCTAAGATCTTCTTCTACTTCTCTTTTTAGGGTTCTGTAGTTTTCATTGTATAAATCTTTCACCTCTTTTGTTAGGTTGATTCCCAAGTATTTTATTTTTTTTTTTGAGGATATTGTGAATGGAGTGTTTTTCCTCACTTCCGTTTCAGAAGTTTTGTCACTGATATACAGAAATGCCTTTGATTTGTGCGTGTTGATTTTATATCCTGCCACTTTGCCGAATTCATTTATTAGTTCTAGTAGTTTTTTTGTAGACCCTTTTGGGTCTTCTATGTATAGAATCATGTCATCTGCAAATAGTGATAATTTAAGTTCATCTTTTCCAATTTTTATGCCTTTCTTTCGTTTGTCTAATTGCTCTGGCCAGTGTTTCGAGAACTATATTGAATAGAAGTGGTGATAAAGGGCATCCCTGTCTTGTTCCAGATTTTAGAGGGAATGCCTCCAATTTTTCTCCGTTCAGAATGATGTTAGCCTGGGGCTTAGCATAGATAGCTTTTACAATATCAAGGTAAGTTCCTGTTATCCCTAGTTTTTCTAATGTTTTGAACATAAAGGGATCCTGTACTTTGTCGAATGCTTTTTCTGCGTCTATCGAGATGATCATATGGTTCTTATCTTTAAGTCTATTGATATGGTGAATAACATTTATTGATTTCCGTATATTGAACCATCCCTGCATCCCAGGGATGAATCCTACTTGATCATAGTGCACAATTTTTTTGATGTGTCTTTGTATCCGATTCGCCAGAATTTTATTGAGGATTTTTGCATCTAGGTTCATCAGAGATATTGGTCTGTAGTTTTCTTTCTTTGAAGTGTCTTTGTCTGGTTTCGGAATCAATGTGATGTTGGCCTCCTAGAATGAATTTGGAAGAACTCCCTCTTTTTCTATTTCCTGAAATAACTTGAAAAGTATTGGTATTAATTCTTCTTTAAAGGTTTTGTAAAACTCCGCTGTATACCCATCCGGTCCTGGGCTTTTCTTGGTTGGTAGTCTTTTGATTACTTCTTCAATTTCATCCATTGATATTGGTCTGTTCAAATCGTGTGTGTCCTCCTGACTCAGTCTGGGCAAGTCATATGTCTTAAGAAATTTATCAATGTCTTCACTATCTTCTATTTTATTGGAATATAGGTTTTCAAAATAATTTCTAATTATCTTCTGTATTTCTGTGGCATCTGTTGTGATATTGCCTTTTTCATCCCTTATGTTAGTAATTTGAGTTCTCTCTCTTCTTCTCTTCGTTAGCATGGCTAAGGGTCTGTCAATCTTGTTTATTTTTTCAAAGAAACAACTTTTAGTTTTGTTAATTTTTTCAATAGTTTCTTTTGTTTCAATTTCATTGATTTCCGCTCTGATTTTAATTATTTCTTGCTTTCTGCTGCATTTACTATTGTTTTGCTCTTCCTTTTCTAGGGCTTTGAGATGAAGTGTGAGCTCATTTATTTGTTGGTTTTTCCTTTTTTTGAGGAATGACCTCCAGGCGATGAATTTCCCTCTTAAAACTGCTTTCATTGTGTCCCATAGATTCCGATATGTTGTGTCTGAATTTTCATTTATCTCTAAGAATTTTTTGATTTCCTCCTTTATGTCTTCTGTAACCCCTTGATCATTCAGTAACATATTGTTCATTTTCCATGTGATATTGGATTTTCCCTTCCTTCTTTTATCATTAATTTCCAGTTTCAATCCATTATGATCAGATAAAATGCATGGTATAATCTCCACCCCTTTATATTTATTGAGGGTTGCCCTATGGCATAATATATGGTCTATTTTTGAGAAGGATCCATGTGCTGCTGAGAAAAAAGTATATCCATTCGATGATGGTTGGTATATTCTATATATGTCAGTTAAGTCTAGGTTATTGATTGTGATATTGAGTTCTATAGTTTCTTTATTCAACTTTTGCTTGGAGGTTCTGTCCAATGGTGAGAGAGGTGTGTTGAAGTCACCCATAATTATTGTGTTGTGATCTATTTGATTCTTGAACTTGAGGAGAATTTGTTTTATGTATTTTGCAGCACCGTTATTTGGTGCATAAATATTGATAATTGTTATATCTTGTTGTTTAATGGTTCCTTTTAACAGTATATAATGTTCTTCCTTATCCCTTTGGATTAACTTAGTCTTGAAGTCAATTTTATTCGATATGAGGATGGCCACACCTGCTTGCTTGCGCGGACCGTGTGCGTGGTATATTTTTTCCCAACCTTTCACCTTCAGCCTGTGTATGTCTTTTCCAGTCAGGTGTGTCTCCTGGAGGCAGCATATTGTTGGATTTGTTTTTTTAATCCATGTTACCAGCCTATGTCGCTTTATTGGAGTGTTTAAACCATTAATGTTTAGAGTTACTATTGATATATGGTTTGTACTTCCAGCCATGTTTGATTATTTATCTCTTTTTTTTTTAATATTTCATTTGTTTCTCCATGATTAGCTTTCCCCGCTCCGTCTGTCTTTACTGAGGTACTTCCCACTGTTGGCTTTGGTTATTGTTTTCCATTTCTTCCTCGTGAAGTGTTTTGCTCAAGATGCTTTGCAACGCTGGTTTTCTGGCTGCAAATTCTTTTAGTTTTTGTTTATTGTGAAAGATTTTTATTTCGTTGTCGTATCTGAAGCTTAATTTTGCTGGGTACAGAATTCTTGGTTGGCATCCATTGTCTTTCAGTGTTTGAAATACGTTGTTCCAGGATCTTCTCGCTTTCAGCGTCTGAGTTGAAAAGTCCGTTGTTAACCTTATTGGTTTACCCCTGAATGTAATCTTTCTCTTTTCTCTTGTAGCTTTTAATATTTTCTCTTTGTTCTGTATATTGGATATCTTCATAACAATGTGTCTTGGCGTTGGTCTACTATGATTTTGTATGCTCAGTGTCCTGTATGCATCTACAATTTGTATATCTGTTTCCTTTTTTATTTCTGGAAAGTTTTCTGCAATTATTTCATCTAGTAAATTACTCATTCCCCTGGTTTGAATCTCTATCCCTTCCTCTATCCCAATGACTCTTAAATTTGGTTTTTTTATATTATCACATATCTCTTGTAGGTTTCTCTCGTGATTTTTAACCAGCCTATCTGAGTTGGCTAGACTCTTTTCCAGATGATATATTTTGTCTTCGTTATCTGACGTTCTGGCTTCTACTTGCTCCACTCTATTAATGATACTCTCATTTGAGTTTTTAATTTGGTTTATAATTTCCCTCATTTCTAAGATCATTGTTTGATTCTTTTTTATAGTCTCTATCTCCTGATAAAGATGCTTAACTTCTTCTTTTATCTGTTTATGTAATTCATTCTCAATGTGTTCTTTCGCTGCTTGAATTTGCTGTCTCGTATCCTCTTTAAGGTTCCGTTCCATCTGTCTCAGGTGATCCATGAGTTCTTTATATGACCATTTTTCTGGTGACTCTATATCCTCCTGAATATTTAGGCTGCCCTGCATTGTTTGCACTCCTTTTCTTCCTTGCTTTTTCATGCTGTTCATATTGTTTCTTGTTCTGTTTGACTGCTGAGTTACTGTTTACTCCTATAAATTTATTTGATGCTTGGGAGGAAAGGTATTAGAAGGGATGGGAAGAAGTCACTAAAGAGAATGAGAGTAAGCAGGTAGAATTCAAGGAAGGGGGAATAAGAAAATTGAAAAGAAATGTAAAGGCAGGAGAAAAGAAGGAAAGAACAAAATAGAAAATTTAAAAGAATTTAAAAAATAATAATAGTAGAAATGAAAAATGAAATTTAAAAAAATAGAATAAAATAAAATAAGATGGATTAAAAAAACATTTAAAAGGACAGCAAAAAAAAAAAATTATAAATGTAGTCCTAGAGTTCGATTAACTGCTCTTCCAGTAGATGGAGCTATGCCTACCGGGCCAAGTCTCTCCTCTCAGTAGGCGGGAGTCAATCACTGTGAAGCAGTTCTTCCTCCCGGACTGGGCGAGTCTCCACTCCTGCTGTGAGCGGGGCCTTTCCCAGAGCTGGTCAGGGGTCGTTTGCAGCACTGGGCTGGCAGGTGGGGGGTGGTCGTCTGTAGCTCCAAACCACCAGAGGAGGTTCACAGAGTCGGGCCGGCCGGGGCAGAGCAGGCAGTGCCCACTCCCCCACTCACTGCAAGGTTGCAGGCAGCGGCTGCTTGGCGCCAGCCGGTGGTGGTTCACAAAGCCGCGGCGGGCGTGGGCCCAGGCAGGCCGTGCCTGCTCCTAAGCTCGGTGCACCGTGTGGGCCGCTCGTCTGGCAGCGGCCAGCAGCGGTTCACAGAGCCAGGCCAGTGTGGGCCCAGGGAGGCCCTCCCGCTCCTAAGATTGTTGCTACGTGTGATCAGCGGCCGGCTGCAGTTCACAGAGCCAGGCGGCGGGGCCCAGGCGGTCAATATCCGCTCCTACGTTTGCTGCAACGTGTGGGCTGCAGCCACCCAGCAGCGGCCGGTGGTGGATCACGGAGCCGGGCCGGTGTGGGCCCAGGCAGGCCACGCCCGCTCCTAAGATTGCTGCTACGTGTGAGCAGCAGCCATTTGGCGGCGGCTGGCGGGGCTGTGCCCCTGCTCTGCGTTGCTGAGATTCAGTAGTCTGTGACAAGCATACACCTCCAATTAAACTTACTAGTTCCCGGTAGGTCTCCTTTCAGTGGAATTTTGCTTGAAGTTTCTCAGCCTGACGCATGTGGGTGTATTAATGAGTCTCTCTGATCCCCTTACCACGGACGCATTGAATGTGCTGCCTCTTCGCTGGCGGCCATGTTGGGCTCCCCCAATGGCCTCTTTCTAAGTGTAGCTTACAAAGAACCGCAGGAGTCTGTTCTTGAGACAGGGTGAAAGGAACCCCTCATCATGGAAACTCTGGACATTCTTCAGGTTAGAACTGGTCAGCTTCTTGAATAGATAGATGGGTTCTACTGCCGCAGTCTGGCTGGGCACAAATCACGAGCCACTGAAGCAGGAACAAACTTTATTTTTGAACTGCAAGAAAACTTTTCACCCACGCTCCTGGGGAATTCTCCCGAACACCACGCAGCTCCTCCAGGAACCCGCAGCCAGAAATATCTCTCCCGGAAATCCCTCCTCCTGCACTTCCCCAACCAATGGGAACTCTCGGGGAATCCCCGGGAATCCCCCCAAGAACTCCAAAGTAGCTCGAGAAGTAGCGGCCGAGGCGGATAGTAATGCCTTGCCTGTCAATCAATACTGTTGGCAAAATGCCAGGGGCCATACAGACTCGGCCATGGCTCTCAGCATTCTGTCATTTAAAATATTTAACACAGGGATTTTTTTTTTGTGTGTGTGAGTGATGCTAGGGATTGAACCCAGACCCTTGTGCATTCAAGGCAGACACTCTACCAGCTGATCTATATCCCCAGCCTGGGATTATTTTTAAATCACATAAACTACACACACAGGACAGCTTCAGCTTTCATGAACGAAGTTATGATCAGTGGTAAATACTGCTCTGAACCTAATTTTGCCCCCCCCCAAAAAAAGAGATACTTTAAGTGAAATGAAAGGGTCATGTCTGAAGGTAGCCGTGTGCTATGACTTGGATATGAGGTGCCCCCAAAAGCTCCTGTGTTAATATTCAAGGTGACATTATTACATTGTGAGAGTTATAACCTAATCAGTGGATGAATTCATATGATGGATTAAGATTTTGTAAGAACTACTGTCCTGGGTGGTAGGGTGTAACTGAAGGAAGTAAGTCACTGGGGAAATGCCTCTGAGGATTATGTTTTATCCCTGGTTCCTGAATCCATCTCTCTACCTCCATCTCTATCTCTATGTCTATCTCTATCTCTATCTCTATCTCTATCTCCTCTGTCTCTCTGCTGCCAAGAGCTGAGCAGCTCACCTCCACCGTGTCCTTCTGCCATGATTTCCTGCCTCATCTCAAGCTCTGAACAATGTAGTTGACTAACCATGAACTGAAACCTCTGAAACAGTGAGCCCACGATTAAACTTTTCCTCCTCTAAGCTGTTTTTGTTGGTATTTTTTGTCACAGCAAAAAAAGAAGCTAATTAAAACACCACATAATATCTAGGAAGCCTCTTCCTTCTATAAACAAAGGAGATACAAAAGACAGAGACAAAGATATTATGAAAAAGCAAGAGATTAGTAGATGGAGAGAAATAGTATTGTTTTTACAGTCTTATTTCGGTTTTATCTGTGACTCTCAGATTCTGTACAATTGCACAAAACCAGTCCTGCTCCAGTCATCTTTGAAGAAGTCACACTGTTATGAGAATTAGATGCAATAATACTAAGTATTTTCAACCACAAAACAAATAATAATAATAAAGATTGATTTTCAGTAAGTCTTAGGGGAAGGAATAGATTCGTCTATTTTCCCTAATACTTTGTCCAAAACAGTGCAGAACTATATGATTTGAGGTTAAAAGTCACCCCATAAGAGGATTAGTGACCCAGAGGAGCAGCTATAAGAAAAGTGCATTTTATAATGTTGCCCTACTCTAAACCAAATGAAGTCAGAAGGCTCAAGTTTTCTATCCGATCTTTCAATTCTCATTCCCCCAAAACATTAAGGTATCCAGAAAGTGAGGATTAATTAATAGCCTTTTTTTTAAGAGAGAGAGAAAATTTCTTAATATTTATTTTTTAGTTTTCGGTGGACACAACATCTTTATTTTACTTTTATGTGGTGCTGAGGATCGAACCCAGCACTCCGCGCTTGCCAGGCGAGCACGCCACTGCTTGAGCCACATCCCCAGCCGGATATCCTTTTATAAGGATACTTAGGAGGGGTCGTTGCTGGCTAAACTGGGCAAGACTGAGAAGTAAGATGAGTATGTTTTTGAGGATCTTTTCCTCCTAATCACAGATTTCTCTTTTGGGGGAAATCAGCCAATGCTCTCATTTTTTTCCCACAATTAGATCAGAGAAAACAGAGCTTCAGCAACATCTCTTGACCTCTGGACCTGGCCAGCCACCTTTCTCCTTGAAGATTTACCTAGACTGTGGTTCAGCAGCTCCAGCCCAGCCTGATGAAAGTTATGTTAATTCAAGCCAATAGCAGAGGGCCACTGGTTGGCATGCAGCTCCCTGTTAGGTGACAGCTCACAGGCATGACTAGGTTAACAGCAGTTCAGAGGAAGGCAGCCCTATGGAGCAGATAATTTTGATACCGTCCTTGAAATGTTTTGCTTTTGTTTGTGTTATGGCTGTGGATCTCTCTCTCTCTCTCTCTCTCTCTCTCTCTCTCTCTCTCTCTCTCTCACACACACACACACACACACACACACACACACACACACATTACAAGCCCTTTAGTTTAAGGATCTCATTACCTCAGTTATTTCTTCGAGTGTTCAAATTATTGACCTCCTCACCTGAACCGGTAGATAAGCCTAATTCCCACATCTGCAGCAGCAGGCGAGGGACAGAGGCTTGGAACCACCTAATCTGACCATCAGAGTTTTAATTTCTTCCATCGAGCAGAAGAAAATGAAGCAGTGAGCAAGCATGCAGCCCATAAGCGGCCACCCTCCCTGCTCCCAAGCTGAGATCCAATACCAATTTAGTCTTATCTGTCTGGAAAATCATTATTTGAAGACTTGAAAAGGTCAAGAGAGTTCCAGTTTTCACTTCTTATACTTTCATCTGCAGCACAAAGAGAGGGAGGAAGCTGACAAGCATGGGGCTAATTTGGTTCACTCAAGCACCCACAGGGAAAATATTCAGATTGTCTCCTCGAGGATCAGATGGAATCCATAATTCATGGCACACTCTGTCCCTGGTAAAACATCAGCCTTCAAGCTAAAATAGGGTTGGAGAGGCCTGGATGGAGAAAAGAAAATGTAAAAAAAAAAAAAAAAAAAAAAAAAAGCCAACTGGGCCTCATTTTTTTTATTCAATTAGACTCAAAACAGCTCTTGAGCACCTGCTGTATACCAAATACTGCAAGTCACTGGCTCAAGGGGCTTACAACCTAGGGAGAGTCAGGTAAGTCATAAGGCTTGTAGAATTGACTGAACCTTAAAGCAGTAAGAAGCAGACAATTACGGAGATGGAAGGGGTGTGCCAATGTAGGGGACGTATGGGTAAAAGAATTGAATTGTGAAGCAGTAAGTCATCCAGAAAAACTCCTTCTCGGTTTGTACAGGAGGAAAAGCAGCACACTGTTAAGAGACTTATGGCAGAAATGAACCATAGGCACATGGCATAAGCAGGTACACCAAGAAGTGATCCCCAACCACCCAAAACATGAGATCCAGTTCTAAAAGTTAATACACACATAACAACTAGGATTAGATTACGGATCTAAACCTGAAAGTAGAGTCAATGCAGGCCAGTAAAATCAGAGAAGGGAATACAAAAATAGGGCTTTGAGGATTAAGCATAAAAGGAAAGACAAAGGAGTGAGGACCAGCAAGGCGGAGAGGACAGTAAGAAAAAAAAATAGAGAGAAGGAAATAAACAAGACAATTAACAAAGACTTGTTGTTCTGCTTTGGGTGACTCATACTGAGAAATATCAAGCATTAATATTATGTATACCCACCATGAATGACCACAGGGACTAATAAACAAGTTGTCTGTCCCTTATCCAAAATACTTGGCACTAGAGGTAGTTCAGATTTCTGATTGTCTTTTCAAACTCTGCAATGTTTGCATATACATAATGAGATATCCTGGGGATAGGACCTAAGACTAAACACAAAATTCATTTATGTTTCATGTATACCTTATACACATAGCCTGAAGCTAATATTTTACCATAGTCTAATGTACTTGTGTTTTGACTGCTACCTGTCACATGAGGTCATGTATGGAATTTTTCTCTTGTGGCATCTTGTTGACACTCAAGAAGTAGCACATTTTGAAGGATTTCGGGTTTGGGAATTTCATATTGTGGCACGGAGAGTAGAGCTGAGTTCTTTGTCTCATGAATTTGAAGAATAAAATCCACAGACACAGGGTGAGAATAAAGTGACAGTATTTATTAGAGTAATAGAAAGAAATCAGACTTCCCAAAGAGGGAGGGGTCCCAAGACAGGAATATTGAAGAGTGGCTATCATCTAGAGGTATATATATAGAGAAGTTAGCCCTCTGTCCAATCCTGAATAAGGCATAAAATGTCCACAAGGTATTCTTGCAGATTTTTGTCCAATCAAAATATCAATCAAAGCCAGGCATAGTGGTGCATGCCTGTAATCCCAGAGGCTTGGAAGGCTGAGGCAGGAGGATGGGGAGTTCAAAGCCAGCTGAGGCAGGAGGATGGGGAATTCAAAGCCAGCCTCAGCAACTCAATGAGACTCTGTCTCTAAATAAAATACAAAATAGGGCTTGGGATGTGGCTTAGTGGTCAAGTGCCCCTGAGTTCCATCCCTGATACCAAAAAAAAAAAAAAAAAAAAAAAAAAAAATATATATATATATATATATATATATATATATGATTTTTCCTTCTTTGGAGAGGCATGGACCCCAGTCATGTAAGTCCTGATTTAAAAATAGCCTTTTTGTAAGTTTCTTAGCAAATATCTGCAGGTGTTGTTTGTGCTCTATTGACTAGGAAGTTACCCAGAGGCACATCTCCCTATGCCCACAACCTCATTTCTTCCTCCTGATGTCAGTGCTCAGCCTGGTTGGGCAGAATTAGGGTGCTATGTACTCAACTGGATAGCAATGAGTTGTGAAACCTGTTCTCTCCCCTTCCTTCTCTGTCTGACCCAGAGATGTTCCATTTTCCCTCCTCTGTTCTCCAAGGAAAACACTTTCATGATGGAGATTATTCTCCATTCCTTTTCTTAGGAAGAGGTCCCTTTGCAAGGGCTGATTATAGACTCTGAGAAGAAAGGTATAAATTAGAGGGAAGAGGAAGCCCCCACCCCACTTTGTAGTCAAGAAAGCCAGAGGTCCACAGAGAAACACCAGCTCAGCCCAGTCCATATGCCTATCCTTGGTGGTAAGGGACACTAATTAAAACCCTGAGAGTGCACATGGTCAGCACTAGAATAGACATCTGTAAAGGAGAGAAGCAGACGGCTTACACCTGAACTTTGGGAGAAAGCACAAACTGACAGCAAGAGCAACTGACAGCAGATGGAGTCATAAAGAGAATTAGGAAGAGAACCAAGAACACCATGCGGGGCTGTATGAATCATGTTTTCTGTTTTCTCTACCTTATGATGTTGTGACATCTTAAAAACCTTGCTGGCCAGAGAGATTGCCCCTCCCAGGGCTTGTTATCTCTAGCCAATTCTTAGAGATAACAATGGACTCAGCCAGGAACCTGTTTTATATATGCAAACTAAACAAACCAGGGTCCTTAGTCCAAAGCACTTCTCCATCTGGCTCCTCATGCATTTCAATCAGCAAGGTATTTCTCTGTGCCTTCATCGAGCCACAGCTAGGAATAACTCTAGGGCTATCTTGTCTTAAACTCTTTGCCCTGACTTCTTGTAGCTTTCACAGAGAAGTCACAATTGGCCATGCCTTCCTGCAACAGTGGTCCACTGTTGGGGAGGGGATGGCAGTGTTCTGCTAGGCATTGAACTCAGGGCCTTGTACACAGGAGGTAGGCACTCTACCAACTGAGCTATATTTTTAAAAGGAAGGGTTTTTTTCTCTCTCTTCTTCCCTCTCCTCCTCCCTAACAAGATTAGAGAGACAGTGTTATCTTTTCTTCCCCTGGTTAATTGTCCTTGAATACACCCATCACAGGAAGGAGAAGCCTGCCAGAGGATCTAAGAAGTGAATATCTAACACACCATCAGGGTGCCCTGAGACCCCCAACCAGAGCACACCTGGAATGCTACCCTTGAAGAGTTCCTTTAAAATCCCTCTGCTCCTCCTGATGTGCAGAATCACAGCCGCAGGGACAGGAGTCCCCTGTCTTTCTCCTTTGCTAGCAAAGCAATAAAACATTTTCCTTTTTCTGAAAACAGTGTCCTCGTTACTAAATTGGCATAAATTGGCATTGGGCACAAGGACCGAGCTATCGGGTAACATTCCCTTCACTCCCCACGTGGCCCTGCAAGGTATGGCAAAGACCCTTTTCTTGGGAAACCTCTAAGTAATAAAAGTTCTTTCAATGACATTGGCCTCTCTACATCTTAAGTCCATTATCTTTATAAATTAAGACCCAAGCACAGATCATAACCCCAGCTAATTTTTCATCTTCAAGTGGAAATGTACCTGCAAAGCATTCCTTCTGGTTTGAGATTACCAGTAATCTCTTAGATCTGAATAGCTCAGCCAAATTGAAACAGAACAGGCTTTCTGTTTCCTGAGACCAATAATGTATTCCTAATCAATATACAGACTTTTAAATAACAACATTAATAGAGCATCTAAAAAGATTATACGCAGTTACTTTTTTTTAATTAAGTCAAGTTCAAAGGATTCAAAAGAGTAAGAGGTAGGCAGAAGAGTAATTTTCTGTTATTTATTAGACACAATCAATAACTTCAGTGGGATAACTTCAGCTTCAAAGGAATCAAGTGTGATAAATGATGGAGGCAGGGGAACTATTTGTTGACAGAAATACAAAGAAAAAATGAGCACATCTGACTTAATACCAAAAACAAGAATGCAGTTTGGCAGTGGGGGAGAAGTTTCAGCCTTGGAAAGGAGGAGGGATCTGGTTTCCTTGACTAGATGTATAAAGGCAGAGAGCGTCTGGCTGCACACAGGTATCATGAAGTGGTATGGTGGACCACCAGTTGTTCTTGCCTTCTTGCTTAGAAATAGAAGCCTTGATATTTTAGTTGGACACACGGCAGTTCAGAGCAGATTGCATTGAACATGGGACTAACTCCTGGGTGAAGCATAAAGTGATGTGTTGTATGTGCCCCAGGGGTGTGTCCTTAGAAGGATATACCCCTTTTCTCCTTTTTTTTTTTGCATCCTACTTCCTGGGATGTAAATGTGATAGCTAGGTCTGAAGCAGTCACTGTAGTCCTTTAGAACAGAGACCACACTCAGTGTTCAGGAGGGTATCTATGCTCCTGAACATGTCAGCAGGAGCCAACATAGATCTCTGAACCTCCCACTTCCTAACTAGCCATGGGAGAAAAATTAATTTTATCCTGCTTGAGCTATTGCCATCTTGAAGGATATTTCCCAGCAAACTAAGGACCAAGCAAGTTGGTTATTTGAAAAGCCTCTACCTAAGCAAATAAGAAGGTAAGAATGTTACAGAGCTGGGACCTTCTGAGAAACTGAAGCAGTGCAAAGACCCCCCTCTTCAAACACTGATTCTTGCAACCAAGAGTCAGAAAGATTTCAGACAGGTCACTCAGAGCAACAGGAATGAGTTTATTGAGGGGATAAAAAAGGGAAAGGGGACACTCTCAAGGGATAGGGTGGCTCTCCCAGAAAGGAGAGGGACAGTGTGCTTCTCCTGCACTTCAGTTTATATATATATTTTATTTGTTTTAATCAGTTATACATGACAGTAGAATGCACTTATATACTTTGATGTATCATATATAGATGGGATATAATTTCTCATTTTTCTGAGTATATGCACTTCAGTTTTATTGAGGATCCCAGAAAAGTTTCCAGAGAGTCCCACCCAGTTCTATCTCTTAACTTTTGACTGATGGCAAGATGACATCAGACTTTTAAGTCCCCATCACCATGGTAATTCTAGATCACTTTGGCCCATACTGATCACAGTTCTAATTGTGTTCATAATCATACATTCTTACAGATTTTATGGTTAGAAGGAACTATCCTTATCTCCCAGATTTTCAGGATCTGGCCACAAGAGTCTCCTGGGTTTCTCCCATCAACATTTATCTTGGGCCTGAATTTCTCCTGTAGTTAACAGGTAGTTTGCTGAGGGAAACCTCTAAGTAATAAATGTGAATGTGAGGAATGTGAAATATCCTGTCCACTTAGACCAGGCAGGGCTGCAGGCAAATTGCTTCTGGGAAAAGAAAGCATGTGGGGGTCAGCACAGTGGGCTCATTTTATAAAATTATTTTAACTTTGTGTTCCCACCATCCTCATCTGTCTGTCCCCCAACAAGATTACAAAATTGGAGGAAATTTCTTTTTTTTTGAAGTTTATATTCCTTTATTCATCGACATGTTTTATTTTTTCCATAGAATCTATTTTTTTCATTTTATTTTTAAATACATGACAGTGGAATGCATTATAAATCTTATTACACATATAGAGCACAATTTTTCATATCTCTGTTTGTATATAAAGTATGTTCACACCAATTCGTGTCTTCATACATGTACTTTGGATAATGATGTCCATCACATTCCACCATCATTGCCCCCTCACTTCCCCTCCCACCCCTCTGCCCTATCTAGAGTTTGTCTCTTCCTCCCATGCTCCCCCTCCCTACCCCATTATGGGTCAGTCACCTTATATTAGAGAAAACATTCAGCATTTTGGGGGGGATTAGCTAACTTCACTTAGCATTATTTTCTCCAAAGCCATCATCCATTTCCCTGCAAATGCCAAATGCCATGATTTTATTCCATTGTGGATATAAGACACATTTTTTAATCCACTCATCTCCTGAGGGACATCTAGGTTGGTTTGGAGGAAATTTGAATATGACCAAATGAATAAAAGGGGACTTAACAGAAAATCAACAGACAGAATGTAAGTCAAAAGATTGTCCTGTGGAAGTGAGGGGGAAGTTGAGAAAGTTAAGTTCAGTCTTATCTGAGTTTCCTATAACAATGCATAGCTAAAAATTAATGCTGGAAGTAAATATTGAAATTAGAACACAGACACTAGGGTGTTGTGAATGGTTAGGAATTGCCAAGACTGGCAAAATTCAAAGAGTTAAAATAAGAAAACTTTTTTTTTTTTTGGTACTGGGGTTTGACTCAGGTGCACTTGACCATTGAACCACATCCCCAGCCCTATTTTGTATTTTATTTAGAGATAGGGTCTCGCTGAGTCGCTTAGTGCCTTGGTTTTTGCTGAGGCTGGCTTTGAACTCACGATTCTGTCTCAGCCTCCCAAGCCACTGGGATTACAGACATAACGTGCCCATGCCCAGCTAGAATAAGAAAACTCTGGGTGCTGGTAACAGTGTAATGACATAAACAATTGTGGATTCCTGCATAAAAGAATCCAAACAGAGATAGAAAGAAAGAGAATAGGAAAAAGCTAAGGTTCCAACTCAGGATGAAGCTAAAATCAATTTCAAAATAAAGAAGATGAGAAAAACAGGGGTGCTCTTAAGGCATGAACTTCCATAATCAGGCAGATGTAAATCTGAGCCCCAAATTGTTCATTTGCTAATTGGATTCCCTTGGGGAAGTCATTTAGTTTTTCTGAGCTTCCATTTCTTCACTCATAAAATAGGAATAAAAATAACTACATTGTAAGATTAGCACTGAACTATAGCATAGTGCCTGGTGCATAATAATTTTCACAGCTATTGTGATCAAGTGAAGGGTTTGTGTTTAGGGGACAGAAGCTCAGAGTTTGAGCTCTGAGGTGGTGGATAACAAGGAAGAGTAGAGGACAGAGGAGGAAGAAATCACATCATCAGCCATATCTGGAAAGTGCATCCTCTTCCTCCCCAGCATTGAGAACATACTGAAGTATCGACTTTCAAACTAGGTTCCACATAACTTTTGACTGTTCAGAAGAGCCCTCAAAAGATTCACATAGAAAAGACATAGAAACCATATGGATATACTCCGGTACTCCTTACCCACTTTAAGCTGAGTAGATTTCTTTATTGTTTTTATTTATACTTTATATTTGGGGGATCAGCATAAAATTGCACTCAGAAAGAATTTTCTAGTCCTAAAATAAGGAGAAAATGGAAAATAAAGTAGTTATTATAGTAATAATATACAACCTTCAAAACCAAAGCAATGTTCTCCACTTGGGCATACATGTACCAGAGAACACCAAAGAAAAACCAGATGGAACTGACTGTCAAGGTCCCAACAAAAACCAGCTAGCACAGTCAGAAGAGGAGGCTAAGGACCATTTTAAGTGGTGTAAACAGAATTGGGAGAAACTCAAGAAAAGATGGCAAAGTGGTCCAAGACTAGCCACAGCAGGGAGGCTTTGCCATTCCTACACACAAGGAAGCAATTAGGAGAAGATGGCCAACAGGATCGCTGGCCATCAAGGAATGGATTCAGTCACTTATAGTCCCTTGTTAGTCAGCTTCCTGTGGCTGTGACAAAATACCTGATAAAATCAACTTAAAGGAAAAAAGGTTAATTGCGGCTCATGGTTTCAGAGATTTCAGTCCATGGCCAGTAAGCTCCATTTTTATGACCTGTAATAAAGCATAACAACATGGCAGAGAGGCCAGTGGAGCAAAGCTGTTTACATCATGGCGTCTAGGAAGCAGAAAGGAGAGAGAATTGGACAGGAGACAAGATATAGTCCCCAAGGGCAGGCCCTGAGGACCTACTCCCTTCAATAAGGTCCCAACTCCTATAGTCTCTAGTACCTCCCAATAATCCACTCTGCTATGAATCCATCAATGGATTAATTCATTGATGAGATCAGAGTCATCCTGATCCAATCACTTCCCCAAAGCCCCACCAATGAATATTGCTTCAGGGGGCCTTCAATATATGAGCCTTTGTGAGACATTCCACATACCAACCATATCACCCATTGACAGCAGGGAAGGATCCAGAGGATTAAATTCCCTGGTCCCTTCCCCAACTTCTTTATCTCCTGCTGGTATTACCTGCAGGCCAAATCCAGCAGAAACCAGAGAACCCGAGAGCCCAGCTGAGGCCGTCCATAGAGAACTGGTCTTCTGGGTATGTACATAGAGCAAGGTGGAAAGTGCAGAAAAAGAAGCAAATGGAGGTCATCCAGCTCAGTGGATTTTCATTCCCTCTGACAGGAATGCACTCTCCTTCATGCCCCATGAAGAATTCTCTGAATCTGATGGCTGAATGGGTAAACAGAAACACAAACCCTCAATGCATGTTCTAATTTCCTGAATGCCCTCTGGTTTGGTTATCTATTGCTGTGTGAAAACTAGCACTCCCCCCTGCCACAAACTTAGTGGCCTAAAACAGCATCCAGATTAACAAAATAATATCTAACTAATTTTAACAGTAACATGTATTATCTCAGAGTTTCTATGCATCAGGAATGTGGGAGCAGCTTAGCAGGATAGCTCTGGCTCAGAGTCTCTTTCATGAGGTTGTCATCCAGATATCAGCAGGCTCTGGTCATCGGATGGTGAATCCAACTTCCAAAATGGATCATTCACATGGCCATTGGCAGAAGGAAGAGTTTCTTGCTTCACGGTCTCTTCTCCATAGAGCGGCTTGAGTACACTCACGACATATGTCAGCTGTCATGTCCCAGAGCAAACAATCTGAGAGAAAAAGAGCAAGTGAGTAAAGCCACAGTACTTTTTTATGACCTTGTCTTTCCAGTCATGCAGTGACCCTATCAGTCCTGCTTCATTTGGGTCTTTAATCAGCAAGTTGCCTGAGCTAGCCCACACTTGGAGGGAAAGGGGAGAGACAGAGGTATATCTCCACCTCTTCAAGGGAAGAAGATGAAAAAATCTGTAGACATCAGTTTAAATCACCACACCCACATCTACCTGTATCCATTAGCTTTAATGCATTACTTCCTGTAGATCCTACCAGGGATCGTACTTAAACAGACCTGCAGTACTGAGCATCAAGGAAAACCAGTATTACTATAGCAAGTACCCTAGAGTTCACTCAATAAAACTCCACAAAGAAAGAGGAATCCAAGGGCCACAGAAAAATATAAAGCCAATTATACATCTGTGTTCTCTTAGTGAAAAAAAAATAATTATAATAAAAGGTAGATAATAATTCTGCTGCTCCTCCTTCTTAAAAAGTAACATGAGATATGAGTGTGCATGCCTGTAATTCCAGCAACTTGGGAGGCTGAAGCAGGAGGACAGCAAGTTCTAGGCCAACCTGGGCAACTTAGTAAGATCCTGTCTCCAAATAAAAAATTTAGAAAAGGGTGGGAGATGCAGCTCAGTGGTTAAGTGCCCCTGGGATCATCCCCAATACAAAAACAACAACCACAACAAGAGAGCCAAGCAGTGAAACATGACATATTGAAAATGAGTCTACGGAGAAATCCAGATAACTTTTAAGTTGGAGCCAAAACAGCCTACAGAATTCTGAAGCTTGGGGGTGACATTTATTTGCTCATTTGTGCAAGTGTTTATTACAGAAAAGATGATGGAGCAGGCGAGTTGTATGCCAGAAGGAAAAAAAAGTAATAATATTTGGGGAGTAAAATGTCAGAACTTTTTGTGGAGTAAGAATATTTAGAGTTATCGATAAAGACCAAAGTCTAAAACATTTCCAAACACAAACATATTTGGTATTTGTTTTTAAATCTCACATTATTTGCAGTTACAACTGAAATGTTGATAACATTCTCAAGCACTAAGAAATTGATTCTCACACATTTACTTACAGCTTCTGGTGGTTTATGAGCTTCTGGTAAATACACTGTCTGCCTTTTTCTCAACTTTTACACATTCATTTGCCAGTCTGAGATAAAGATAATCATAGGCTTTATTCTTCCCTTGTGACAGATGTATAAAACAGAAGTCACACAAACATCACGATGAGATCTATACATTTGTCAGCATCCGTGTGTTCCTTCCATATGTTCCTGGATTGCTCGCAGTGGTACATAAACAGTTCTGATCACACTTGGGTGGAATCTCAATTTTGTTGCAGTGTGATCAAAACTGAGTGACCTTGAAAGGTCATGTCTTTCACATTCCATTTAGGGTGAGAAACCTATGACCCCTCCCCCATATAAGTACTGTAAAAAAAATCTAAAACGTGGGGAAGGGGAAAACTTCTGTCTTCTTTCAATAAACCTTGTGTTTTAGCCACCTGCAGAGTATTATTATTTTTGACATCTTGGACCCTGTGTCCTGAAAAACCTGTGTTTGCCTTTATAGCTTCAGTAAATGCTTTAGAAATGTGAGCAGGCATGCCATTTAGATTTCTGCATGTCAGATTTCATTAATTAAAGCCACTTATGGTTTGGAAGAGTCAGCTCTTATGCCAAGAACATTCAGAAGCCGGGGGACACTTCTCCGACACCCGATTCAGAAGTCGTAAGTACTAACTTCATCTTTCATCCTGACTGGCTTCCTGATGACAGGACAGTCCTTCTGCACCTCGGTGTGCCTTGTCTCTCATTGTTACAAAGAAATGGAGAGGCCAATCTTTCATTTCTCCTTGACAGATATCTAAGCAAAGAGAGTTTAAAATGAGGCTAAAGCTAAGAAATGGCACAAGATTAACTATTTTTGCACATCCCTTCCCTGATATTGCCCCCACTACTTCATGCTTTCAACAGCCAGTGTCTGACCTTCATTTTGGAACAATGCACTTGGTCCTACCATATAGTCGGTTCTTAGGAGTTTACATCTCCTAAGGAGTTGTCAAGTGAAGGAGCAGAGGGACTAACACCCTACCTCCAGATGGAAAAACACTGAAATATAGCTCACTTTTCAGAGTTCCCTGAAGGATCATGCTGAAGACTTAGTCTGAGACCACACCCTGGCTTGGCTTCCTCCCCTTCCCTGTCCAGCTCCTCAACTCCATGGTGGGTCTTCCCTGGAATCCCTTCTTTAATAAAGCACTTGAACAAAAATCTTCATCTCCAGGACTATTTCTAGAGAACCTGACCAAACACATACCTAAATCCATTGTTAAACACTCTCAGAAGGAGTTATGTCACAGGGTATCATGGTGCATACCTGTAATCTCAGTGACTCAGGATGCTGAGGCAGGAGGATCTCAAGTTTGAGAGCAGGTTCAGCAACTTAGTGATGTCCTAAGTAATTTAGCAAGATACTATCTCAAAATAAAAATTAACAAGAGCTGAGAATGTAGCTCAGTGGTAGAGTGCCCCAGGTTCAATCCCAGTACCACAGGGGGAAAAAAGAAATGACGACATTGTGTCTAATAGGGTCCATCAAGTTTCTAAGTGAAGACACGAACTTTGTCTTTGACATCTAAAAGAGTGTGGTAGGAAAAATAATTTAGTACCTGCTGAAGCACCAAGCATCTTCTGAAGACTCATACCTTCACCCCTCACCACTGCCAGTGATTTCCAAATGTTTTCATTAAAAAGAACAATCATTTGATATTTGTACCCATGAAAAGGGTGAGGGTATGCTACATTAGATGTGATGAGCAACCTCTAATGTCAATGGTTTGCAACCAAAAACAAACAAAAAAAAAAGGTTTATTTCTGCTGGTTTATTTCTAGGTGGCCCTAGAATCACCCATATCTCACTCTTCTTGCTTATATTTCTCAATAATAACTGGGGATATGAAGGGAATGCAGCCTCTTGAGATAAGGGGAAGCTGGTCAGAAGAGACTGGACTCTGTTCTGGTCCCCCTTAGCAACAGGATGGCCTTTGACCATTTAGGCGAGTGATTCCTGGGGGTCTTTGATGTAAAACTCAGGCAGGGCTGGGTTCTGGGTTCCCCATCAGCAGAGCAAGTGGGGCATGAGCAGATGAGATTCCATCTACTCTTGGAAGCTTTCCCGAGCTTTGAGCAACTAGTCCAGCCTGAATCATAGTCCACTGCTCTTTTGCTGTGCTTGTATGAGTAATAATTCTGCTTCACATAAACTTCTTGTATGTGTGGGTGTTCTGTCTTAACAGACCCAAATAAGCTAGTAGTCAGCACACAGTGAACCTGCTTCACAATTTCTCCCTCATGCTACACAGATCAATGTGAGTGGTTATGGAGCCCAGCTGTTGAGGTCACACACAGACCCAGGCTGACAAAAATACCATCTTGGCATTTATGTTCACATTCACCATCTTATGGGTAAGAGAATATTGTGAGAAACACATCATCCCTCAAAGATCCTTCCTGGAAGTGACATCTATCACTTGGCTCCTATTTCATTAGGTTAAGGCAAGTCACATGACCATGAGTTACAGAAAACAATTGGGAAGTGAATTCTCCTACGTGCCTGGAAGCAGGAGAACCCAAATATGTGTGAACAACTCTCATGATTGCCACATCAACCAGCATAACCCTGAGAAATTAACTCTTGTTCACTTCTAAAAGTCAAGCAGCACATATTCAGTGACTTTGAGCTACAAGAATTTCTATGAGATTTATTCATTTAGCAAACATCTGCTAATAGCTTTTCTAAACAAGGTACTATGCTTGGACCTGGGAGGCAGTATGGCATCATGGTTCTGGCTACCTGTTCTGAATCTAGGTTCAAATCCCAGATCTACCACTTCCTTAAAGCACAAACACATGTAAATTATCGTTCTGACTTAGTAAAAAAAAAAATGGGAACAATAACACAACGTACCTTATGGAATTGAAACAAGCATTCAAAGTGGAACAAATGCACATGAATATTTGCTATTGTTTCCATTCCAAACATAAATGGTACTTGACCTTGAGGAGATTATTTTAAGTCTTTTCAATTGAAAAGACCAGGTTATGTCTTTTCAATTCATATCCATTCAGTTTGAAAGGCACTTGGTTGAAGAACTACTATAGGCTGGAAGTTGGACTGGACAGTGTCATACAAGAATAGATAAGAAAGAGTCGCTGCCTTTAGAGAGTGAATAATTTGGTGGGTGAGACAAAAACATAAACAGAGAACTTCAGTATTCCTTCAGTGATAAAATAGAGTCTACAGAAATGCCAAAGAGGGATGTTTATGTAAATTCGAGGGTACATAGGAAGCATGGTACAGGTGGCCATTTTTCCTGAGTTGCATTGGCTTTCCTGAGGTGCATGTGTTTTTCAAGTGTGCAAAGTCCAGTGAAGGAAACTATTAAGAGTGTGAAGAGAGTTTACAGAACGGAGAAAATCTTTACCAGTGATGAGAATCAGTCCCATTGAACATTTGAGAAACGCCGAGGCAAGAGCAAAAAGTTTTACTTAAAGGATAGAACAGAGAGACAGACAGATTCCTCTTCAGAGGCCGAATAGGGCGTCCAAGTTGGAAGTTGGTGCCAGAGGAAGTGGAGGTGTCCTCCTTCTCCTATACACTGTAGGTTTCCTCTGTCTCATGCCTCCTTTCCCTCTTATCTTGCCTGTGTGGCCAGAAGGTGGGAAAGGAGATTTCCAGGGGTACAGACAGGAAGGGAAGGGTCCAGAGGGCATCCATTCATTAACAACTCTTTCTAGGGAAGAACAACTCTCTGAAGGCAGGTAACCTAGGCAATGGATTAGAGGAGGGGAAGGGCTCTGGGGGTATTAGCATTTTATTTCCCTTCTTTTGTAACCAGCCCCCATCTTCCTGATCTGAACTGATCGTCCATTACCTACACTGACTGTCCGTTTGCCCGCCCCCCCCCAGTTCCTCTTCCAACAGAGGATTAACATTCAGAACATAGAAAGAATTGGAAAAACCAAGCACCAAAGAAAAAGATTAATAATAATAACCCATTCAATAAGGGGACAAATAAACGAGACAAAAGCTTTTCAGAAATAAGAATACAAATGGACAAAACATACATGAAAAAATGTCCAACATCGTTGGTTATGAGGAAAAATGCAAATCAAAACCACACTGAGATTTCACCTCACTCTAGTTATAATGGCAATCATCAAGAATACAAATAAATAAATGCTGGTGAGGATGTGGGGGCCAAGAAACACTTATCCACCGTTGGTGGGATTGTAAATTAGTATCATCACTATGAAAATTAGTATGTAGTTTTCTCAAAAGGAATGGAACCACCAAATAACCCAGTTATATCACTCCTTAGTATCTGTCATAAAGAATAAAAGTCAGCAATATAGCGATATCTGCATACTAGTGTTTTTAGCAGAGCATTTCACAATCACAATAGCCAAGTTATGGAAGCAGGCTAGGTGCCTGTCGACAGAATGAATAAAGAAAACGTGGTATATGAAAGAGAAAGAAAAAGAAACAGAGACAGACCTCAATGGATCAGCGATGCTTAATTACGCAGCAGAGGGGCATGTTTCCAAGAGGAAAATAGCAACTGGATACAATAGGGGTCTGAGTTTTATAGGGTTCCATGAGACTGGTCCTAGCAGAATGTGACGGCTGAGCAGTCAGGGGAACAGTTGTAGATTCCGGGACAAATTGTGAAAGTCCAGAGCCCATAGTTTTCCTTGTCTCCCTGGGACCCATTATTCTCTCTGGGGGGTAGTGTTTTTCCATTCCCTTCAGGACATACACACAATGGAGTTTTACTAGGCCATAAAGAAGAACAATAATATACCATTTTCAGGAAAATGGATGAAATTTGAGAGCGCCCTATGAAGCAAAATGAGCCAGATTCAGAAATTCAAGGGTCATATGTTTTCCCTCAGGTGTGAGCACTAGAGAGAAAAGGGGAAAGAAGATGGATTCCATGAAAATAGAAAGGAAACCAGTGAGAAGATGAGGAGGTTGGGGAGAGAGGGGAAGATCCGGGAAAGTGAAGGTCCTGGGCAATGATATAGACCAAATTATTTTATGTGTCCGTGTGAGTGTGTCACAATCAATCTGTGATCATCATGCACCAATAAAAATATTTTAAAATTAAATGAAATAAGTGTGTAGAATCAATTATGCTTTATCTCAGCGTTAGCAAAGAAATCTCTCATGTCCTTGAAGTCGCAGAATGCCTCACCGCCACTGTTGGTGTTGGACGGGTGTCTGCTGACAGCAGGAGCCAAGTGCCACGGTCCTGCTGTCCCAGTACTCTGCTCCCTATTGATTCAGACTCTCTCCCATGTACTAGTCAGCAGAAACTGCCAGTCAAAAATCAAGACTGATCGGCAAAGGGCAGACCACAGCTGAAGGCAACTTCTTCTGCTCAGATGAAATATTTGATTCTCCTCTCATTGCAAATTTTGATAGAAAAGAAGTCCCCAAACAGCCATGGCCTTGGTGTCACCGAAGATCTGCAAGAAACCCCTCAAAGATCTGTGGCACTGCTGTAGCCAGGAGAAAGAAAGAAGAATTTTTAAAAAAATTTTCTTTCCATGATTCATTTGCTCTTAGGAGCATGAATACTGTGATTCACATGAAAATGAATCTTGGCAGCTTTAAGTTCTTTCCTTTAACCCAGAAAGACTGACTGAGGTTTTCCCAATGACTACAATCAGACATAGAAATTGGAATAAGATCAAAAGACCAGATACCTCAGCATACTTATCCTATTTTCATATTGAAAAGAGAATGCACATATAACCTAAACATGAAGCCGGAGGGCCCTGTTTTTATTTACAATCCACTTGAAAGAGACGGTTTCTATGGCAGCAGAAAATGGGTGGATCTTTTTTCAAAGGAGGTATTGAATTGGCCAAGACTCACTCACCCCATGAAAAGCCTTTCTCCTTCTTCAATGGTTTGCCAAAACTGATGAATTGGGGGGTAACTTTGCCACCGTGCTTATTGTAGAGTGTTTGAGAAGATCCGCGGAGAGTGTTTTCGCTTTCTTCGCAGCAGTGTTTCTTCCCAAACCCTGTGCCTATGGATTTCTAGGCTTTCATACAGAAGGGAAGGGACAACAGTTAATTACTTCCATTAGATGAAGAAACAGTGGGTGTGTGAGCGAGAGAGGGAGGCGGAATCTGCTATTGATGCTTTGAAAGGACACAGTTGAAGAATCCTAGTCAGGAGATCTGCTGATATGCTGATAAAATAAACAGCTACCTAGTTTTTAATTATTCCTGCAATCAAAGGAGGAAACGTTTAATCTATCTCTTCATTCCATGTGGTTTTAGCCTTTAGAGGCTAGAAATGCGAGCTTCTTACTTTTTACGTGTTAGGAGCCAGCTTCTGTTTCAGCAGACAGGTAGCAATAGTCATTAAGGACTAATACTGGGTGAGGAATGCCATCCCAGGTTTATGGCCCAATCTCCATTCTAGAATAAAAGCAGCTTTTAAAGAGTGTAAGGAAAAAAATAGACATAAAGAAAAGAAGAATCCCAGAAAAATAAATGCAATGATAAAAAAAAAAAAAATGTAGAGACTGTTTTTTTTTTTTTTTCATTGCCAGTCCTAATTTCTCTCTCCAGAAAAACTCACATGTCACACAAACTAGTGGACGTCTCTGAATTTATCTAGGGCAACTCAAGTTCACGGTCAGACTGGACTCTTCAGCCTTCATGGTGCACCCACTTCTCTTCCTGTACCTACAACGTAAGAAACACTAGCATCCACAGGCCCATCAAGCCGGAAAGGAAGAAGTCACTTCAGACCTTTCCTGGTCTTCCTCCTCATCACCAATTCCTACACTCCATCCTCTCTAACAGGTCAAAATCTCCATGCCCAAAGTCCCTGCCTCGCTCATTTCCACCCTCGCAGCATGCTCTTTCTAGGTGAAAATGCAGACATGTTTCAAACCTGCATCAACTTCAAATCCTCAGTGGAGCCCCATAGCTTTTGGAATTGTTTACAACCTAAAGCTGAACAATCAAGACCCGCCGTGGTCCTGGTTGCCATCTCTTCAAACTCACTCCTTGGGCCTTCCCTCTGCCCCCCTCTGCATTCTGCATCTCTTCCTTCCACAGTAACAGGTTAACATTTCTCGACTGCTCTGCTGTTTCCCAGCCCCTGCATCCCTAGGAAGCAGCCTGACAGCTGGCACCTGACTAGTCTGTGCTCACCTGTAGTGGAGGGGGGCCCTGTCCCAGCATCAAGCATGTTTACATGGCACTAACTGAGAGAGCTGAAAAGTGGAGTCCTGGGGCGTCTGAGATCACAAAAACTATGAACAATGACCGTGCACACATGGCTTGTTCAGCGGCTGCTCCTCTGACACCTGTCATATTTCATTTTGTAATAGTGAGCTGAATTGAGTGAGGAGCCATCAAATATCCTTGCTAGCAGAATGGCTGTGTGTCTAATGTTCATGAAGCACCTATGTGCTAGGAACTCAGTTCCAATCTCATTTCAGCCTCACAACAACTCCATGGACCAGTGTTGTAATTCCTATGCCTTGGATGAGAAAAGTGCACTGAAGTATGAGAAGGAAGTAATATTGGTTTTTTTTCCTAGAGACCACCGGCTCACCAGGCCCCAGAGAGAAATTCCACTCTAGACCAATCTTCTTGCCTTCTCTGTCCTCAAATTCTAATAGTTACAAAACATTGGTTTTTGGAGCTCACACGCGTGCATGTACACACACACACACACACACACACACACACACACAGTGCTTCTTGGCAGCCTTATTTGAGAATAAAAATATTAGAAATGACCTAAATATATGTCCATCAAGGACTTATTAATCAGCCATTACAAAAAGAAAAAATGAGTCGTATAGTGAAATGTGAAAGCATATTCAAAATACATTTTTTAAGTTGAAGAAAAGAAAAACAAGTTGCAGTGAAATAAATATAGAGTATGTGTTATGGTTTGGGCCTTCAGTGTTCCTCAAAAGTTGATGTGTTGAAGGCTTGGTCCCAGCTGATAATGCTATTGGGGTGGGGGAGGTTGGAACATTTATGAGGCGAACTTAGTAGAAGGAAGTTAGGTAGTTGAGGATATGTCCTTCAAGGGGATACTGGAACCCTGGCCCCTTCTCTCTCTCTCTCTCTCTTTGCTTCGGGCCACCATGAAGTGAGCAGCTTTGCCATGCCACATGCTCACCACAGATCCATATACAATGGAACCAGGTGACCATGGATTAAACCTTAACACCATGAGCCAAAATAAATCTTTTCCCTTTATAAGCTGATTATCTCAGGCGTTTTGTCACAGCAACAGAAAGCTAACATTGTACTCTATCTTTGAGTAAAAAGAGAGGAAAAAAAACATGTTGTATTTGCTTGTATATATATTTTAAAAAACTAATAACAATGCATACTTGTAGGACACAGATGAGAACTGGGTGCTTAGGAGACAGGAGTAATGGGAACTTATATTTATGAGTATTTTAAAGTATTTTAAAATGTAAATGTATTATCTATTCAAAAATTAAATTTTAAAAAGTCCCCATTTGTCCACCCCTTTACAAAAGTTTAAAGCGCTAGTTCACATGTGTCATTTCATTAAATTCTCATAATTCTATAAGCTTGTATTTTTTCCATTTTACGGGTTTAAAAAAACTAAATTTTGGAATCATTATGTGATCTCGAATGAGGTTGTATGGTCTGATGGTATCCCCTCAACATTTGTATGTTAAATTCCAACTCCCAAGGTGATGATATAAAGGAGGAGGAACTTTTCAAGGTGATTAGGTCATAAAGGGGAAGCTCTTGGGTATAGGATGAGTACCCTGACAAAGAGGTCCAAGAGAGACCCTCACCTTTTCATCATGTGATGACACAGTGGGAAGGCACCATCTATGAACCAGAATACCAAATTTCCCTCACCAGACACTAAATCTGCTAGCACTTTGATTGGGGGCTTCCCAGCCTCTAGAAATATGAACAAAAGCTTTCCGTTGTTTACAAGCACTCAGTCTGTGGTATTTTGTTCCAGCAGCCCCAAACAAACTACCACAAGAATCACGTGTACCAGGTATGAAGAGGGTCACAACTGGCTGGGGTGTTGGGTCTTCCCATCAGTTCCTTTATCTTCATAGCCCTGGACAATGGCATGACAGGCCCAAAGCACAGGAGGAATTTAGTGTATTTCTTTTTGTGAAAGAGCATAAACATTCGTCTCTATAAAGACTCTCCTATTCTTATGTTCTACCATGTAAAGAATGCCAGAAAAATTGAACCTTGATTTTTTAAAAAGTTATTTTGCGTTGTAACAACAAACACTTCCAAGAAACATAGACAAGTGTATTGTGTACAGCACTTTTGTTCCAAGTGCCCAAAGTGAACTCTGGTGACTATAGGTAACTGAGGTGGAAGCAGCTTAATAATTGGCAGGAGTCAATCAAGAAAAAAAAATTTTATGCTTTCACTGCCACCCATAAACATCCTCTGTCAAGGCCCTTCCTCCCTCTGCCCCCTACAACAACTGGGGACGATCATATAGATTTCCGGTCTTTTTCAGGCATTAGTGAGCAGTGGTATTTTAGACATAAACAGTGTGATCCTTTTTGCTGTCATCAAGACTTTCATCTGTCATCCCTACTTGAGCTCCTGACCCTACCTGCCGCTCAGCACAGACCCTCAGATGGTAGACAAGGGTAAGGGTCCAATGAGGTAGATGTGCTCTGTTCTTCCAGCTTTCTCCATCTTACTTCTGCATACTTCCTCCAGGTCAGCACAGTGAAGAAGGACAAAAGATACAGGAGACTTCTGATGATCTCCTACAAGTATCTCTACACAGGCAGATAATGCCCTCTGGCCTGAGCTCTTGGGGCTGCCCCTCAGCAACTGTTTCAACCAGACTTCCCACAACTCCTGATTTTGCTGACCCAAGCAGACAGCCCTCTTAGGTAGGGCTACCCCAGGATAACCCTAGCTTAGCTTCCCTTCACAAGGTCCAAATGGCCCATTGGAATCATGGCGTGCTGCTCCACACAGCCTGTTCTCCTTACCCTGCTATTAGACCCAGCTCCAACCAGCCTCTGTATTTATCTCTTAAACCTAAATTCTGAAAGACACTTGAGGCTCTCCTGATGGCTCTTCTGTGCCTTCATTCTAGCAGCATCAAACAGAGGGCTTGTGAGGCCCTAGACTTGGACACAGTGAGAGGGGTTTTCTTGTAGTTCACACCCAACTCAGAAAGCAGCAGGGAGAGTAAGCACCATATCCACAAAGGCATATGTTCCACAGATCCTTCCCTCCTTCATACCAATATTTTTTTTAAATGACACCATTAGAAGAACATCACCATTACAACCCCCAATGAGTTGAGGATTCCGGGCATTTGAGCAACAACAATGCTGATGTTAAAAAACAGCAAAACAGACATGATGTGACTCTCTTGGGGAAAGAACACACCACTCCTCTAGTCTTGTCAATGGGATCAGAGCTGAATCTGATGGAGCCTCTGCAATTTGCAGGAAATATAGAAATAAAGGGCATGTTGCATGGTGCCTTCCACATGCAATCCACAGAATTTTGATTCTTGGAAGCTCTACAGGTCCAAGAGTCAAACAGATGAATTTATATGAAAAAATAAAATGATGGAGAAGAACTTGTAAATTAGGAGATTCCAAAGGGCTTTCAAGTTTTTGTATGGGCAAGAGTAAACTATAGTGTCTAGATGCACACTTGGGTGATACACCAGTAAGAAAAAAGTGCAAACTCATGGTTACTATAAAGCAGGCTGTATTTCAAGGAAGGAAGGGGTTTGTGTTGGGACAGCACACGGAGAGAACTTCCGGTGTGGTTTATAAAGTTTTATTTACCTGAGTGGAATTTAAAAAGTATTTGCTTAGCATATTCTCCAACTCCATCCATTTACCAACAAATAGCATAATTTCATTCTTCTTTAAAGCTGGATAATCTTCCATCATATATATATATATATATATATTTTTTTCTTTATCTAATACTTTATTAAAGGACACCTAGGTTGGTTCCATACCCCAAAAAAACAAAGGCCAAATGTTTTTTCTGATATGCAGATGCTAATTCACAATAATGGGCCTGGTGGCCAGGGCTCTAGGGAAGAATAGAGTTACTTTAGATTGGGTAGAGAAGAGTGAAGAGAGGGTAGGGGATAGAGGGTATAGGAAGGATGGTAGAATGAACAGACATCATTACCATATGTACATACACGACTGCATGACCCATGTGATTTTACAACTTGTACAATCAGAAAAATGAGAAATTATACCGCATTTATGTATGCTATATTAAAGTGCATAAATGCATTCAACTGTCATTTTTAACTAATTAGAACAAATAAAAAAATATTTAAAAAGTGTTTGCTATGTAATAATTCACTAGACTAAAAATTTTAATCTTCTGGAAATGGTTTTATTTAATAATAAAAATGTACCAAAGAAACAGTAGGAAACAAAGAAAAATTACATAGGAAACAAATCTTTAAAAAAATAAAAAAAGGTATCTTCTTACTGTGGTCGACAAAATAATGATCTCCCAAAAGAAGTCCACCTCCTAAATCTCAGGACCTGTGAATACATCAACTTAACGTGACAAAGGAAATTTTGCAAGTACAGTTAAGTGAAGGATCTTGCCATGGAGAGATGATGCTGGTTTATCTAGGAGGGAGACCGGAAAGTCAGTGTCAGAGAAGCAGCTGTGATGACAAAAGCAGATGATGATACAGGTAGCTGGTGTTAAGTCTGGAAGCAGGTGGGAGCTAAGGACAGTAGGTGCCTCCAGATGCTGGAAAGGCATGGATTCTCTCTAGGGCCTCCAGAAGCAATACCCTCCTGACACCATGATTATCCTCCTGACACCCAGTGAGATTCATGTCAAGCCTCTGACCTCTAGAACTATAAGATCAAAAAAAAATCTCTGTTATTTTAAACCATAAAATTTTTGATCATTGGTTACAGCAACAACAGGAAACCCAAACGGCTTTTTTTTAAAGAGAGAATTTTTTTAATATTTATTTTTTAGTTTTCAGTGGACACAACATCTTTATTTTACTTTTATGTGGTGCTGAGGATCGAACCCAGCGCCCCGCACATGCCAGGCGAGCTCTCTACTGCTTGAGCCACATCCCCAGCCCAAGGCAGTCTTTTTAACAAAGAAAAGAAAGAGCAGAAGGGCTATACTCACAACACCAGTCGAGTTCTGTGGAAGGTTAGCAAATATCATCTCAACTTTTGTCTTCAGACAAAACTCTTAGATAACAGCAAAATTTTGTTTTATCAGGCAAAAGAAAGTCCTTGAAGGGCAGCATCGAAAACTCCAGAGAATCAATAGACCAGTTATAAAACCAAGCTTGGTTATAGAGAGAATTATAAAATGGCAAAGCTCAAAAAAGCAAGATTCTGCCCTAGTGAGTCCACTAAGTGTCACAGGCTGGAAGAGACAGATGCATGTCTATCACCCATGGCCTGAGCCAGATACCTCGATTCAATAGAAAGAAGACCTAATGGAAGGATACCAAAAACTGAAAAACATTTACTTCCATGTCCATATTAACACCATGTACAAATTTGTTCATGAATTCATCTTGGTCCCTTTCAGGCTGTTGGAGCAATTTAGGGATATCTATAAACAATCAAAATTTATTTATCACAGTTCAGGAATCTGGGAAGTCCAGGATCAGGGCACCAGCAGGTTGGATGTCAAACAAGAGGCTCTTCCTCATAAGATGGCACCATTTCATGTCTTCATGTGACAGAAATAAGGGCGCTATCCCTCTTTGGGGGCACCCATGAGGTCTCCGGCTTCATGTTCCAATGACCTCTTGGAGGGCCCACCTCCTAGTTACATTCCCTTGCATGTTAGGATTTCAACATAGGAGTTTTAGGGAGTCACAAACATTCAGACCACAGCAAAGCTCCTTCCCAAAGCGACCCTGGTGGAGACCAACTCCCCCTACAGACGACGAGGTGCACAGCACCAGGGAGAGGTTGAAAGATTGAGTGAAGGCTTTTCCCAGGAAAGGAGACCCGAAGTGACCAGAGGGGACAGGGGACCAAGAAGGGACACAGGGAAGAGAAGGGCACGTGAGTGGTGGTAGAAGAGGGACAGAAGGTATCTTAGAAGGCAACCCCCGCCACAAACTTCCCTATTCACTGGGGATTAGTAGCTCAGCTTCTGTAGTTTAACTTTTGCAATAATTCAATCCAACAAGGTAGGTTTACATCCATGAAAACAAACAAACAAACAAAAAAAGGTGGGTCCTTAATTTTTTAATTATATTAATGCAACAAAAATAAATGTGACTTCTGCTGTGTCCTCAGCATAGCTATTAGCTTCCCACTAACTCCTGCAAGTCTCTACTCGAGTCCTAACCCTTCGCATTATCATCTAGAGAAACGAAATGCTGTATTTTAATATTGCTGTAGGCGCAGTTTGACCTTTAAATCGCATTATTTAAATATTAATGACCTAGCAGGGAAGCAGCCTACTGACAGGTGTTATACAAGTCAGACCAAATAGGATCCTAAATCTGTGAGAGGCTTTGAAAGTCCCATTAGAAATAATGAGGAATAGGCAGGTATTTCCATGCATTGTCCAGTACCAGGTTGCTCCACATTCAGTCAGAGTAAATTAACTGAACGTGGTGTTTGAAGGGAAAGAAATCATCATTCTTCCTTCAAACTGTTATTTAATGACTTCCGCAGTGCCCCCGTGATGATAGCAGGAAATGGCCTGTTTGCATCTCTGACTTCAAAGTGAATACCGTTGCTTGCAAGGGCTGGATTCCACCCCATGGGCAAGAGCCGAAACCTCGCCTCACAAAGGGCCTCAAACTGACCAACTTACCTGCCCACATCTGCCACCTGGCTGACTTGACAGCACCAGGTGCTCCCAAACCACCATATGTAAGGGACACCTCAGGCTGCAATGGATTAGAGGGAGGGCTTCACAGCTCTGCACCCATATGTCCTAGGGTTTCCTCAACCTCAGCACGATTAACATTTGGGGCTGGATAGTTCTCTGTACATTTTAAGCGGTTTTGCAGCATTCTTAGACTCTGTCCATGAGATGCCAGTTCCCAACTGAAATACCCAAAAATGTTTCCAGACATTGTCACTGACTCCTGAAGGCAGAAAAAACAGAGGATCACTGACCCTGGCAAATTTATTTATTATATGCTGCAGTGTCCAAAGGGAGCCAAAATTTTACCTTGATGTTTTTAAGACTTTCCATTGAGGCCTGAGAATAAAATTGACAGAAGACAGATTAACAGAAGTAAAGATTGCAAACTGATTGAACTCCTGCGAGTCTCTACTCCAGTTTTTATATGGCCCAGTGCTTTCCAAAGGAAATGAAGACCCAAAGATGAAGTTAGAGATAAACATATATATATACTAACTTAGACACAGAGTAGTAAGTTGTGGAAATGTGACAAGACAGAGGGGCTTGGGTTAGGATAGTTAATTGAGTGGAGAAGGGGCTAGGAGGATCAGGGTTAATCTAACAAGATTTGTTTTACAGATTTCCATGAGTCTCAACTCCTCATTCTCTTTTTGTTGTTGTTCTAATTAATTATACATGACAGTAAAACGCATTTTGACACATCATACATAAATAGAGTATCACTTCTCATTCTTCTGGTTGCACATGATGTAGAGTTACCCAGATCCTGTAATCATATATGCACATAGGGTAATAATGTCCCATTCATTCTACTTATTCCTACCCTCTTACCACTCCCCTCCCTTCTGTCTAATCCAAAGTACCTCTATTCTTCTGTAGTGCCCACTTATTGTTAATTAGCAACTGCATATCAGAGAAAACATTCAACCTTTGGTTCTTTGTGATTGGCTTATTCGCTTCACATGATATTCTCTACTTCTGTCCATTTCCCACCAAATGCCATAATTTCATTCTTCATTAAGGCTGAGTAATATTCCATATTCCATTGTGTGCGTGTGTGTATGTGTGTGTGTGTGTGTGTGTGTGTGTGTGTGTGTGTGTGAGAGAGAGAGAGAGAGAGAGAGAGAGAGAGAGAGAGAGAGAGAGAGTTTATGTATCACAATTTCTTTATCCATTCATCTGTTGGAGGGCACCTAAGTTGGTTCCATACTTTAGCTATTGTGAGTTGAGCTGCTACAAACATTGATGTGGCTGTGTCACTGTAATATGCTGATTTTAAGTCCTTTGGGTATAAACCTAGGAGTGGGATAACTGGGTCAGATAGTGTCTCCTTTCTAAATTTTCTGAGGAATCTCCATACTGTTTTCCACAGTGATTGCACCAATTTGCAGTCCCACTAGAAACATATGAGTGTACCTTTTTCTCCACATTTTCGCCAACATTTATTGCTGCTTGTATTCTTATAATTGCCATTCTTACCTGAGTGAAATGGAAGCTCAGTTTAGTTTCAATTTCCATTTCTCTTATTGCTAGAGATGTTGAACATTTTTTTATATATTTGTTGATCAATTGTATTTCTTCTTCTTTGAAGTGTCTATTCAGTTCCTTAACCCATTTATTGATTGGCAATTCCCCATTCTTGATGCTAGCGTTATTCATTCTTTTCCTGGAGAAGGAGGACATCTTTCACATGAGAATTTTGTCACCTGCTTTTTAGAAACATAATAAAGGTGAAAATGATCTCCTTACAACTGGTATTTTTCAATTCCCTTTAACTCAAAATAGTCACTATGCCAGAGTGGCATATCTTGTAATTATTTTTTTAATTTTTCATTATCATTACACATAATAGAGGGATTCATTGTGACATATTCATACATGCACACAACATAACTTGACCAGTTTCACTCCCTAATACCTTCCCTTTCCTTCTACTACTCCCTCCCTCTGATCCCCTTCCTCTACTCTGCTGGTCTCACTTCTAATTTCATGAGATCCCCAACTGCCACTTTTTTTTCCTATTTTTCTGTCTAGTTTTCACATATAAGGAAAAATATATGACTCTTGACTTTCTAAATCTGGCTTATTTCATTTAACACTATGCTCTCAAGTTCCATCCATTTTCCTGCAGAGTACAATAGTTTTAATTTCTTCCATATCCTCATGTTGCTTTACAGCTGCTCAAAGCCCTCACTTCAAAATCCAACAGCCTGGACAACTCACCTGCTGGTTAAGGTTGACATATTCTTCGTGGTGATGTGGGCCAGAAAAGCAAAATAAAGTTGTGGTATAATGCAAGAGGCCAGGAAATAATTCTGGTTCAGTCCCCTGTGAGTGAACTAAGGGAAGGACTCCATAAATCCTCAGGGCATGTTTTCTCTAGCCCTGCTGGATCTTATGTACCAAAGTTTTAACACCCAGTCTAGAAGTAATATTTGTTGATCATAGGGCACCACTCTATGAGCCATGCATAGTACAGTCCGTTGAACTGTCATATTCTTATGTTTGAAGTGCTTTGAGTCATTTTGTAATCTTTGTAAATTGTGCCAGAGTACTAATTAATATACCTTAAAATTAAAAGCTATGCAAAGATCCCATCCTTCAGAAGTGTTTTTCTGAGAAATAACAATAAGCCCAGGAGGAGCTAAAGAGTTGCTGAGAAAAGTGGCAAGTGGAGATTGACTTCGACCTACGAACCAATCAGCAACTGAGGATGTATCTGCATTGGCACTGGGGTACCCCACAGGATATTATGGCATTGATACTGCCTCCTCATGCAAAATAATTATAATAATAATAATAACAGCAACAACTTCTTAAGAATTTGCAATCAAGATCCAGTTTACAATTGTTGGATAACTTCAAGCTGATTTTATGTGAGTTTCATCAAACCACTGGTACCCTTGATGAATGAAAATTTATGTGACTCTCTTGTAACATGTTAGAATGCAGCCTATCACAGTGGGGCCTCCAGTCAACGGATATCTTTATGTGCTATTTGGCATGATCCAGGCCTTAACATATGTCTTTGGTTCTCAAAGTGTAGCCCTCAGTCCAAAGCACCAGCAGTATCCAGAAGCTTATTAGAAACAAAGATTTTGGGGTCCTACGGGAGACTTCCTGAATCAGAGGCTCTGGGAGGAAGCACTCAATCTCTGTTTAACAAGCCCACTGGTGGTGCTGAAACCGTGAAATTGAAGCCAACAAAACTCCAGTGTTTTATATTGTCAATTTTCTTTCTATCATAGTTTGGATGCTGACTGTCTCTCAAAGGCCCCTGTGTTAAAATTTGGACCTCAGGGTGGCACTCTTGGGAGGTGGTGGAATCTTTTAAGAGGAGGGGCAGTGGGAGGTCTTTAGGTCATTGAAGACATGCCCTTGAAGGGAATTGTGGGATTTTGGTCTCTTCCTCTTCTTCTCTTTGCATGGTGAGTCAATTTACTCCACCACATTCTCCTGCCATGATGTGCTGACTTGCCACAGGCCCAAAAGCAATGAAACCAACTGATCATAGACTGGAGTCTCCCAAACTATAAGACGAAAGAAACCTTTCCATTAGCAAATTGATTATCTCAGGCATTTTGTTATAGTGATAAAAAACTGACTAACACAATTTCCTATTACTCAATTTAACTCAATGCTCTTTCCATGTCCTATTGCTAACATTATTAACCATGTAGTTTGTAGCCAGATTTAGAAAAACAACAATGTGTGATCAGTAGAATCCTTGACTCTCTTTCTTTCTCAAAAACCCTGAAATACGTAAGATTCTGGCTGACGCCCACCCAACCTGAGAAATTCAGAATAATGAGCATCTTGGCACCTTTCTCTTTATCCCTCATACATATGCAATTATTAGAGAACATATGTTGTTTAATCAAAAGATAACATTACACTGGGTGATGTTCATGAGCACTGGCAAATATTTTACTTACAAGCTGCCATAGTTAATTATCTGGAAAAATACAATATTCACATTTGGCCAAATTCCGTGTACTTCCTACCCCTGCACATCTCTTTCGCAAACAGCAGTTTCTGTTGGGTATCCCACGGCTCATCCAAACCAAGTGCTGAAACATGAATCCCACAAGTTAAAACAAAAATGTCTATTTCTAGTCGACATCAGATCGCCATGAACTAATAAAGACTATGAGGCCACAGTATGTAAAGGGAAGCTGACAGATTCTAACAGACAGCCATATAGGAATGCTGGTTTGGGAGCAAAGGTGAACACCCCAGCAAGAACCTGAGGTTCAGTACAGGTGGGCTCTGCAGTCACACTGCAGTGTCAAACTCTGCCCTCTGGTTCCCACTTGTAAAATGCAGATAATGACTCCTCATTGAGTTGTTGAGGATTACATGAGATAATCCACATAAAGCTCTTAGTTTAGAGCCTGGCATGTAAGAAGTGCTCAGTCCATTTTAGTTGTTTCATTTAATTTCTTTATTGTTGTCAAACCTTGTCTGGAGTAGCCACAATCTCATCATTAGAGATCTATATGACTCAGCATGGGAGGCTCCCTCCCTCTCTAAGAACATGTCTGAACCCTTATCAGGTCTCCTAACAATGATGCTTTTAAAATAAGGCACTGAAGTTAGTAAGGGTTAATACTTCAAGGGTTAATACTTTAAGGGTTATTAAGGGTTAATACTTTAAGGGTTAAGAGAATCTCACTTCATGTGTAAATGTTGTGTATGGTCATAAAAACATTGAGACTTCCTCAAAATATGAAGAGATGTTATTTTTGAACAATGGCATTTGTGAAATTTCTCAAGATCTTGACTCCTTGGGACACTGCATGTGTGATTTCGACCCATCACTGTTTTTG